>NC_086169.1:8033652-8344212 GCF_035149785.1 Candoia aspera
TTGCATGTGTCACAGAGAAAAATGAACTTATGAAAAAGTTTTGTTTGAGGGAAAAATATGAGAAAAGTGTAAGGGAAATAGTGCTTGAGACAAAAAGTACACGTCAGAAAAGAGCTAGTCTGTGAGGACAAATTTTGTATGCATGAGAGAAGAGTGCATGTGTGCGAAAAAGTGCAAGACAAAATGCATGAGTCAGAAAAACTTGTACATGTCAGAAGAGGGCGTGTCAGGAAAAATTCTATACAGGGTTGGTACAAGGCGGGCGGCTAAAAGTTCTATACAGAGAAAAGTGTGATTGAGGGAGAAGATACTGTGTATGGCTGTGAGAACCTGCTTGTGGGTGTGTGGGTGAGTAAATGTGAGAAAAGTGTGTGTTCTGGATGCCAGGAGAGCTGGCAGATTTCATCCTGTCCCATTTTGGGCTGCATTTCCGCTTGTGTGGGGGGGGTTGATTTATATCTTTCAGAGAGATTCTGCTTATTTAAATGCAGGGTTGGCCCAATACATTTAAAGCTGCTGCATTTGCACATGCAACATTTGATTAGTTTTATCCTTGATTAGTGTTTTTGTAACTTAGGTAACTATACGTGGTGTGGAAAACCCACCAAAACAGTAGCTGGTGGGAAATCCTACTACAGGATTCCTCTAAAGCAAGATCAGTGAGGCTTTTTCCCAAAAAAGCAGGCACAGATTTGTGCAATCTTTTGATTGCTGGAGTTCAGCCTAGCAGAGCCTTGCCCCCAAACTGCACATCTCCTTTGCTGCTGCGTCCACACCGCTGCCTCCTGTACAGTTGCTGCTACCCACCACCGCCTTCCTAATGGAACGGCACGGCTCATCTCCCTCATCTGCCATGTGCAGACCCGCATCCTGTTACAGCAGTCCTTCCTAACCCCCACCCAAAATGTTGTCACTGGGTAGAGGAGGAGGAGAACACGGAGCAGCCAATTGACTTCCTGGAAGGGAGTGATGTCAAGGCGGATAGGGTGGGGTCCTGTTGCAACTTCAGAAAAGCTTACAGGGAAGCACGGAGGAGGTAGGAAAGTGAGTTTTTGTGTCATCTGGTTCCCTCTATTTTCTTACAATGAGATCTTTATTGCTAAGAATTCACCTCTTTTATTTGATTCCAATACAGATGGAAAATAGTTTCCTTAATCCCACTTAGTATAGCTTGCTTTTCCCCCCTTAGCGCTGCTTCATCAGGGGTATTCTGTTGCTATTAATGCTAATACTAATATGTATTTAATTTTAGTTGAGGGTTATGGTGTCCAAGGTTGTCCTAAAAGGAAATGGAAATCCACTCAGCTCACTTAAATGATGTTGTATTCTCACAACATGCTTGACCTGCTTCCTGAATGAATTCATTTTTATAGATTTGTATGCCTGGAATCATAAACTGACCCAAATGGGTTTGGTTGATTAAGAAGCTAAGCTGCAAGTAAAGATGACCTTGGTTAAAATTAGCCAGACTTAGTCTGTTATGTGAATGCAATTCTTAGATTTGTACTTGGTCTGTTGTGTTGTGGAAACACAGCATTGATAACCAGTGAAGGTCTATGTAGAAGAGAGATAGTAAGAAGTTGTGATGGATGAGAACAGGGTTTGTTTAGCCCTATGTTCTGTTCATATGGGGCCAAGAGATACCTTTGGACAGACCACAAATTGGACATTACTGTTCCCAGTCCACTGTGCCAGCAACTTGATAGCTATTTATTTAGTTTCATTAATCTTATTTTAAAGCCACCTAACCCAATAACTGTGCCTGCACTTTGCAGCAGAGAATTAACACTCTTTAAGCATGTGCTGTGAAAATGTCTTTTAAAGCCATATCACATGTCATCTTGTGGCAAGAGTATTTATTTGATTTATCCCATTCTCAGTCCAGAGAGACTTTAGGAAGTAACCATAATGTAATGGTATATGGCAAATGTATATTTTAAAGCCATCTAACCTGTCCACCCCAATATCTTGTGGCAGGAAATGCCACTGTAACTGTATTCACTTTTCCTACATTCTGGAACAGGAAGGAGTCAAAGGCAACTTTGGAAAAAAAAATGTGTGGAGGCTGATCAAAGTCTCTCTGATTTCATTGCTGCTGGAAAATATTTAGTTAGGAAGGAAGAGAAAGGGTAAAAAGAGGCATCTGCTGGCTGCATTACAGTAGTTTGTTTTATCATTTTATACTTTTTCAATCATTTATTAACAAAGTTCCCTGGGCAAAAGTTTTAAAAAATGAAGTGGGGATGGGATTAGGATAGGGGACTAAGCATGGAAGTAAATGATTGTTTTATCTCATTGACTTAACATACCTACTTCAGGAAAGGGTAAAAGTATACTTTGGCTGCAGAAACATTTTCAGTGGTGGCTTTCTTGTAAAGAATAATCCCAAGGTGGGAAACAAGTAATAATAACAGAATTAAATAAAACCCCTACACATTTAAAGCTAAAAGGACAGTAAGTCAGAACATAAAATGGAGCAGAAGAATATAGCTGCACAAACTAAGCCTGAATTATGCATGAACAATACCAGCTGCAATAAAAGGAGTTCCACTTTTGGATTTTGAAAATACTTTTTCCTGGATTAGCAAGTCTTTGGCAATTGGGGCACCTCATCTATGGCACATTCATGGCTTAACACAATGTGTGCTTATACTATAGTTTGTTCATTAAATCACAGTTTGCTGGGTTTGCACATAGGATTGATCCATGGTTTAAATAAACCATACCGTGCTAGTATGGTAAACCATATGCTGTGGATTGCAAACCACAATATGTGAAGTCAAAACCAGGCAATCTGCAACTCAGCTTAATGGACAGACTTAGCCATCATATAAAATATGCTTAGAATTTATATTATGCTTACATAGAAGCTGGATTCCCACAACATGCTAGAATATTGGGGGAACCCAGCCCTTGTCATAGCATGTTGTGTTGGTTGTTATGAGCTACAGTGTCCTGCTAAGTCAAGAGTAGATCATTATGTTCTGTTAACACAGATTGACATTTTAGCATGGTACATGGGCCCTATATCTTTGGCTAGGCTTGTGTTTATGCTTAATTTGTCCTCAAGCATACAACTGTTTGGATTTTCTTTGGGTTACAGATGGAGGACAAACTTATGGTACCCCCCAGTGGGGACCATGGCTCTCAACGAAGTAGCATCTCTTCCACTGGTCCTCGTGGTGAGTGAAATGGGTCAAGGAAAATGCCTGCCTCCCCCAAAGGATGCATGAGTAAAAATCAAAGTAAAAATGTTCTTAGCATTTTTTAGTAATGGACTTCTGCTTTTTATTCTGTCCTTGCCAACCTGGTGTCTGCCAAATGGCTGAGTTCATACAACACACTTAACCAGCTCTATGAAAGACCTAACATTCACATAACATGCTAAGTTTTGTTAGTTCGAAGCTTGGTTCATTTTTGGTGATACAACTAGACAACCCCGTGACCCACTGGGTCATCCTTTAAGAGAAAGGTGGTGTAGTCTGATGTGACCAGAATGAACATTAAATTTTAGGCTGACCATATTTTTTTTACCCCAATGCTGGATGGTCCCATGGTCATCTAAGAAGAGTATACATCATAAATAGAAAAATAATTGTACTGGCAAATGAACTTCAACAATAAGACAATATTTACTTACCTAAACAGATAAACAGAATGACCATGGGCAGGCAAAAAAGCAGCGGGAGCAGGAACGACTTCCGACGTCCTGCCAGATCCCCCACTGACTTTGCTTATGGGAAACTGGCAGGGAGGGTTGGAAATTGCAATCACATGACTGCGGGGACACTACAACAGCCAGAGGTTTGCGAATAAAACTGGTCTGAATGTTGTGGAAATTTTGATTTCACAGGAGTAATGGGCCCTGGATTCTTTAAGTTAGCCGATTTTAGGTACGTTGACTCAAAAACTGTTGTGGTATAATGCACCGTTTTGGCTAACTTGAAGATACAAATGGATAAACACAATGAGAGTTTTAGTAGTATATAGATATATTAAGCAGACCCAGTCTGATTTGTTTTTTGTTTAAGGAATTGTGCGAACCTAGAAAATAAGTTATTCCAGTCATCAGGTTAAGTGTGTTGTGTGAATACTGCAACTGTGTCTTTTTAATTTTCCTTTCTCTGCACTTTAGCCCAGGATGTCCTGGTTTATCTTGTTGATGACACTGTGGTGCGTCTAACGATGGACAACTTACCCTCAGTCACAGCTCACGAGTTGCATCGGATGGTGTCGGATGTACTGAAGCTGCCCGAATGTGCACTCGAGATCTTTTCCTTGTGGCTAGTCTCCCCCTTCCTTGGTAAGACTCCAAGGCTCAGTCTTTCCATTGTCTTTTCAAAGAGGCCTGGAGCTGCACCCAGTAGTCCAGCTTGAGCAACTCTACTGGTTGGGACAGGAGGGGTGGCAATGGCAAGGAGTTGTCATGGGGCCAGACTGAAGTCAAATGGCTTGCCCCATCTGTAGATTTCTTTGCTCTGTGTTCTTGTAACCTCTTTGCCGTGTCAGTTGCAAACCTAGAGGCTGTATATGCACAGCATGCTAAGCTTGGATTGTGGTAACCCTGGTTAGGTATTTTGCTGGCTCAGCATGTTTGCGGTTATCCCCTTGGGTTTGTTTTGATTTGCAAAATTAATTTGGGACCCAGTTGAAGTGTGTTGGTATGAACACATCTGCTGAATTTTCTCCTATCTTTCTGCCTTGCAGAAGTTCAGCTGAAACCCAAACACCAGCCATATAAAGTCTGCCGGCAGTGGCAAGATTTGCTCTTTCGCTTCACCAGCTGCTCCGTGGATGCATTTGTGGAAGGTGCTTGTCTCTCTGTATGCAAATGTGATACATAAAAAAGTCCTGTATCCAATCCTACAAAGAACTGCTCTTTCACTAGTCAGCTGCATCGGAAGCCTAGAATCATGCAACCTGCTGGAGTAGGCTAAAATGCAAGTTGGGTAGTTTTCATAGCCAACGTAGTATGAAGCCAGCCTTCTTGTTCAGGCAGAGTAAGGTTTATTTGTTGCGCATCATCACAAGTCACATGAGTGCATTGTTTGTCTTTTGTTAACCTAGATTCAGGGTTAAGCATGTTATGTGAATCCAGAAGCAGAATTTGAATGTTACAGGAGCAGAGGAATGTTTGGCATTTACCTGCAAGTGTCTGCAAGGCAGAAATAAATAATGTGTTTGCACCGTTCCTGAAAAATATTAGAAATCTCACTCTCATTTTTGGTATTGGCTCATTCAAACTACAGAGTCTAGCTAGATTATGAAACAAACTTCCATTGATGCCAAAGTCTCTCAACATTCAATTTCAGTTCAGGAGAGGGCTGAAAAAAACACTGTTCATCCAAACCTTTTAAAATTGTATGGTGTGTGGTTTATGCTGCTGGGAGTCTGTCTGTCTGTCTGTCTGTCTGTCTGTCTGTCTGTCTGTCAGTCAGTCAGTCAGTCAGTCAGTCAGTCAGATTTGTCACTGCCCGTCTCCTCCCACCAGAGGGACTCTGGGCGGTTTACAACAAAATAATCAAAAGACAATAAATACATAATAAAATTCCAATATGAAAGTGCACTATAAAACAATTTCACATAGCTACTAAATATAAATAAAATCCAGATGGCTGTGGTCTCATTCAGTCCTTGCGTAGGGGGGGCACTTCAAGGCACTAGCCAACCCCAAGTATGACTATTCTCCTCCCCAAGCCTGGTGGCAGAGCCAGGTCTTTAAACTCCCCCAGAAAGCTAGAAGCGATGGGGCTAACCTCACCTCTGGGGGCAAGATGTTCCA
The DNA here is from genome assembly GCF_035149785.1 of Candoia aspera. NCBI lineage: Eukaryota > Metazoa > Chordata > Lepidosauria > Squamata > Candoiidae > Candoia > Candoia aspera. Next base: position 8,039,435 of record NC_086169.1, read on the forward strand.
AAGGGCAGGTGCTACTGCAGAGAAGGCCCGCCTCCTGGACCCCACCAGACGGAATTCTCTTACCCACGGGGTCTGCAGCATGCCCTCTCCGCATGATTGGGTGGGATGGGCTGATGTAGCAGGGAAGAGGTGGTCCCTCAGGTAGCCTGCTCCCAAGCCATGGAGGGCTTTAAAGGTGATAACCAACATCTTTGGTTTATGGAACATATTTGTTCTCGTAAACTGAGCTGCTAGGACAAGGTGATTTATACATTTCCAAAGTAAGTAAATGGTGCATAGATGCACACAATTCTAGGACTAGCATGATTCACTCATTGTGTACAGGAAGATTTCCACTTTTTGTATGTTTTATTACATATAAGTGTGTGTGGGAGTTGGCCAGGCCTTTTTTTGAACTCTTTCCAAGAAAGCCAGGCTCTTGAATCATAGCCTATCTCCTGTTTTTTTTTCCTCTGACTTTCTCATAGATGAACCATCACTTCAGTTCCGCAGAAATATCTTTTTCTTGAGAGGGAAGGAGCTGCAGGTGAGTTCAAAGAGAGTCAAGCTCATCCATGCAAATCCATGGATGAGTTTAGGGCAGGATGTGACCCTCCAAGTTCTGTGGTGTGCCCACACCATACATTGAGCAGTTGCAAGTTAGAGCTGCAGCAGAAGGTTTCAGCACTTCATTCCATAAACCCAAAGATAGTTTAATTCTTGCTGAAGAGTGCTTCATTTTATTTGCTCTTAGAAGTCTTTTTTTAAAGACCTAAGAAGGGTTGGGTTTTTTTGCATTTTTCCAAAGGTTTTGGATTTTTTACCCAAATCACTGCTACCTCTCTGTGTGTGTTGGGGTGTGTGTGTGTGGCAGTGTACAGAAGACACAGGCATTGGCAGAGGGAGTGTTATATGTGTTATTTTGCATTCACTTGCTATCTTCCATTATGGACTAGTATAGACCTTTATTTTATGATTCAGTGTATTATGAGAATGCAGAAAAAGGGTTAATTAAGTGACACATTAAGCTGTAATATGTAGTTTACTTTGGGGTGAACTCAACTCATCATCCTTTATGGATATGTCCATGTAATTTCCTTGGCAACAGTATGGAAGTGGATTGACGTTCTTTTCTGGGATTTTTTTTTTAACTTCCTAGTCTAGCCTCCAGTCCTGGGGTTTCCTAGTGGTGTACCCTCCAAGTATTAACCAGGCTTGACTTTGTTGGCTGCACTTTGGAATTCTGATATTGATTTTTCTCCAGATTCAGGATGAGGATGTTCTGCGCCTTTTGTATGAAGAAGCCAAGTACAACATTCTGGAAGGAAGGTATCCATGTGACCTCACGGATTGCGAGGCCTTAGGAGCTCTGGTTTGCCGAATCAACTTGGGCCCTTACAATCCAGAGCAGCACACGGCTTGTTTCTTGAAGTAGGTGGGATCCAAACAACAATTGAGTTCTGTGATTCTCAAGGGTAATGCAAGATACTGAAGAGCTTTCTTTGAAGCAGAGGGAAATAGAACTGGTGAAAAATTAGTTTAAAATAATTTTGAAAAACCCTTAAAATAAGGATTGTTTAGAATATTATTAGCATAGTATTCAATCTTGTATACAACTAATACAAGATTGAATATAGATTTTAATTTTGGTGGGGTTGTATGTCTCCTTGAGATTCAGCATGTTCGTATTCACATTTGTTGTTTGTTTTTGCTTCTATGTTTTCCCTTATTTTATTTCACAATTTTTAAAATCTTGGCTGTTCTGATTATTTTAATTTTAAAAAGCAATTAAAAATAGCTAGTGGGGCTCTGTGCTCTCTCAGGCCAAGTATAACAGCATACAGGATTTCACTTACAGCCACTGCTGCATACTGTGTTAAGTTGTTGTTCCCCAAGCACACTGGGCTGAGCTGATACAGCATACTACATTAAATTAAAGATAAATCAAGTTAGGGGTTATTGCAACATGTGGCAAGAAGTCAAGCTGCATGTGAATCTGCATCATAATTTGGAATAAAGGTACAAGGGTGATCAAGTGCTATAGCAAGCTACTTCAAACTAGAGTATGTGGGATTGGACCAAGCATATGCCCTTCCAGAGTAGATTTCCTTCATTGCTGATCATACTAAGCCCTAATTTGGTTTGTAAACTGTGATTTATGGCTAAGCATTTTGTTGCTGAGATAGTGTACCATGCTAACTCATGATTTAATATGCTTTGATAAACCACAACTGGCTGGGTCCACTGAACACGCTAAGCCATAAACCATATTTTATAAAACACAGTGGGTAGGGTGACAGATCACATTAAGCCCTCCTGTTGTTTATTTGGCATTTCTGCATGTAAAATTCCTGTGCTTGTAGTTCAGTCAGACTGGATAGGCATGATTGGAGTTAGATAACCGCAGATATAGTGCACCATTTTGGAAAGTTGTCCTAGAGAAAGTGGAAATGGACTACAGGTAGTCCTCGACTTACGACCACAATTGGGACTGGAATTTCCATCATAAGGCGTTGTGGTTGTAAGAAGTCACCACATGACCAGACCTGATTTTATGACCATTTTCACTGGAATTGTCAAGTGAATCCAGCTTCCCCAATGGGTGTTTTTTGCTGGAAAATGGCAAAAAAGGCACAAAATGCCATAATGTGACCGCAGGGAGATGTGATGTTTTGCGATGCTTGGAAGTGCTTTACGGGCCATAAAGCGCCCATTCCGAGGCTGTCATAACTTTGGACCTTTGTTAGACAAATGGTCGTAATTCGAGGACCATCTGTACAAGCAATAAAACTTACATGGCATTATTTCTCAGTGACCTCACACTGCTTAGGTAGTGAAGTTCTGCTCTGAAAGTAGGGAGGAAAGCAAGGACTGAGAACAGTTGTGCTGAGTGGGCGTTTTTTTTTTTCCTTCCTAGGGAGAGACTGGATTCCTTCTTGCCTTCCCACCTTTGCCATAGAGGCCACAAGCGCTTTGCCAGCCTATGGAAACGGGCCAGCTCCCACTTGCCTCTCAACGAGCAGGGTCTCCTGCATGCCTTTCGTGAGGTACCTGAGGCAGGGGCTTGCGAAGAACATGCCACTCTGCTCAGGTTGTACCATGCCTACCTGCAAAAGTGCCATGAGCTTCCTTATTATGGGTAGGTTTGGTGGACATGGAACCACAAAGCAGGGTGAGAAACAGGAATGTCCCAAGCAGGTGAACAAATCTGCAGTCTGGGGAGAGGGGAATTGTATGAGGACAGCAAAAAGCAGAATGGAAAAGGTATTGTCTGTAGGTTGAGTCATAGCAACTGGATTTCTTTCTTTTGGTTGAAACGTTTCACTGCTTGTCCAAGCAGTTTCTTCCGTCTTGGCCCAGACTGAAGAAGCTGCTTGGACAAGCAGCAAAATGTTTCAACCAAAAGAAAGAAGTCCAGTTTCCATGACTCAACCTACAGACAATTCCACCTGGATGACTGAGAATCTTCATCGACATAATGGAAAAGGTAATTTCCTTGTGTTTTAGCAGTTTTCCACTATCTGGTACCTGCCAGACAAATTGGGATTCAAGACTCAGGATCCCAGGCCATGCTGACTGGGGATTCTGGAGGTTGTAGTAATATCCCAGCTGCAAGAGCCAGACTCGGGTAGGCTGTCACAGTGAACTGAACTGGATATTGACTCAGGGGAAGCCATGTAGCTCCAACTCGGTAAACACACTAAAACCTGGGAGTGGGGGGGAATACTTTCCGTGTCCTAACCTGCACCAGCCTTAGGAGTTATGTGTTCAGGTGTCGTATACACTCCAGTACTCTTTGTCTGCCTCCTCTTTCTGCAGCTGTGCCTTTTTCTTTGGGGAAATAGACAAGCCAGTTCAGGGATTGCTGCATCGGAGCGGACGCAAAGCTGTTATAGTGGCCATCAGCTTAGAGGGCGTCTATATCGTTGACAGCAAGGAGAAGGTAATTCTGAGGTGGTGGTGGTGGTGTTGTGGGCAGCCCTCTACAGCATGTGGCTTGGCTGACTAAACCGAGCCACTTGGAATTCTTAGTCCTTCTAGGCATTCTGCTTTATGGCCTACTGTCATGCGCTGCCTACCTCCGAGTAATACACAGACGCTGCTTCCGTGAAACAGGCTCTGGTTTATTCGCAGTGTAGATACAGTATAGGAAAAAAGCTGAGAGTGACAGGAGCGCGCCGGTGCGGGGTTTAAATACCCCGCGCCGGTCAGCGCCCCCTCACTCGCGGTTACGTCACCCCCCTTTGTCCAACACGCTGTCCTGCCGGTAGGTGAGGGGTTGCGAGGCCCCGCTGGCGTTCCGGGATCGCCCATCATCGGTTTCCCTATTCCTCCGGTGATTGCTGTCAGCTGGGCGATCTCCGTTGCGTTAGCGCTAACAGCTTGGGTGTGCCTCGCGATCCGTTTAGCCATTGTCTCTTGTCCTTCAGTCTTTGTAAGTTGATGGCTACTTATCTTGAGCCCCTTCCCCTGTTTCCTTGTTATTGTCATGTGTGCCATTGCGCTGATGTCTTCAGCTCAACGGCACTCATGACACCTACCAGCATTACCTGTCAGAGGAGGTGGTCTGTCAGGCAGCACTGAATAAGAGTTTTCGTTCAAATTCTGAAGGATGTAAAGGCCCAGATCCCAGATGGGACAAAGTTCACAAAGGCCCTTCAATCATGACTCCTCCCCGGTACAGCTTTCTTCCTTTGTTGCAGTATGTTTTGCTGGGCCTGAGGTTTCAGGAATTATCGTGGGATCACACATTCCCAAGTGAGGAGGAACATATCCTATGGTTGGAATTTGATGGGGAGAATGAAGGCCGGCAAGTCAACAAACTGCTCAAGGTTTACTCTAAGCAGGTATGTCCATGCACGGGAGAGACATCAAAACTTAACGTTTATGTTACAATTAACCTATTTTCTGGGTTTGCCAAATACACTGAACCATGAAGTAACCAAACAGGGCAGGTTTGCACGGTGTACTAAATCCACCCTAAAAGTAACTAAATTGATCACTATGCAACAGCTGCCTCTTTCATTTACCTGGTTAGACATACCGTGCAGACAACATGACATGTTTAACCCAGCAAATGGTTCTGACAGTTACATAATTGCACTAACTGGATGAGCAAGCAGACACCCTACTTGCTCTCTCCAGGGAGTGCCATGAGCCTTTGCACCAGGGGAGCTCTGGAAAGGCTTCATTACATCACTGATCCCTCCTTTTTTTAACCAGATGGGCAGCTGTATGTGTGGCTTGGCCATTGCAGCCGGTCAGCATTGTGAGGTGTGTTTTGTGATGCCAAAACTCAACAATGAGTTCTGTAATGGAGAGGCTTGCATTTTCAATTACTCTTTCTAGCTCAGGGTTGGTTTTGGCGGGACCAAGAACTAAGTAGGCAAAACAGAACAATTGAGTGGGATGTTTTGTTCCCATAATAACTGAGAAAAGTTATTTCTATCCTGTGTGTTATTTAACAACTTGGGGTGAATTAATTTGTCTTAAATTTTAGCTAAAGGGTGCTTGCTTGAAAAAGAGTATATTACAAAAACCTGCATCCATCTTTACAGGCTGAACTCATGAGTAGTCTGATTGAATATTGTATTGAGCTGAATGTGGCTGCCAAGGGGCTGGATCCAGAGCCCCCCACTGCTGCAGTTCCCACATCTGATCAACAGCCTCCCAAAGTTCAGCGGCAACACAGTGTGCTCTGTGGCCGGATCCAACGCTTAGCCACCATAGACTATGTTGAGGAAGGTAAGCTAGTGAAAAGAGAGAGTTTGGAGGAAGCGGTTGTCTTTCCCAAGACATTGCCAGTGCAAATATCCCGCAATAACATTAGTGTCTGAGCAGGTTCCCTTTCTAAGAAACACAGTACTCAATTGCATCTGCCCTTGGCCTGATCCAGCAGCATTCTTCTTAGGAAAATGCATTAACCAGCTAGGTCATCCCATTAGAACCTTTCTTTACTAGGACACCTTACTTCCAGTTACTACAGGTAGTCCTCAAGTTATGACCATTTGTTCAGTGATTGTTCAAAGTTACAACGGTTCTGAACGAAGGGTTGACTTGTCCTTGAAGTTCTGGCCATTGCAGCACCCCTGCGGTCACATGAACAGTATTTGAGCACTTGGCAACCAGCTCACATAACTGGTTGCAGCATCCCATGGTCACTTGATCGCCATTTGCAACCTTCCCTGCCGGCTTTCCACAAGCAAAATCAATGGGGAAGCTGGCAGGGAAGGTCACGAATTGCTTAGGTAAGTCTCCTCAACCCCCCCCAGCCTTTCTTCGCTTGCACACACTATGCTCTCTTCCCCCCTTCGCTTGCACGCACCCCACACTTTTTCCGCAGCCTCCCTGCACTCACTCACATGCATGCACTCCGCAATCTCATTCCCTTGCCTCCCTGTGCTCACACACACCTGCACCCTCTTTCTGAGCTCGTGCCGCACCACAGCAGCCCTCGCCCCCAACTTGTGTATGGCTTGTGCTGGGCCTCCCAGGACTGCTCCCATCCCCCTGCAGTGCCCCCACCCTCTTTACCTGGACTCCCTCCGCTTCTCACTTAATGACCCACGAGTCTGGGGTTACAACAACAACCGGGACTGCCGTTGCTAAGCAAAGCAGTCACGTGATGTCGCACTTTATGACCGCATCGCTTAGCAATGTGATTTCAGTCCCAATTGCAGTCGTAACTCGAGGACTATAAATACTGGAGATATGGAGCATACAGAATTGCTGTTTCCTTCTCTTGCTTGTGAGAAACAGGGTGCTGGACTAGTTGACTAGTTAAATTTAGTCCAGCTGGTCTCTTCATGGGAAGACATAAACTGTAGGAAGCAGCTGCTGAGCTGCATACTCATTCCTATCCAGTGTGGTGATTGGCACAGAAGACTGATGTGCTGCAAAGCAAAACTCTTAGTTTTAAGCATAATCAGAATTTCCTGCAATGCCTATGGAATCTGAGGCATTCTTGGAAAACAAAAATGAAAAGTTTAAGGCTTTGTTTGCAAGTGTGCCAGATGATCCATAAAAAAAACCCCAAAAAGTGAGGTGTGGTAGTAGAAAGGTGAAAGGCTCATTAGCTTGTTGGGGTAAATGGGCCATGCCCACCATAGCAGTACATCAGCTTAACATTAAAAAATGAAAAGATGTAACAAGGACCTCAAGAAATGTGTCATTATTTGAAATTATGTGACAATTACATTTGTAAGGCTTAGGTAGAGCTATAAAATTGTAAAGCTCCATAATCAATATTTGTGTCCAAGAAGACATTGTTGTTGGAGGAAGTGTATTAGGAATTTCTTTGTCCATAGAACTAGAAAAAAAAATGGAAACCAAATTTGTAATAGGCTGTCAAAAATCCCAGTGTGCTCACTGGGGCTAAATTTTTTTACTTGGAGATTGCATGATTCTTGCCAGTGTGATTTGTAAATTATAGTTTCCAGCTTTGTGCATCAACCAGTACATGTTCAACAAACCCTGGTTAAGCTGTGATGAGTGAACCCAGCCACTGACCATTGCTGAATTGGGATATCCCTGCTTGATGTGCATGTTTCTTTCTCTTGCTCCAGGGAAAGAGATCAAGAGGGTGAAACCTCGCCGCACAACGTCCTTCTTTGGCCGCCAGCTGTCAAATGCCCCTACCTCCTACTCGGCGGTGCGGGCAGCTGAGAACTTGGAGCAGGGCTGATCTCCATGCTGGTAGTGGGGTAGACACGGGACCAGGCAACTTTGGGGGCAGTGCAACTAAACAATCAGCATCCTTGGCTCTGTCTTTGGGGGTTAGATGCTGTCTACTATACCTCTGTCTCCAGAAAAAAACATTACACATATTCACTTATACTGTCAGACTTTTATCCAGCCATACGCTCAGTCTCACTGGGATTGGGTTGTCATAATGTGCCAGGTTCTTCCTTGGACCCCACATTTTGAGTGTGTTCCCAGCATGCAGCAGAGCTGCAGTAAGAGATCCATTCCTCCTAATACGAAGTGCCTTACTGTCACGTTTTCCAGCCAGTGGCCATGGTGTAACAGTAGTCATCTTGGATTGTTGATTTCTCTCTGCTTCTTTATGGTTTTCAGGAAAAAAGGAATCTATCCCCAAATATACTGTCAGGTAATTAAGAAAAAAGTCCAGTATTGGTAAATTTTGAAGGGAAGAAACTTAAGGTTACTGTTACTTGGGAATTGGCATCCAGGGGCTGAATCCCTGTTGTATTTTTAAACTTGTTCTAATTTCAGGTCAGCAGCAAAATTTCATCTATTAGTGGGAGGGGAAAATACGTTTTTTAACCATGATTTGATGGGGGAGCTTAAAAGAGGCATCTGTTAAAAAGGCAATGTTTGGGGTGGTTAATTCCTGTGACTTTAAAAGGATCCTTTTAAAATACTTGAGTAACGTTTGAAAATGAGGGGAAGTAGTTCTTTTCCAAGGCATGGGATGCTGGGCTATCACACCAACTACGGTATAACCAGGAAAACTTGGTTGCACTTTTACAAGCTAATGGGTGTAAAATGTACACATCTACTACTCATTGCCACATACACTCTTGACATTTTCTCCTGGACAACTTTTGTCAATTTTGTTCTGTTGAGCCCAAGTGCATTGCTGTTACTGGGGTTATGGAACACGTGGCCTTGACAGCCTTTCTCAACCAGAGATGACTTCATAATCCCCTTCTTGTCTGTGAATTACTATGTTCATGATCCAAACTTTTGGAAGAGGCTCACTTTGAGGAAAGAAGGCACCATTCTGGAAGGCAGAATCAGCAAATTATGCCTTTTGTGTCTTTATATAATTCATATTTGGATCTTTGGGGGGTTTCTTTTCATCCCTCTTACCTCTGTATCTTGAAATTTGTGTGTGTGTGTGTGTGTGGTTTTTTTTTTTTTGCAGTTTCTTCCAAGTTGGTATTTGCTCTTCTTTGTCCAATGGCAAGAGAAATGCATCTTGCTAATCACGGGTTTCTACCCCCTTTGAATCTCCATTTGCAAAAAAGTGTTTTTTTCTTGTTTAAAACAACCCTATGCAATGTTTCTTTTACTGACCTCCATTTTCACAGTGTGCTTGTCCACCTATTGACTTTATCTAGGGGATTGTTGCAATAAAAAACAAGAATTAAAAAATGCACCTGCACTATATTCCTTTGAGTTTATGAGCTTCCCATGTGTTTGCACTTTTGTGCGTACCCTAATTGTATTCATACATTGTGCTAAGCCAGAATTAACTGTGGATAGAACCCAGCTGCTCAGATTTACAAAACATGCTTAATGGCTTAGTATATGATGTGACCTAGAACTCCACTCACAGTAACTGGATTGGTACATGATGGTAGATGTATATTAACAAAATGGGATGGCTTTGTGCGCATATGTGGTGCCCAAGTGGACTAAGTTACGATTCAGTGGGATTTCCTGGTTCACCCAGCTAAAGGCAACCTTAACCTGCGTGTCCTGGCCATCCAGCCAATGTGCATGTGTGTAATATCTCCACCCCACCCAAAATTAGGATGATAAACCATCCTAACTTTCTACAAGCAACCAAAGATAAGGTTTCACAAAATGGCTGGGTTTGTATAATATGCTTAACATGCCAAACCTAGATTTTGGATTTGCACGATATTCTGAAGCATATCTGAACCAAATAGTCTGAGTTTGCATAATCACAAAAAACCCTAACACACATGAATGTGGCTGCTAGCTCGTTTAGTAACCTGGTTAAACGTGTTGTGTGAATCTAGACAGTATATTGTATTCCCTCATCTCCAAAGTTGCTATTTTTCTCTGCATTATAACCAGAAGTCCTTTGCTTTGCATCTGCGTGCCCAGCAGTGCCTCTGAGGATCTTCCTGGTGTTTGCTGGAGGGGCAGGGGAAAGCCATCCCAGGGGCCTCTTGCTCAGCTCGGGCTGGTGCATCAGCTGCAGACCTGTCTGGGCTGAGGGGGCCCCACAATTACAGTGCCCCCTGGCTGGACTGGTAACTGGGCTACGTGGGGCTGCCTGTGAAGACCTTACGGAATTTTGCATTGGTGCAAAGTATAGAGGCCCACCCATTAAAGTGCACTAGATCCCAGGAGCACATAATGCCTCTGCTGCATGCCCTGCATCGTGTGCCATTAGGTTTCCAGGTGCAATTTAAAGTGCTGGATTTAACTTGCAAAGAAAGCCCTGTTTGGCTTGGTGCTGAGGTATCTTGCAGGAGCACCTTCCATGTCTGGAAATGACCTATCAGGTACATGCATCTGGGGAATAATTGCTGGTGGCCCCTCATTTCCATAATTTGGGGGGCAACTGTAGGAGGAATGTTTCTTTATCATGGCCTGTAGGTTTTGGAACAGTCTTCCCCTAAAGGGTGGACCTGCCCCAAGACTGCCTTCTGGAAGATGGTTAAGAATGGTGGCTTGTTAGTTTAGCTTGAGGATTTCTCTCTCTTGCTTTGGTTGGTGTAGAATTAATGTTGATAATTATTAACTGTGAATGCTTTATCATGTATAATGTTAGATTAAATGTTGCATCACCAAGAGTCCCATGACAGCAGCAGTATAGAAATTTACTAAATAAATGTATTAAGGTTTTGCAGAGAGCAAGTTTGATCTAGTGGTTAAAGGTGCTGACTATAAGTCAGGAGACTGAGTTCTAGTTGGGCTTTAGGCATGCATGACCTTGGGCGAGTCCCTTTCTCTTAGCTGTAGGAAGAAAACACTGGCAAACCACTTCCCAAAATATTGCCTAGAAAACTCTATTGATGTCCCAAGGTTAGGAAGGTTCACCTTCCCGCAGCAGCTCACATCTTGCTCTAAAATTAATTTCTCCCATTTTGAAAAGGATAGGGAGTCTTGCTACTAAGGGGCAGCTGTGATTGACATTACTGGGCATGCTCCAGGTGACAGACACTTGGTTGTGAGCGTCCTTGTTGGTGTTCCCAATCTGGTCCACCAGGGGGTGTCACACTTCATTATCAGCTGCTGCTGCAAGTTTCTAGGCTTTGCACCCTCCTAAAATTAAATGCTGGGTCTGCTATTCTCACAGTTGCCAAGCTTTCACACTCTCCACCTAATAAGAGACCTACGCCTTCTACTTAATGCTTAAGACAGTTTTGAAAAAGACGTGTTGCTTTGGGAAATCCACATACAGCCTGTGAACCCAATGAAAGCCAAGGTTAAAAAAAATGTCTCCATCTTGCCATGACCAGGGGTAAGCCACAAGTGTATGTTAGCTACCCTGGGGAAACCTGGCATAAAAAGTGTTAACAAAATCTTTGAGTCAAGCTCAAGCCCTGTTTGTTACATGAATTTTCCTGGCATTCATATGTAGGTGGTTTGACACTGCCTTTTTCCAGGATGTTTTTCCAACTTAGAATTTCCTGCTGGTTTCCCATCCAGGTAGCAAGGCCTAACCAAATACTAATGGGCACAACTAGATGCTTGGATTAAGTAAAGTGATACTAAAACATCTTTTTGCTTTTAAATTAATAGGCATGTGATAGAGCTTTAATCTAGACTGCAAGGCACAGGAAAGGCATTGTTATTTAATATACAGTAGCTGCCCGCTCCAGTGGGCTCTGGGCACCAAGGGGATGTTTAGTCCTTTCCTCTCAGTTTGCTGCATTCTGATCCTTTTTAAAAAAAAATTGCTTTATGCCAGATTTAAAAAGAAAAGACAGGCTTGTGTAGCGTCTCACTTCCTCCCTGCCTTTCTGTTTTTGTAACTTAACACTGAGGCCAGAGAACAGACAATTGGTTCCCCAAAAGGGTTACAATTTTCTGTCACAGGATCATTGCATGAAACTCTCGCAAGGCTCCAAAACATTTATTGCTAATCCACTGCAAGTGTTTTTGTTTGGGCCTTGGAGACAAAAATTTTACAAGCAGTTGGGGAGATGAATGTTTTGATGCACAAGACTCAGTTTAGGGGAGGGATATGTTTGTCAAATTGCTTTCTTCCTGATCTTCCTCTCCATGAAGGAGTGAGAAGCCCAGGCTGCCAATAGCTCACGTGTGGCTGAGGGATGACCTTTACACAGTCATGTTCTGCAGATCACGTCCTGGTGACTCACCCATTCCTGTCCCTGGCTAAGGGTGAGGTGCACCACGATTCACCTCCCAGTTTGCACGTCTCTCAGTCTGGAGAATTTGGGAGAGTGTAGAGACAATGGGAAGATAGAGTCTTCCCCAGAGTCCCTATTTTGGGGGAGATGGGTGGTAGCAAAATTTGAATAATAATGATGGGAAGATCAATGCTTTGGAACTGTGGTGGTGGAGGAAAATCCTGAGAGTGCCTTGGACTGCCAGAAGATCAAACCAGTCCATCCTCCAGGAAATAAAGCCAGACTGCTCACTGGAGGGAATGATATTAAAGGCGAAACTGAAATACTTTGGCCACACAATGAGAAGACAGGACACCCTGGAGAAGATGCTGATGCTGATGCTGGGGAGAGTGGAGGGCAAAAGGAAGAGGGGCCGACCAAGGGCAAGGTGGATGGATGATATTCTAGAGGTGACAGACTCGTCCCTGGGGGAGCTGGGGGTGTTGATGACCGACAGGAAGCTCTGGCGTGGGCTGGTCCATGAAGTCACGAAGAGTCGGAAGTGACTGAACAAATAAAGACAATGGGGGTGTGAGAGATAGCTTGAATGGGTAGGATAATGTTGGAGAAAGCTGCCCAAACATTTAGCCATAGTTAACTGAACAGGGTTTCCTCTTCAAGCCAATTTACTGGTTTCCTTTGACAGGGTAGGTTTGCACTGCACTCGTCACCAGGTCAGTTCAAGAACCAACAGGACATGCTAATCCTCAGTTTTAACCAGGATTAGGTTGGGTATATGATTTAGCAAAGGCGTGCCAGCCCAGCCCAGTTTGTATTGGGCAAACCCAGAAAATTATGTAATGCGGGAACCAGGTCAGATGTGTTATGGGAACTTAACCCACGAGTCGGAAATGAATCGCAGCTGTGTTGTACGGTACTGTTAAGAGGTGGGCTTGTCAGCAGCTCATTTGCCAGAGGTGCTTAGACTAGGTAGCTCTATGGACTCTTCCAACTCTGTTTCTGTGGTTCTCTTTAAAATAGGGTTGAGTCATTTCTGGTTCAGCATGTGGGAACAAGCTCCCAGTACTTAAGCCAGCAGATTATTTACTTGGGACATGACATGTTCTGGGAACAGAACCATTACATTTTAGCAACCTGGGTTTGGAAGATAGTGTGAATCCAACTATTATTTGAAGCCAGCAAAAGGCAGGAGAAACCAGGCAGGGGTCAAACAGTTTGTTGTTCCATTCAGCATGCACCACTTCCTGTTTGACTATGTCGCCAGTAGGCAGGATCTGAGTCCCAAATAGCGTCAGAAGCAGGTTTGGTCTCGTAATAAAGTCCTCCGGGGACCCAGTGACTCATCCTTTGGATCAGCTTTGCCAGAAGCAGCTTCCTGCTCTGAGCCTGGAGAGGGAGGGAGGGAGGCGGGTGTGGGGGGGGGGGGAGAGAAAGTCTTCCACGTTGACTCCGTCATTATCTGGCTTGGGCATTGCTGCTTTTCCTTTGGCGCTCATGTCCTCCTCTCACTTTTGTGTATGATGTTTGCCTGTGAAAACGCATCTGCTGTAAAGGATTTTAACACCAAATGCTAGCCTTTCAGTTTCACTGAAAGCTTGCTCTTCCCTCCCTCCCTCCACCTTGTGGGTCATCCAGAGAAAGGTCATCCAAGCAAAGATGATCAAATGAATCTATTGTGCGGATTCACACCAGCTTGCAAACCCATCGACACCTTGGTCAGCGATCTTGTGTTCATAAAAACCCATAAAACTTTGTAGATACTTGTGCCCTGTTTGAATACACTTAACCCAATCAGGTTAGACTGAGCAGCTGCGTTCACGTGTAAAACTTGGTTAGTACTTACCTTGGGAGGTCTTTTTATGGTGTATATTTATTTTATATAAAGCCATCCAATTAGATTTACTCAATAACTGAGTTAAGAAAGTTGTACAAACACGATATATGAGAAACATTGCAGAAAGGATTAACCATACTGGAATAGCCACCTTCTACACTGCAGGCTGCGGTCTTGTTCTTGAACAGCGTATTGTTAGTTAAAGCTTCTCAACCAGCCTCTTAACCAAAGTACAACTTTTCACAGGCCCACTGCCTTCCAAACATGTTGGACTATAGTTCCCATGGCCAGCTGGTGGGGATGATGGATTATAGTTATAACCCAAGATATAACTAAGTTATAATTGATAAGTCATGCTTATCAATTATCAAAAATGTAAGTTTTCACTGATGGGCCTTTGCAGTTTGGTGCCTTCAAAATAAACTGACTGCAATTCCTATCATGCACAGCTAGGTATAGCCTGCTGGTTGTGGTTAATGGGAATTGCAGTCCAACATACAGTATATGAACAACACTGAGGCTAGGGAAGGCTGATGTAGAATATATGTTAAAAATGGATTAAACTGATTTTTTTTTTCTTTTGCTACATAGTTTGCTTTTTTTCCCCCAAATTTCTATCACTGCCCATCTCTCCCAAAAAGGGGACTCATAATTCATAAGTGAAACATTGTAATCAGGAAAACTTTCCAAAATCAGGAATTTGTGATTTGTGATTTTCTCCAAGCATGCAATTGTTAATCCAGTTAACTGCTGATGACCATTGTTACAATTTCATTTTTGCATTTTTTTTATATTAGCATAATTTTTCCCATATTCCACCTAAGCCAGTTCTCTCTCTTCTTTCTAGATTTATTCTGGATTTTAACAATCCTCATGAAGGGTTTGTGCAAAGTCATATAGCTATTCTCTACACTTTTGGGTGCTAGAAGTTACAGAAAACCTGTAAATCAAGGCATTAATTTGAACTTGGCTATTTTAAGTTAGGAACAGAATCTCTAGATTTCAGAGATTTTAGTATCTGTGAATATTAGTATCTGTGGAGCAAGCAAGAAATGAGAATTTGAGCACTTTAAATTAAAACATTTAATTGTGACTGATTTTGTAACAAGCTTGTTTATTTAAATCTACACTACCTTGGTAACTTGGTGAATGAAGGGCAACTTTAAAAAACGTAAAACAATGCCAATTTTTTTCTCTTTCCTTTTCTTTTGGAAAGTTGCACTTCTCACCATTCTTCTGGTTCATTTTGAGGATTACTAGGTGAAATTATTTTGCATAAAGTTAATGCAATTTAAATGACCTTACCCCAATCTCTAGCCAGCAAAATCAGTCCTGCGTTGCAGAATTGCTTGAGCTATAGAACACAGGCATGCTGATACTTTAGTTGAGTACCATGTAATTTTATTCATTAGTAATGTCCCCTATTGATACGCACAGAGCCCACCATACAGCACTGGGAGTCTTCTCTCTGGGTTTGATAGATTTCCAGAGCTTTAGTGGTTTACCCGCAGCCTCCATTTTGTCTTGCTCAGCTTAGTTCTCTTGGGACTCATCCAAATGCTCCTTGTGTCAGAGGTCTTCCGTAACTTTTAGCAAATGAGCTTATAAACCAGAAGCTGACTTTCTGAGCCAGATGTGGCTGTTGCCTTTGTCAGTTTTCTCCAGAGATGAGAGGAAAAAATTTAGGTTTTCTTGCCTTAGGGCCCCTTTAAAGTCTTTTTTTTCAAGCAGGAAGCACTGTTAAAATAATGTAAAGAAAGGGTTTTTATTCATCAGGTCAGCTATTAAGCAGTGAAAGAGGGATAGCTATTAAGCAGTTAAAAGGGCTAGCTTGGGAATGCATTGAAATCTTAACTCACAAAAGAGTGCTATTTTTCTGATTTTATTAAAGAAAGCTTTATAGCAAAGCTCGGGCAGAAGACCATGAGTTGCATAACATCTCCCTCTGTGCTAGTCTGCCAACTACATGACATACCAAACTGCCTTCAAAAGTAAAACTAACTTCAAAAACTATGTTTTTCCCTTCAGCTTTGCAAGCAATCCCAGATCTGATTCAATGAAAAGATTTGCGAGTCAGGAAAGGGATTAGAGGCCAGATCTCAAGAGCAACACCAAGGCAAGAACAGTGTTAGGCAAAAACAGAACAAGCATTAAAATAAGTCACTGATATTTCTGATTACAGATGATGCACTAAAGCTCTATACAGATGCCACACCCCAAAAGACACTTAGTCTTTTCCTGTTTCTTCCTGTGGTGTGCATGTGTATTTCTCTTTAGAACAAAGCATTCATGGGAATCTTTCCAACAGATGTCTTTACAGTTAAACTGTACGAACAGGAACCCTTCAACCCTTTCCTTTACCTACAGGCTTTGTATCAGTGAACAGAAGCACTCCATTCCATATATACACTGTGTGGAGGAATTGCAAAGAAGAACTGGGCAATTTTTAACAGCTCTGAATAGCATTCAATGGCTTTAGCTTTCAGGAAATATTTGGTCCATTTTTGGTGTGAAAGCAGATGTTGGAACTCTTCTTCATCACTGGAAGCCTCAACAAATTTTTTCAAATTGTTGAACTGATCAAAACACTTGATGTCATCAACAGCTACACCCTTTTCAATTAAGTACGTTATGCATGCCTCCACATCACTCCAGCTTGGCGTATCACTGAGAGCCATCCACGTGAAGCAGGAAAACTCCTGCAGAGATGCCATCCACATCTCCAGGTATTCTATGCAGTTACTGTAGAGGCGATGCACTGCGTCAGAGAAAGCATCGCACGCTGCCTCTAGCCCCTCCTTGCGCTTCTCCGCGAGCATCCCCTTCACCGTGAGGGACATGAAGTTCTGAGCTCTACGATCAAGCAGGATGGTGTGCACGGAGTCCAACGTCTTCATCACTTCCACAAGGGAGTTATTTTCCCGTTCCATCTCTTCAATGTGTAAATGGAATGCGTTCATGAGCGAATGCATGTGCCAAAGGTACAGCTCACCGAACTCGTCCTCAAAAAAGTTCCTGAGCACAGTAGGTGGATTGCTCTGGGCCAAGAAGAAGGACTTCAAGGCTGGATACACCTGAAGCAGTTTTGTGATGCCAGGGAATAAGGACAGCCACCGAGTCTTGCTGTGGGAGAGCAGTCTTTTATACTCCACCTCGACAAACTCACAGTATTCTTGTAGGAGCTCAGTCCGTACCGTGTAGATGTGGAAGTACTGGTAGATCTTCAGAATGATGTGCTCAATGTCCACATCGAGGGTGTCTGCTCCGTGATGGATGCAGTTGTGCAAAATGTGGGCAGGGCAGTACACCCCAATTAACGACTCTCTCTGGAGTGCTTTCTTCAACTTGGTGAAGATACTCCTTGCTGCGTCATCTTGCCGAAGCCCACCAATCATGGTGTTGCAGTTGTCCCCTGCAAACGCCACACACTTCTGGAGCAATCCGTATTTCTTGAGAACTCTGACAAGGTAGTCTGAAACGGCATCGCCCGTCTCAGTGGCTGTTTCCTGAAGTTCTAGGAGTTTGGTTCTCAAGCCACCATTCCTGTAGTCATAATATTGGATAAGTACGGGAAACATTTTCACTGCACTGTGATTGCTGTCATCCATAGCCACTCCACAGAAAGGGATGCAATTTTCCTCAAGTGCCTTCAGGTCAATGTTGACTGCATGCTGGGCAAGCAGAGAGTTCTCAATAGGTTCGGTCTTCGTTTGGGTGTTGGAAAATTTTTGAGCTATGTCTGCATCAGGAAATAATTTTCTTAGTAAGTCGGAGGTTCTGTCCATTGATTTGTAGCTGTTGTGATTTGGGATAGTGTGGAACGCTAGAGTGCTGTCAGCTGCAGCAAGAGCGTCCTCTGCTTTGGTGCCTGGGTTCACAAAAAACTCAGTCAGCTTTGCAGACCAACTGTCTCCTCCAAGGGCTTTCTTGTGCTTTTCAGAGGACATGTGATACTCCAGGTCACTGGCACCTTTATGTGCAACTGACACAAACGTGCCAGCTTTGCAGACCAAGCACTCTGCTTCATAGTCATCTCTACCTTTGCGAAAATGAGGATATTTCTGCTTCAGTTTTTCGGTAAAGACACATTTTCGTTTAGGCATTTTCTATCTTCAGCGTGGCTCAAAAGCTGAGTCCTGGGAATACTGCAGGAACAAAGTACAGGGACAGATTTGGGAAAGGTAGATAAACTCTAAACCTCAGCTTCTATCAATATACTCTACTTTATATTAAGTATTGTATACCATGCACATTTATTGTTACCTAATTTACAATTAGAAATAAATTACTGTTCTTACCAAAACTGATATAGGTTGAAGGATGCGGCCTGTTTAAGGTAAAGTCTGGCAGCTGTCTTATTTTTCATATTCAATGTCCAGAGAGTCATTCTTGAGACACTGCTCCTTAGGTTATTCTGATCAGTTTAAATTTTGAAGAAATGTATTTTTGTTCTTGATACAGTCACGTAAATAGTTACAACTAGCAACAAAGCTTTGCACACATCTGGGAGAGTAGATGACAGGTTTGGTTCTCTACTAAGACAACCTTCACCCTATTTGGTGAATGGATTCCATTAAGTACAGATAGAAGCTGAGCAGTTGCCTGTCCTAAAATAGGGCTGGACAGTTTGTGTCTCAAGCATATTGTGGGAATCCAGCCATTGTCTTAGCATCGTATAATGTGTGACGATGCCGTATGTAGTATGGGTTGTGTTATCCTGGGCTTAGACTCAAGCAGGTTGTATGAAGCAAGCCAGTGCCATACATTAACTCAAGGCAAATTAAATTCACTTCTATAGGGAGCGTAATTATACAGGCACAGTTGTGTGTTGCCTTTTAAAAGGGGTTCTGGTAGTGTGAGAACATAAGGAACCGCATTTGAGGCCTTTCTCAGATAACATGCATGTGCTCATACCAGACCGATACCAAGTTCTGCACAAAGAAAACAAAACAAAGGAAGTGGTAGGTGACATTTAAACCAAAAGGATGCTCAGACACCTTCCCTACAATATTTGGGCTTCGAAGCTTAGGAAAAAAGACTGCAGTGTATGAAATCATGCACAGCTCAGAGAAAGTGCCCAAGGAGATTCTCCAGGCAGCACATCATTAACCTATGGAATTCATTGCCACAAAATGTGAAATTGAATACATTAATGAAGGATGGGTCTATTAGGGACTACTGGAGTTGAAGACTAAGTTACCACAGATCCCAGTTACATGGGAACGGGGGGGAAAGGGGCCCCAAAGGCCACGTGAGAAACAAAATACTGCCCTAAGTAGGGCCTTCACCCAATCCAGCAGAGCATCTCCTGTGATTGGTAACCAGGGGTGCCCAGGAAGAAGCTGATGTCCAGCTCGTGAAATAGCACAGGTGGTGCTAACAGCCCACTTGTGTTCTCACCTCACCCTTACTTAGCCCATTGCAAAATGCTGGGGAAAAAAAACAAAGGGGCTCGTGAGAAAAATCTCTTCCCTTTTCCTGTAGCAGCTGTTTGGAACTGAAGTTAGGGACAGTTAGGTCAGGCCAAGAGACCAAGGCCCAGAAAATGCTGAAGAGAGTCCCTGATAATTGCCCAAAATATCTTGGTCGTATAGTGAGAAAAGGAGTAGATCCTGCCACTAGAACAAGAACAGCAACATGCAGGCTTTCTCCTGCCATTTCGGCTTTACGCCTCCCAAACTCCACCATCTTTTATTCTAGGGGGAAAAAGGGAATTCCCAACAATAATCACTCTGATATTTTTGTTATTATTCCTGTGGGGCAGGAAACAACAGAGAAGCAAAGGAGGTGATCTCAACGGAGAATATTTTAAGTCTCAGTGGGAACACGTTCAGCTTTCTCTTGGCCCCATCAGCAAGGTAAGTTTTCCAGCACGATTCAGGAATCCGTTCACGTTAACAGATTCTGATCAGTTTGGCACCTCTGTGAACTTCCTCCTTGCTGTGCCAGCAAGTGCATGTATTGGGCCATACATTTTATATCACACTGATCAAACCATCGGCTTGGTTTCCCACTCTAAAACACATGGAAGTGTTTCCTGAGCATCTTCCGAAACACAGCCGAGCACCACGTAGTGCTGGGAACTGACCTAAGATCCTCCGCCTGGAAACTGCAGACCAGAACCAGCCCCTCCACCTGATGCTACACACAAGACACCACCTTTGATTGTTAACATGGCTATGGATGCAAGCAGATACTGCGCACGGACAGTTGTGAAGGAAAACATTAGGTTAAACGCTGGACGTTCCGTGGCCAAATCCATATTTTCCCAATGAATATGCCTGGGTGTGATCATCTGTATTAGGATTTATTGTCTGCTTTTCTACAGGAAAAAAACAGTACTGAAGACAACTCAGATAAAAATATTCAGTGAAGCACAGTGAAAACAGTATGCATTGCTTCTCTTAAACTTTGGTCCACCCCTTCAGCCTCCTTCCTTTTGTTCTCTTCCGCATTGCTTCTTCCTCGTCCTCTTTTCTGGTCTGTGACCCTTGGGGCTGAGTGGGTTCTTTCACATTAATCGCTGTACATCAAACAACTTTGAGATGCTTTACAACAGTATTATTGTTATACTCTTAGCAATAAAATTAAGGCAACATTGGAAAACAGCATAAAGTATAAAAAGCAGAGTGGAAGAAGGAAAGAGGAGGAGACCTTTTGCCTATCTCCGTCATTTATAGGACTAGTATATCTGGGTGCAAAAGTCCAGACCATCGATCAAGGCTACAGGGTTTTCTGTATCTCTTTGCTGCCACTTAGTGGCTGTCTGGATTCTTGCAGGCTAGTTACAGCAGTCCCACAAGTCTAGGTACTCACAACGAGGATGTCAGCATAGCAAAACCCCTGCATCTATTCATCTCACCTCACAGAAGGCAGGTACACAGAGAAAGCTCTGGATACCTTCTTAAGCAGCCTTTCCTTTCGGTGCCCTCCAAAACTCCTGGCGCTGAACTCTCACGCACCCACACACACACACAAGCCTGGATGTAGGAAAATTCCACCGAGCTCCGGAGAGGGGGCGGGGGAGGAAGTAAAACAAGATCCGGCTGGTGATTCGCCATCTTGCAGATCCGCCCCCTCCAATCCACCACAAAAAGCAGCATGGTGTCGAATGGAATTGGCAGGAGGAGGAGGGAGCCAAAAAATCACCCACCCTCGGGGTGAGTTTGCGCAAATACACTTATATAACTCTGCAGTTGCTGTTTTCAGGGCAGCCAAGGTATTCTGTTTGCAAAACAAACACACGCACACAAGCTTTTTTTCTGGATTTACACAATAGAGAATCTGGAATTAATGCTTACAGGCTGAGTTCCTGCAACACCCCAAACAGCAAAATACTGACTGCATTGCTTTGCCCTTTTCAGCACAATTCTTCTTACATCACTCAATCCTTCCAGTGCATCACCCTTGGGCAGCACTGGCAGTGTCAGAAAGTTCATGCCCCCACATCAGCTGGGTTCAGACTAAACCCAGTCTATACACTGTGCTAAGGTATCTGGTGCTTTGCTTGCTTTTCTTTGCACACAATGGCACAAATATACCTTTCTGCACATACTTATTTGTAAACCATGATTTAGGGTTCAGCACAATATAGGAACTTTACAGTTTAACAGGCAATGGTTAAAACATATTGTGGCTTAACACAATTCAGTGGCTGGATTCAGATCCTATGTATGCCTTGCTATGGTTCGCTTGGTTTTAGTTTGGTATTTTGGAAGCCATGGTTTCTGGCTGAGTGCAGTATAATTTATAAAAGGAGGTGTGGCGAGGTTTCGTGCAAACTCACTCAGTCTTACCTGCAACTTCATCTCCCTAATGCCAGCCTCCTCAATCTTACATGAGTTGTATCATCTCCAATAACCTCCATCTGGCATGGCTGCCCCATCCTCCTCAGGGCTCAGGCAGCTTCCTTCCACCTCCCTCTACTTTAGTAAGAGAGGAAAAGGCAGAGCCTTCCATGATGATGGGAAATCACAAGCAATGAATCATAGTTCCTGCTGCTGTTTCTTCCTTCTGTTCGCTGCTGCAAGGATCCATTATTCATTTACCATGCTTATATATCACCGCCTCTGAGCAACTCATGGTGGATTATGCTGCAATAGTCATAAAATATAAACCCCCAATTATAAAACTGAAGACAGAAAACGTAAACAGTAACATCAAATTGCAGTGAAAAAATTACTGGCGCCAACCCAATCGAATCGATCTCTTGAAAGGCCCTGGGAAAGTCAGATTTCCAAGGGAGGCCGTTCCACAAGATGGAGGCCACCCCAGAAAACTCTACCTCCGAAGCCCCAGCCCCTTACCTCCCATATGGGGTGGGGGGACTGAAAGCGTCTACAACAATGGCCAGGACAGAAGCCAGCATCTGGGGGAGGTGGTCTGAAGATACCTAGGAGTCCAATCCACATAAGGCCCTAAAGATTAAAACAGCACTTTGAATTGTACCCAGAAATCCACCGGCAGTCAATGGAGCACCCATGGTACAGGTGTCTGGAGCAGCTTCTATCCATCAGCATGAAGCAGCACTCAAGTCGTTGAGTTTCTGTGTAATCTTCAGAGGCATCCCCAGGTGAAGCACTCTGTGGCAATCTGATCAGTGGTCATAAGGGCCTGGTCCAGCTACAGATAAAGCTGCAACTGGTGCACCAGCCAAGGCTGGGTGAAGGGCTTCAGTCATGGGCTCCACCTGCGCATCCAGCAGTGGCCAAGCATCCAGTCTGAGGACCTGCTCCTTCAGGACGACACCCCATCTAAAGTTAGGACTGGAGTACACAGATGGCCCCCAAACAAAATATTCCTCTTGTTAATATTTAACTTCAGCCTGTCTCATCCCACTGAGGCCTCACACAACCTCTAGGCACCAGGTGAGGACTTCCACAGCATCTGTGGTCCCGCAGGATGGAAATATTGATACAGGTGTTAACTGTCTTCAAACGAACAGCTAGCCTTTCCCAGTGTTAAAGTAGGGGTGAGAGCGCTGAATCTTGCAAGACCCTCCAAAATGAGCTCCCACCAGGCCAACCTCTTCCCCCTTCCCACCAACCGGTACCACTCACTTAGGAACTGAGCCGATCCAAGATAGTATGCCTGATCCCCACTGCCATGGGAGGACCACAAGTACATCATGGTTGATGGTATCAAAAACTGCTGCGATGTGGACTCCCCCCTCCAGATCCTGATGAAGGTCATCCACCCTACAATGCTTCTGTTCCATGCTTGTGCCCGAGCCTTGACCAAAAGGGGTCCAGATAATCTGCCTCTTTTAAGCACTCTGTAGCAGAAGCCACACCACTTTCTCAACAAACTTCCCTAGAAAGGGAAGGCTGGAGGCAGGATATTTGTCCAAGCAGGATCCAGGAGAGACCTCTTTAGGAGGGGCTACTATACAGTGCCTACTTAAAAGCATGTGGCAGGACACCCTCCTGCAGATACACGTTCTTTGACCACTTCCTGGGGGCAATTACTCCCTGCCAGCCATGGGAAGGAGCTGTGAAGGTCATAAGCTGCAGCTGGCAGACCCCTTGTTATGTAGCACCCTACCCACTGCATCAGAATCCAGAATACTGAACAAGTGCCATATTGGACCCATGAAGCATCAAGACTCCAGCAAATCCAAGCGACGCTGGCTGAAACATGTTGTGTAAAAGCGTCACAACGGCCCACTCGCAGGTCTTTCTGTCCATCTCCTCCTGAGCAGCAAAGGACTTACTTCAAACTGCACTGCCGGACAACAACCTGCTGATGCAATAAAGGCTGAAAAGTATTATCATCACTGTTATCAGCACAGTGTACTGAACAAAACTGATGCACTGGAGACCTACACTATTTCTGTAGCTTTTGATATAAAGGGTCAATGGCTGAATACAAGCCAGCAAAGTGATACAGCAACAGCAACAAAAAAGCAGTTTTAGATCCCATCAGGGCCATTCAAGCTTCCCAATTAGGGACATCCTAGTTACAAGTGTTGTTGGCTGAGCATTGAAGCTATTTCTGGTGCCAAATTGGCAAACCCAGATTAAACTAGCTTGTCAGATCTGGCTGACGCCTGCCATTCGCTTGTGGATGCTTTCGGGGATGCATTTAACCTTGAAGGTGACTCTTATGCTGTTATGCTGTCACCAACAGAACAGCTGCACTTACAAAATACACTTAGCAGGATCAGTGAAAGAACAAGGAGATGCATTCACACCTTAAGCTGGTTCATTTTAACCTGGATTGCAAGACCATCCAATAAACAGATACGGTAACCAGGCATGTTGTGCAAACCCAGCCAGTTAAGTCTCCCCTGGTGCGTTAGGCTTTGCACAATGCATTACACTAGAACCCGCTTGTGGTTCAGGGTGTCGTGCAAATCCACCCCACGTGCTCGGTGGTTCCATCCAACACACTTATCCAGGTCAATTACAGAACTTTCAGCCACCTACATTCAACGTGCGAAGCTTATTTTGTTCCTCGCTGGCGCAGGTTACAAAGCATGTTGTGTTTGCACAACCGCAGTATTGTGGCCACTCTGGCATATCCGCCAGTTCGGTCGCCCGGGAGTAAGGAGTGCTACAAGCAGCGTAGAAGTACGCCATAAGCATTGCTTCCCAGCGGGTTACGAACAGGACCGTCTTTTCGCGCAAAACCTCTCACACGAGCCCGGAAGCGGGCGGAGCGGAAGAGACAGCGCCCGAACCTTGCGCATGCGCGCTGCGGCGCTGCGGCATCAGGCCGCCTCACCAGCTGCCTCGAACTAGTTTGAGCTGGCTGGAACCGGCCGCTCCCGCTCCCCCGCCCTTCGCCTGGCGGAGCAGCTACTGCTGCGACATAAACGTCCTCCTGTCCCTCCGTCGTTCGTTCGTGGTATCCCTCCGCGCCGCGTGGGCCCCGCCCCCTCTTTCTCGCAACGTCAATATGGTGTCGGCTCGAACAACAAACAAAATGGGTGCCGAGCTGCCTCGCCTGTCTGCAAAAGGGCGCCCGCGGGTCTTCGCGGTTTTGCACCGTCCTTTTCCCGTCTTCCTGGGGCGGATTTCATGCTGATATTACATTAAGTTAAATGCAGTAAATAATCAAGACTCAAACCGGGCATTGGCTGACAAAACAACTAAAAAAAGGAAATGTAATTTCAGATCCATAGGATTTAATGTGTATACGAGGGGGAGTAGGCAGGGACACGCAGGCTATATTTTCACAATACAATACGCTTTTTCGAGGTGCACCTTACTGAGCATGCTTTGCAAACCCGCAGGGAGGGCAGAGACTGGGTCAAATCCTGGTCAGTCCTGAAGGTCCTTGATTGGTAACTCCTTAGCTTGCCTACCTTGCAGGGTTGTTCTGGGGATAAACAAGAATACATCACTATTGTACCTCAGAAGAACAGAGGAGCATAAAGCCTTCATCAAAATAAAAGCTGACTTCAATTAAATCTTAACAGTGGTATTTTTGGAAAGAGCAAAACCTGCCTTTGTACCTTACAAAATGCATTTGGGGCACTTTCTGTAACTAGGTTATAGAGGAATCACTTGTATCTCTAGCTTGGAAGCCAAATACATAGCTTTGCTCAAGCCCTGTTGCAGCCACCAGTACAGCTTCTTTCTGGATACAAGATGATGCGTTACAAATTACCTTAATAGGGGCAGAAATACAAGAACAATCCTGCACAATTTTTCCTAGACTGTTTAGTATTGACAATGTTAGCAAATGGGGGGGAGAACTCAAGGAATAATATGAAATGTCCCTTAACAATGTTTTTTGGAATCATGTATTCATTTGGGGAAACAAATACTAATTAACCAACTAATCAACAAGTCATTGCAATAGAGGGCCATTGTTTGCAAGGCACTATATTTTCTGACGTAGGTTGTGGAAGGAGCTGGCAAATTCCATGGTGTGAGGCGTCTTAGCTATAAATACTGGCTCTCACCCCTCCCTTTTCAGAGCTGTGGGGATGTTGAGGTGGAGAGGGCGGGTGGTGGTTGTTAGGTGGGGAGAAGATAGACTTTAAAAAGGAAAATAAATAGCTTAGGAATTTTAAAAAGTGGTAGCTAAGATTTTTTAACAAATGAAGAGGATTTTATTCAGCTGAAATGTTAGAGTTAATAAAGAGAATTAACTCTAAAAAGTATTAGGCAACCTAGTAATTATAACTTAAACCAGAACATAGAAGATTGGAGAAGACAGTCTTAAAAGAGTAAGGGACAAATTACTGTAAAAGGACTTTTTTTTAAAAGTCCTGTCAAATTTGAAATCAAGAAAAAATCTGAAAATTTAAGAAAAATTTGCTCAAGACTTTGAGGAAAAACAAGAAAATGGAAGATGATAGAAATTTCAGAAAAGGAGTGCTTGAATGTTCAGATTAATTGAAGATTAGTTATGGAAGTAAAAGAGCTTGAATACCAAGTCTGCTTCAAGCAGAGCGATAAAGGAAGAGAAAATGAAGGGTTTTCTTTTGGAAAATGGCAACTAGATACTCTTGATTAAAAAAACCTAGAGTCTTGTTGCTGAAGTAAGAAAACAAGAATGAGAAGACTTCTACAGAGGCAAGACTTAGAAGAGAGAAGGGTAGAAGACGATCCAGGAAGAGAGAAGGAAAGACGGGTGGGGGAAAGAGAAGCAAAGATCTTGGCTGCAGAAGTGGAAAAATTAGTGAAGAGGAAGGCAAAAAAAGACTTAAATGCTGTAAACAACTCAATGTTTGCTCAGTTCTAGTTGCAAGCTTAGTGCAGGCTGTGGTGATGGTGAGCCAGTGGTTTTAGAGGGCTGTTTGTGGAATTTATTTAGTTTCTCAAGGACTTCACTGCAAGCTGTGTTTTGGCCAGAATTTTTTAAAAGCGTTCTGAGGTAGTTGCCAAAGGACTGGGAAAAAAGCCTTTTTATCAACTGGTGTGAAACAAGGTGGCATTTGGCATCATTGGAAGCTAGGAAGTTGGTAGACCTCAAGGAGCCAGTCCAGATTGGTGAAGCTAGAAAGAAAAAAAGAGGAAGGAAAGAAAAGAAAAAGCAGGAAAATCAAGTGGAAGAGGTCATGGGAAGATACTTAGCTTTAGATGCTTCTAGAACAACCACGAAGAGGGAAAGAAGATCATAAATGTCTGCATAGTGGGTAACCGCCTAAATCTTCTGGCAAAGTCTTTATTTAGGGCTGCTTGTAAATGGGTTTGTTCTTAGAAGCTGTGGGGAGGGGTGTTGGTCTCTCTCTTTGCAGGTGTGCTTAGTCGTCTGTTTGCTGGGAAGCTAATGGGCAGTCTGCGCAAGCCAACCTGCCAGCAGTTCAATAGTCATTTTTTCTGCTTGCTCCTTCCCCCCAAGAAAATGGTAGCTAGCATCTATGAGGCTGTAAACCCTCCCCAGAATGGGTGAGTTGAAAACTTGGGAATGACAGCATTGCAGGTAGCGGTGAACCGGTGGGAATTATATCTGATGGTCGCCATTACGGGTGGAGGGCTTTTCTGGGTGGAGGGTGGGCAGTGAAATCTTGTTGAGCTTTTGTCCCTTCAGGTATATGTAGAGCCAGAGGAATCCAGAAAAGTGCTGGTGTGTTTCATAAGGAAAAAGCAAAGGAAGGCACTTGAGGACTTGGTAACTCCAGTGTAAACAAGTAAAGGAAGGAACATAATGAGCGAGGAGTGGCTGATGGGAACATCGAGGAGGAGGAGGAGGCTGCTGCTTCTTGGCATCTGTAGTGGGGGAGGACTTGCGCAGGACCATAAGTCCAGGCTCCTCGGTGTAACCACCCATTTTTTCTGCTGAGGGTTAAGTACACAGACTTTCAGAAAGCAAATAATTCTTGATCGGGATGTTTTGGGGGGAGGATAAATGCAAGCTTCTCTCTAGCTTCTCTGCAGGTGCTATAGCATCCCCTCGTGGCTTGATTTAGAAGTTGCTTGCTGTTCTGTGGCAAAGACCACCCTCCCAGAGGCTGGACCTACTTTTCCTGGGAAGAAAGGACAGTGCCTAAATTGGAAGTGGTTGTGGAATTGTGATCCATTTACTCAACTTGTGCAGAAGAGCTGGGAAGTTGAAAGCTAAGTTCTTAAGGAAAGAAACAATAGTGTTTCATGTGAAGCGGAGGGGGGCTTTTAATCAGTATATGGTGGGGGATGATTGTCCGGTTTTTTTTTCCTTTTTAGATTCTTTCCCCAGGATATCCATAACTTTAGGCCTGGAAAAGTAGTCTCAGACTGGCAAGTAATTCTCCGCAGTTGAAATTGAGATAATTGGAAGAAATTGCCCTTTCGTGGCAAATGATGTCACAAAAGTAACTTCCAGCTAAAGGCTGGGTATGACTCAGCTGTAAAAAATAGATCAGACTCCCCCATTTCCTCCTCCCCTTCCTAAGGGGAGGAGAAGGAAAGCCCTTGAGCATATTTACAAATGTGGATTTTCTGAAAGAAAAGCAAGGCTTGGAAATAGTTTTCTCTTTCTGGGGCTATAGTGCCCAGGTAGGAAACGAAGAAGTGGGATGGAAATGATAATCCTTAGATACGGTAGATTGTGGTTCTCTTTTGGCATTTTTTTTTCCAGGTACTTAATATCTTAGACTACAGGGAGAAAAGACAAGGAACTGAATGATCCTGTGTATGATTCGTTCTGGGGGTAGCTTGTATAATTTTGCAAGTAAGATTCTGCTTTTGATTCTCTTTTTGCAATTAACTCATTGGTTCTAGGGATGAGATACATTGATTCTGTAAGAGCCTGAAAAATTGAATGATTAGCGATTGCAGACTGAGTAGCTAATATACAACGGTAATCATAATCTCCATTGACTGCTCATAGCTCGTGTTGTGTCTTGTATTGGGGTGGTCTGGGGAACAACTCTTGTCTAGACCTTTTTCAGATCCATCTTCTGAACATTAGCCACCTGAAAAGCCTTGGCATCTTAAAAAGCAGAGGGAGCAACATCTCTGTGAATGATAATAAAGGCAGAAATATCCTAGATGGCCTCTTGATTGCTGGAAAATGTCTCAGATGTTAACAAGTGAAAATCCAGAATCTGCCAACAGGGGAAAAAGATCCACAAACCTATAAGCAGTGAAGCAGGCAAATTTGAAGTGTGTGAAATTTCCTAACCTTACGCCTTGAGGAGCACACATTAAAAAGCAAGTGCGTGAAGGCCTGTGTCTACAAGTGCAGTATTACAAATTGAGAGAATCTTCAGGGGAAAAAAAGGCAAAGGTGCTTTCTACCCAGCTGGCTTGAAAATATTCGATGTGAATGATTTCCTAAATCTTAAGATGGAATTGAAGAGAGAATAATGAAAAACATGGTAGAGTTGAATCAATCGTCTTTGGGACTGGAGAGCAGGCGGTTTGTGTTGGTGGTTTGCCTCTGCCAGGGGCTCAGCACAGGTTTGCTTCATTCCGTCTGGGAGCTGAACTGGTTACAGATAAGTTTGACCGCTTCTAAAAGAATTGCATAGTAGGGGAAAGCGGGTGGTTAATGCTTACTTTCAGGACTGTAGGAATGAAATCTTGGGAGCCCTTGAGAGATGTGGGCATTAGTCCCTTTCAGTTACTAAAATGCTTGCTGGGTTGCCTCTGCCCCCAGACGCCTTCTAAGGGAGCTACTGCTCAGCTTGTAAAGGGCGTTTATCATACTCCCTGGGCCTCGACTGCCTTGCGAGCAATAAAGGCCACTTCAGGTGGCACTTAATTGCTGATCCTTGCACGTGACAGCAAAGGAGTGCATTTTGTTTAGCCCTTCAGTACCTGTATAAAACCTTGCACATATTGATACGTTTGTAATAAAATCCTCAGTATTTGCCAAGGATAGGAAGTTGTCTTTTTTATTGTTTAAATAAAATATGCTGTTTCTGGGTTCTTTTTTTGTTACTTTGTTGTGAATAGTTCTGTGGCATTTGGGGTGGGGGGCATTCTTCTCGATCTTTCAGAGTCTTTCTCCGTGAACACCACCTGATCTTTATTGGACAAGAGCAGAAATAGAGCTGAAGACTGTTTCTCTAAATCAGGCAGGAGAGTCTTTGCACAATATTTTCCTCTTCCCTGCATCACTGAGAAAAATTATGGTCCAGACACTTGGCATACTGTATAGTGGTCTAAGGAGAATGGTCTTCTCGTGGGATGATTTCTAAAATTCTTAAAACTAGACATGTTGGGGAAAAAATACTTAGAGGTTGGGGTAAGTAATGATATTCCTTAATGTATTCTAGCCTAGGAAGCTCCATTATTTTCCAAAGTTTTAGCTTAGCTCAGCTAAACTGGGGTAACCCCTAAATTCATAAGGATCAAGTGTGTGCATTAACTGTCTGAAAAACACACACCAGCTTCTATATTTAGAAATCTGCATGCCACTTAAATCTGTCTGCATTCATCTTTTGTAGCACTAGTGATGTCACCTGTTCCCAATTCCACCCATGGAAGGGATGGGGGGGCAACCAAATGTTTGGTGTTGTTTCAGAGGCTTCGTAATGCATAGATGATAGATAGCTATTTGTGACATTCTCCAGGGTGGTTGACACATCTGTTGCTACGCCTTGTAAGCAGTGCTTCCTGTGAAGGCCTTGGCAGTGAGTTACTCATGTGATGGCGCTTAACTTTTAACACAGCTTTGGTGGGGGGAGGGGCTCACTGTTTTTTCCAGTTCTTCTTTTTTCAGGCTCCACAGAGAAAACCGTATCTGAAGCACATCTGTTCAGTTGGCAAGTAACGTGATGCAGTGTGCTTGATCTGCTTGTGTAGAGCATATGAATCGGCTTTTCTTGTGCAGAGTAATGCTTGTTGAAAGAGAAATCCAACTGATGAGTGACAAAAATGCCTGTGGTTTGAAAGGAACCCTTTGACCCATCAAATAAAACCCTGCAGGTAGCCAGCCCTTGTTTGGCTGAGAGACGTGTGCAATTGACTGTACTGCTTTAGGTAATCTGCAATTCTTGTTCCTCTTGGGCTGTGGGGGAGGGCTTGGGGTACTGAAGCCTTTAGTTTTTTTCCAGATGCATCTTAGGCTCTAATTGACACAAGAAATCAAACCTCCAGGAAGCTTAACTGGCAAGTGAACTTCACATTCCACCCATTCTTGACTGTTTAGTGCAATGCTTTGTGTGGGTTTCTTCCTGTTCCGTTTTTTTAACAGTTTGATTCAAGAGCACACAACACCCAAACAAAACCAGCTCCTCGTGAGGCACGGAAGTCATTCCAGTAAGAATAGCCTTCCTCAAAACCCATTTTCTCTCCTTACATGATGGGATTAGTGGGAGGAGCTGGGGGCACACTTGTGTCTAGATTGCTTTTCACAGATCAGTAGAAGGAGCCGCCAGACACGACTTCCACACTGCAGTGGACAAAAAACAGGTGAACGTTTTTCTTTTCCATGCTGCCAACTACAAAGCCAGGAAATGAGATATAAACAGATCCCTGCATTCTGC
The DNA here is from genome assembly GCF_035149785.1 of Candoia aspera. Taxonomy (NCBI): domain Eukaryota; kingdom Metazoa; phylum Chordata; class Lepidosauria; order Squamata; family Candoiidae; genus Candoia; species Candoia aspera. The sequence goes on from NC_086169.1 coordinate 8,070,657, forward strand.
CTCTTCAATTTTGCCTAGCTTAATGCTGATTAGGGCATTTTAGAATGGTTCTCTGAGTTCCCTCCTTTGTTGAGGCAAGATGGGTTGAGACCTGGTGTACTTAATGTCTCAGGTATCCTCATTAATAGGTGCTCCTTAAAAGTTGGAGCATGAGTTCTTGTAACACAAGATTAAACTAGAGGCAGAAGTCAGTCTTAAAATTGTAAAAATTTAGGCTGGCTTGTCTGGAATAATCACCAAACTTGTGCAAAAGGTGTCTCAGGGCTGGCCGCCTTGTGGTAAATACAATAGGTTGTCAACAGTTTGCCAGAAATGCCTAATGTTCTTGTAGCCATAGTTGTAGTTAATTGCCCATCATGGTCTACAATAGGAAGTCCATTGACAAATGCCTCATAGGGTGGAGGAGGGTAGGGGTTGTACTGCGACCAGGTTTTTTTGCTAAGAATTTTCCAGGAACAAGCTGTTCAGCACGTAGCTCAGACACCACAAAAACAGTTGACTTCATGCTAAAGCTTGGATCCTGTCCAGGGCTGCTGTTCACAAGGTAATCTGTTAAAAACACCAATTTCAAAACATCTAACAGACAGCAAATACTGCCTGTAACTTCTAAGTTGGAAGCCAACAGCCCAGTTAAAGGAAGGTAATTGTTTTTATATTCCTCAGTTGTTCATAAATAGCCAGACCAACAGTGTTCATGCACCAGGCACAATTCCTTAGAAAGTAAAATCTCAAAAGTGTATAGCAACGAATAGTAGCGCCTAAGTGCTGTATCAGTGACCAAACTATCCGTGTTTCCTGTCTTGAGGGACATAATGTGGGGTGGGGGGCTCTTGGCTGATGTTAGCTTTAGGCAGTGTAGGTGGCTTGGGGCAGGGTGCTTGCAATTCTGCTAAGACTCTTTCAGGTTGCAGTGCATGCTCAGAAGTGGAAGCAGAAAAATGTAAGGTTTTTCTTTTCCTGAGAGAACAAGTTGTGTTTTCTCAGGTTTTGCTTTTCGCCTTGCTGCGTTGCCCAAACAAAAAAAAAAGCAAAAGGCATTGGTGGTTGGCACTCCTGGACTTCAGGATGGGGTTCAAGTCCCTGCGATGCCCTTGCTTCGTGCAGACGCAGCCAGGATGTTTTTCTGTTAGGCAGCTCTTCCCTGGCCATTTGGCTGCTTGGAAGCCCTTTGCAGGCTAGGTGGTTGGCGAACTGGGGGGGACTCGGGGTAAAGTGGTAGCTTCAGTTCCACTCATCAGGGCTTCTGGGCTTCCATGTCCATGAGAAGGAAAAACGTAACCACGAGCTTTCCAAGAAAATGGTCACCACGAGTCTACATCCTCCCCTCCGGTTGCAAGTTACATGAGCAAAAGAAACTCCTGTTGGAATCTGGTTGGCTTGCATAGCAATGCCAAGGAGATTTTGGCAAAGCTTGCTACAAGAGCAACATGGCCCAAGATGGGAGACAGTGAAGCACCATTTGAATTGCATCCCGTGGCATGGCATGGCATGGCATTAGGCTCATCACAGTAATGTTGAACTGCAGCATGCAGAGAAATGGAGCACTTTTGTAACCCAGTTTTACTAACCGGTTGGAAAGGGAAGACATCAGAACTGGACTGTGAAGGGTTGCTTGCTTTATCTGCTCAGCTATGTGTTCTTTCCTTTTAGGAGAGCCACCTGTTTCTTGAAAGGTCTATACAAGGAAGTGGCTTATTGCCTTTTTCTTTCTCAGCTTGATCTGCCACTGGTAGGGCATAAAATAACAAGTGCAATAGGTTTTATACTAGGAACGATGGACTTAAAACCTAACACTTGCTATTTCCTAATGGTTGGAAGGGATGGGACCCTTCCACATACAGTTTCAGAGGCTTGCACGTAATACTTCGGGCCTAATACAGAAACAGTGCTGAATATGGATTTTGGATGAACCAATATTTCCCATTGAAAATTTTATTTTGCTTTTTGTGGGTCTGGGGGGGAACCTTTCAGTTGCTCAGAATGTCTGAAGACATCTCATCCACCAAGATCTCCAGTCAAGTCTCCATCTCAAAATGCAAGAATCAGTTAAATCTGGTGTATTTGAAAAGGTGTTTGTAAAGGAAGAAAATCCTCATGGGATGGAGGAGAGACAGTTGGGAACCATCAGTGGACTGCAGTCCCTTCATCTCTTGAAAATACCACTTGGTCAGCAAATCCAATGGTTCAGTGAGATTCCCAGCCCTGCCTGCTGAAAGGATCCCAGCCCAGCAGAAGCAGTTGGGCCCCGCAAGAGTCAAACTCCCTTTGTCTGCAGAGCATCGTGGAAAGGCAGGGATTGGAAAATACCTGTATTTGCTTGAATGATGATCCTGAAGACCACACCCACCCTCAGAAAAGATGTCAGACAAAAGACTTAACAGCTTTGGTTGCTATATTATTGACAACTTTGAAGTTACCATCTGACTTTTTAATTTAATCTTTTAGGCTTTTTCAGAGACAGTGGATGTGTTTCTGTAATCCTTTGGTCAGTAAAAGTCAGTGGCCACATTCCACACACTTACCAAGCTTGGTATTACCTCTTTTTGTGTGATTGGTTTGGTCTAGTAGTGAATGTGCTGGGCCAGAAACCAGGAGGCTGAGTTCGAGTCCTGCCTTAGGCATGAAAGCTGGCTGGGCGACCTTGGGCCAGTCCCTCTCTCAGCCCAACCTACCTTACAGGCTGGTGGTTGTGGGGAAAGGAGGAGGGGGGAGTATTAGGACTGTTCCCGGCCTTGAATTATTTATAAAAATAATAAAGGCAGGACAGGGTAGAAAATAAATAAAAAAATAACTCAGCCTGTTTGGTTAGTACAAGATTCAATAAATTGGGCATACTCAGGAGATGGGCTCATTTAATAACTAGGTTAAGTGTGTCGACTAAATATGGCCAATGAGTGCAAGGAACCTCTGCCTTATTTTCAAACTGAGAAAGGCTGGTGTTCAGGTTTACTAAATGATCATTCAATCTCAGATTTGTCTATCGGTAAATGAGAGACTCAAAATTGTGGTATATACATTACTACGAAATTTCTGTTTCTTCACTCCTAAGGGGAAGAGATTAGTGAAGCCAAGCACAGTACCAGATTCTCTTTAGCAGGGAGATCATAGACCAGCCCTTTTTCATTTCTGGCATTCCACTTACTTTGAAATGCGATACATTTCCTTCACTGTTCTCCAACAAAAGACTACTATAGCTCTATGACACCCAATTATTCAAAACAAATTAAGGCTACAGAAGTCTTACCCAGGGTGGCAGGCTACAGCTCGCAAACACTGTTGGATTCCAAATTGCTTCAGCCCAAACAGCAATGCCAATTGTAAAAAAAAAAACAAAATGGAGAGAGTGATCTAGTATCTTTAGACTCTTTATGTGATCCATGCCCAGCTAATTTTTAAAGGTCATTCTTCCACACAATTTCTCCCCTCTTAAGAGAAGTTGGGTCTAATTCTTGAGCAAAATGGCAAATAATTGGAATTCGGAGGTGATTTCATAGAACAGGTAACTCTTTCTCCTTTCTTTCCAGCAACACTTGAGTTTTCTTTGCATGGCTATTTCAACATCAATAAGGCAAAACATTTTGTACTGTCCCTTTGAGGCCCAGAATATTAGAGCCAGTAGTTAACATGCACACGTGTAGGGAAGATTTTGGGGAAGGGGGGAATAAATAGCTTTTTTAAGTCTTGCAAGTTTGTACCACTTGGGAAGATTGTTCATTTTTCCTCTATTCTCTTACCTAATTCAGTTTCATCCTTTGGGGAAATGGGGGGTGGGGGGGTTGGCTAGTAGGATGTCTTCTAGCTTCTTGCTGCATAAAAATAACCACATGTTTGTGTGTGTAATGCATATATATGGCATCGGGAGGGGATAATTCCCTTCCTGTGGAAAGTTTCAAAGAAATAGAAACTGGTACATGGATTTGACTTCCAGGCTGCAAAACCAGGTTTTAGGATCTGCTGAAACCTCTCAGTAAATGCTTAAACACTTTAAGGGGGGGGGGAAAAACACAACAGTTTACTGGAGCAGCATTGATTTAATTCTGACTTACAAGGGAAACCAAGACAAGTAACACTCTTGGGGAAATATTAAGAAACTGGCTAACCAGATATTCTATATAAAATTGTATTTTGAAAGCATCTAGAAAAAAAGATTAAGCAATATAAATTGAAAAGCTGTACTAAAGATTATCAAAATACTCTTCCTTAGCAATTTATAAATATGAATTGACTATCTGAGTACAGAATGGAGACAGAAGGGATAGGAATCTGCTCTTTTTTGAAAGAGCTTACTGCCAATAAAATGCAATCTATTTGCTTGTGTTAATGCAGGCCTCCAGCAGTCCTTACTATATACAAAATGACTCTGGAGACACTTGGAGAGGTTTTCCTGAATGGGCAATATCATGTAATGATCTACGCTAAATCTCTGTTAAGGTGGCTGGAGGGCTATGCAAATATTTGATTCAGAAATCTGATCTGAATGCAATTCACCTGAATAGATTTTTTGAAGAAAATGCTGAAATGTTAAAAAAAAAAACACGATCAAATTTGACTGAACAGTTCAATTGTTTTTGTGCCAGCATCAATCCCATGATTTTGAACTGCCAGGTCAAATTGATCAGTTTCAAAGGCAAAACACCTTCAAATGAAACCAACTATTTAAACTGGGTTTTCATACAAAACCTACCCTTTAAAAAAATAAAAAGAATGCTACCCTTTAGCACCCTGCATTTGAACTATTCCGTAATGCCCTATTTTGGAAAATGTCTGCAAAAGAGCCTAAGAATGATTTGTTACTGGGTTAACTTTAACAACAAATTGTTAAATTGACATTGATTTCTGGGAGTTTTTCTTTGTTTTAAAATCCCATACTGTTTTGGTTGCATATGCATCTTAACTCCCTAGGATGAAGAAAGATGTATACAAAAGTTAAAAGGGGCCATTTCACAAGGCCAAACGTTTATCCTGATCACCCACCCTTACAAACATAAAACACCAAGGAATTGGTCTTCCTGGCTTTGGACTTCAAATTATTCCAAATGGAACCTCTCTAGCCATAATTACAGCCCAAATTTGGTGATCCAAATTTTAGTTCAGCAGCTTTACTGTTTAACTTGAAATGTGCACCTCTTTGAATGTGTTTTAATTAATTCTCCAACCTGGTGCCTTTCCAAAAGTGCTTGTCTACAAACCTGGGAGTTCCTGCCCAATGCACTGGGATAGCACCAGGGTGAGGAATGGCAAGCAAACAATATTTTTTCCCAACCGTGCTATAAAAATGCTTGTCAGTTCCCCCTCAGGCTTATGGAGTCTTTGATTTTCCTTTCAAATGGTCCTTGGGGGTAAACGCTGCTTATACATCCCTGCAATCGCTTTGGCTGCACTGTGGATCATCTGTTGACGGGACATGCCAGTGAATGCCATATGCCAATCGGTGTGGTTGACATGCAGCAAGTTCTTTGCAATCACTTCACCCACTGTCACCAACAAACCTGACCATCGGAGGTTGTAGTCTGGAGGAGTCAAATTCTGCGCCTGAGAAAGGAAGGAAGATGGGTGAGTGGAGAAAAGCAAAACCTGGGCCAGAGCCTTGGTTCCTCCGTGTGTTTACTCTGTGTCTGTGAGCCAAGAACGAACGCAGCACTGTGTCGGCTAGAGGTGAAGGATCTTGGATTATGAATGGAGTGGATAAAGCTGAATGCCTACAAAGATCAGAATCAGGCAGGCAACGGTTTTCCTCTACAGGACACTCTATGGGAGTGACCTTGAAGAAGCAGGACTGGAGGAGTATTGATGCCTTTGAATTTTGGTGTTGGAGAAAACTCCTGGGAATACCTTGGACAGCCAAGAAAACAAACAGATCGTCAAACAAAAATCAACCCAGAGTTCTCCCTCAGGGCACAATGGCCAGGCTCAATTATCCCACTTTGGACACACGATGCAAAGACCTAGCAGCTCTCTGGAGAAGGCTCTGCTGCCAGGAACGGTGGAAGGAAAGAAGAAGAGGACCGCCAGCAGCATGGGGGATGGACTCAGCTACAGGGGTGATGGGGGCACCATTGGAAGACCTGAAAGACCATGTTAGGGATAGATTGTCATGGAGAAAATCTAAGTGGTCGCTAAGAGTTGACACCAACTTGATAGCACATTAACGGTCAATTGAAATAAAGCTGATTTAGAAATGATTTGCTTGCTTTAGGTTTGCTTTTGACTCCACTCTCAAGAATGACATAATCAGCAGCATGAAGGTTCTACTGAACTAAAAGTTAGCGAGACTTAATACAGCTATGGTTCACACTGGGCTAAGTCACAGCTTGGTGAAACACTGTTCAAATCCATCTTTATTATGGACCCAGCCCAGCATCGGGGTGGAGTACAGTAATCAAAAAGAAAGATAAAAAGTAATAAAAAGTTGCATAAAGAATAAAAGACAAAAAGGGAAAATCTAAAAGGAATTTTAAAGAGCTAAACAAGACTTGTGTGTGTGTGTGTGCCTTTGAGTCAGTCTTAACTCCTGGCAACTACCTGGATAAGTTCCTGCAGTTTTCCTGTCAGCATTTTTGGAAATTCGTGTTTGTTTTCTATCCTGCCTTTATTATTTTTACAAACAACTCAAGGCAGGGAACAGATCTAATACTCCCTCCTCCTATTTTCCCCACAACCACCACCCTGTGAGGTGGGCTGGGCTGAGAGCGCGCCACTGGCCCAAGATCACCCAGCCAAGTTTGCCCTTGCCGCTTCCTTTCTAGGGCTGAGAGAAGAACTGGCCCAAAGTCACCCAGTTGGCTTCATGGCTAAGGCCAGACTAGAACTCCCAATTTCTAGTCCAGTGTCTCTCAGGCAAATCACAGAAGGTATAAAAGCTATAAAAAGTAAGAATTTAAAGAGGAAGGATGGGAGCAATAGAAGGGTGTAGGGGAGCTTAAACATTAGTATGTGAAAGATGATATTAATTTACAGAGCACCTTAATATCACAAATTAGGTGCAGACTACATCTGGTTTATACAGTTGAGCCCCAAACTCAGCCAGAAGTCGTCATCCAACTAATCTGGGGCGCTGCTGCACAGAACCTGGCAGTGTTGTATGTTGCATCAGGGTTAGCAACTGAAAGCAACAGGGTGGCGTAAAATGGTCCAGCGCACCCTCAGCAGCAGTGGTATGATGCGATTAGTGTGAACATCTCTGTAGCACCAGCAGTGGAGAAACACTGCCTCTTTTCCTTCTGTGTGCCCAGAGTCACAAAGACCTCATCGATCCAAGGACAGAGTCTTCCTGTATCGGCCTTCAAGGATGGCTGAGGGGAGGGCATGAAATCATGGCCGTTGTTTGTGGAATAAGCTGCAACTGGCTGAGTCTCACATAACATTAAAGGGGAAATCATAGGTGACAAACTCAACACCCTAAACTAAACCAAATTTGACAATGTGGGCAGACCTGCCTGTTAAGTCCACTTTACAGCCTGCCTTACCATTTTATACACTAAAGAAAGAATGCAAAAGAGGAGAGCAAAATCATAGGAGTCCTTTTTTCCCCCTGGCTTTATTCCAACGAATACATTTTTTCCAATTCTTAAAGCCTGTATGAAGCCTTTTTAGACAATAGTAGCTTTCCTAAATTTCCTGCTTCAAAAGTGCTGGATATTGCATTGCTGGTACTTAGTGGTAAAGCTGTGTTTGCCAAAAATAATAATAAAAAGTTTTGAAACTATAGGTCAGGGTTCTTCAACCTTGGCAACTCTAAGCTGTGCGGACTTCAACTCCCAGAATTCCCCAACCAGCAAAGCTGGGAGTTGAGGTCCGCACAGCTTAGAGTTGCCAAGGTTGAGGAACCCTGACCTATAGGTACTGATTGCCCATCCCTGCCTGGGGAATCTAACTTTTTGGAAATAAAGACTCACCTGTTGTATATATTCCAGAGGTATTGGTGTGGCTTGTGTAAAGGTTTCCAAGTGAATCCCATGACCTAGATCCTCCATAATCAGGCAGCTAATATCAAACCATCTGTAAAGATTTTTTGAAAGAAGAGCTTATTCAATCGTACTGATGTCTGCATTGAGGCATCAACCGGCTGGGCTGATGGATTATGCTAGCCTTTCCCAACCCAATGCCTCCCCAACGTCCCCCAGTTAGGGACTGTAGCTCTCAAAACTATGCAGTCAGGGCCCCGGTTCAAATCCAGCCTCAGCCGTGGAAATGGATCGAGCGATTCAGAGCCAGCAGCTCTCTTAGCTCAGACTGCCTCACAAGAATGTTGTAAGGGGAAATTGGAGGAGGGAGGCTTTTGCTCCTGGAGGAAAGGCAGGCCACAGCTGCAGCGGAGGGGGCAGATGGCAGCTCTTTCCCTAGATCTCTCGGGTGTGATAGCTGCAGCCTTGGGGGGACTTGCACTCTGAGCAACACATCAAAGGACTGTATCTCACTTGTCAGGGAGCAATTCTGCAATAAAACTTTCGACAGACACAGTTGGCTGCTTCTGATGGATGATGCCTGCCCTGCGTAAGCTGTCGATCCTCTCTTGGGCCCCCTAAAAGTCAGAAGGAAAGACTGCTCACATCAGAGAGTACAAAACACATGAATCAACACGGATTGCCACTTCAGACCAACTACATCCGCTAAGCCAAACAAAATCTAGAATTGGAAGCACACCAAATCACATTGCAGGCCTGTGTGGGCCGCACTGGGAGCAAGCTGCGCTGCCTACCAGCTGGATTTATTTCTATTCAGATTATTTTGTAAAGTTGTAAGCTTTATAAAAAGGGATGGGACAGAAAAGGATTAGCCACAATGTGGTTGTTTGCATTATATATCCAAACCATCTATATTCTACCTCTACAATTGTCTCCAGGGTGGACAATTTTTATCTGTCTGTATTCTTTTCAGATATTGAACCGTCCATAATTCAGATGGTGGCAAAATTCTGTGTAGCAGCAGTGAAAATGAGGCATCAATTATTGCAAGTTATAATCTAGTCCATGTATTATCCATTCTAATGCTTTTATTGAATGTTAAATAATCTTGTTGCAGTTTGCAATTTTTGGTTGTATTTCATGTTTCTGACCTGTATTATTATTATTACTATTATTATTATTACTATTATATTTGCATTATATAAACCCAGTGGTTGTAATATATAAACCAAGATTAATGGCTTAGTGCACTGTGTGAGCCTAGGTATTTGTGGCTGATTCAATAAGCCATAGTAAAAACTCATGTTAGTACAATGTGCAAATCAGCCCTGTTGGTTATTTGGGTTTTTTCCAACAGAACTCAAATGACTCTGTCTGAGTTTGCACAACATGCTCGGCTAGACTCAAAATGTGACTCAGCAGCTGTGAGAACACAGCCGTGGTTTGTCTTTGTCCACCCCATTAAGCTCTTATCTAGTTTATTTGTTGGTTATCTGCACATTCAGTGAAAAACAGCCATTATCTTTTCTTAAACTGGGTTGAGAATTCAGCATGTTGTGTGAACCTGACCCTTTAAGTGCCGATGTGCTCCAAATCTTTGGAAATTCAACCACTTCCCAAACCACTCACTTTCAATCCGGCTGCATAGCCCACGGGCTGCGGGGCAATGTTGGATTGGCCGTCTTCCCCCGTCACAGTAGCCATCCCAAAAACGTCTTGGAAGGCTTCTCTTACTGCAGCGACCTTTATCTCTTTCATGGAGGTGACTACGATGTCCAACTCTCCTCCCGATTCTAGAGACCACAGACGTCCAAAATTGCCTTTGTGCCACAGGCTGAGCCAAACAAGCCAACCACATTGTCACTCAAGAAGATGGCCTTTATCACACAACACACTTGAAAATGGGACCTCGGCCCATAACAGAACCAAGGTAAATACTAAGCCCACTGTGTGAAGGTAGCCACTAGGTCTTTATCTTAACCCTAGTCAAGTATGTTGTGTGGACAGTGATTAAGATCTATGGTGGCTTCTTCGTTTCTTTGCTGTGGCCATTGGAGTTTGCTCTCAGTGATTTATCAACTCAGCTGAATGGAGGGAAAAAAAGCCTTCAAGTTGTAAAAGTCTCCTCTTGGCAACTCACATCAGTCCAAAGAGCACCGCAACTAGCCCTCCTTATGGCTGGGTGCCTTTGGATCCTAAGCCTGGTTGAGCAAGCAGGTCCTACATGCACACTCCCCAACTCCCAGCACCTCTCCTTAAGATTCAGGCAGTCATCCTCCGTCACCTCCCAAGTTTTCATCAAGGTATCACCACTATTCATTCTATCACCACTCTCTATGCTTCTTGATGGCAGGAAATATATATGCTCCTCCACCTACAAAAAGGTTGCCAATTTTCTGCATCAAATGTAATTCAACAAACTGCGAATAAGCATCTTCCCAAACTGTGTGCACCCCTCAAATCTAACTAGCTTCCTTATAATTTGCCCATTCAAATCCTAGAGAACTGTAACCATGGTTAGCTCCAACCACATTGCTTTGTGCCCTGGTTTCTGGAGCAGGCCTGTATGAGCTAACCAAGGTTAAGAGGAGGCAAAGCCCTGGTTCAGGGTGACATGGTAAGCTGCAGCTACCCTTACTGATATATGGAGCCATGCCGGGATCCAGCGTTGTGATCATGGTCTCCACCGAGTGTTTGGTTTTATCCAGCACTGATTTGACCACAGGATTGCCAGCCACGCCCTAGGGGACAAATGCAGAAGTCAAAAGTTGGCTTGCCTGCCAGACTAACATGAGCCCCCAAAAGGAGGTTTGGCCTCTTCTTTGCTAGCTTTCTGGATGGTTACTAAGAGCTGGCTCTTCCAGAGCCCCTTTGGGGAAGAAATGGGATATTGAATCAGTAGCAGCAGGGCTGATTGATTAGGCCTATTTTAACCCTTGTAAGTTGATTGCTTGCTTTTTGCCATGACTGCTTGTGGCCTTATAGTCGGGGGACTCATAGAGGCCAATAAAAAAAAGGTAGAAGCCCAACACATGCAAACCAGGGTGGGGTTTCAATCACATGAGTACAGACACCCTCTTGCTCTTTCTGACCACACCCCCCTTGGGGACACCCCTGCTTGTAGCTTTAATTATTTTACTGAACTGTGGAACATACTCTGCTCAAAATCATACAGATAAAAGTTTCAGCAGTAAAGTAATAATATTTCTTCCCTGCATGCCCTTAACTGCATTCATTTTTGCTTACAGTGAGTCAGGAATAACTGAACAGAGAGCAAATGAATGAAAAAACAGGTGTGAATGCATTTTTGTTTAGCTCAAAAAGAAATGAAAACATAGTCAAGAACCCTCTAACAAGCATGATGCTGTGACAATTGCACACAAATAATCTTCCAGAACACTTTTGGACAGTGCGCGAAAGCAGGGTTTCCTAACTGTGGCAACTTCCAGGAGTGTGGACCTCAAATCCCAGAATTCCACAGCCAGCATGGCCACTGATGAGAATTCTGGGATTTGAAGTCCACACACCTAGAAGTTGCCACAGTTTAGAAACCCTATGCTAAAGCTTTCTGAGGCAGCATCTACCTCTGATTGCTTTCTAATCCTGAACAACTGGAGGTTAAAATGGGCTGATGCTGCCTAAGAGAAACATCCATTCCATGGTAGCTGGAAAAGTACACCTTACTTTAATGAAGCCCCACAGTCCTCCTGCAGATGTTTCACTGTGTACCCCAATGCCTCGGGGGTCTCCGTGATCCTCTGGAAAAGTAATAGAAGAGCCACTTGCTAAGGTGGGTGCAGACATAGGGACCTGTTGTGACAGAGGGCTTGTCAAGGCACCTGAAAATCAGAATACATAAATTCAGGGGTGTAGCCATCACAATCCACTGGAGCCAGGTGCTCATTGTTTATCATGGAAAAGGTCAAAGGTGGCATTCTTTCATATCTGGGACCCTCAGCAAGCCCTCTATCGGATTGGACTGGGTGGGAAGACTCAGCAGAGAGGCAGTGATCTTGGAGATATCCAGCCCCGAGTCAGGTAGAATTTTAAAAGTAATAACCAGCACCAGGAAACCTACTGGGAACCACTGCAGCTCCCACGGTGGAATGCTGGGTGAAGCAGGCCCTGTGGCCCCTTCTATGCATCTAGAACACTATGAAAAATTGCCTTTTATTAATCCTGGTTTACAGTGATGTTATTGTTCGAGACAGTGCATACAAAACAAAACCCTATGTTGGGTCTCTAGGTTGGGATTAAATTTGCCAGAATGGTCACGCATAAGATTGAATCAGGATGTTTCTAAATCCCAGTTTGTTGATCAAGTCATAAAGGCCTGGTTCATACATAATATTAAACCAGGGTTTCCCAACTTCAGCAAATTTTCAAATGTGTGGACTCTGACTCCCAGAATTCTGAGCAGTAGCCATATAGAATTCTGGGAGTTGAAGCCCCCCCCCCCCCCCGAAATTGAGCTACACTATGTTTTGCTATTTATTTATTTAAAAGTTTTAATTGCTCAATACCTGACACTCTCTAAATGGTTTACAATAAACATATCAAAAAAGAAAAGAAAATGGTGCAATATGAATTAAATCAATAAAATAGAAAATAAAGTCTCTATATAAACTAGGTAGCAGCGAAGCAGCTGTCAAAATTTAAAACAGTATGAATGAACTGGTACGGTCCCACATCATGGCAAATCCAAAACACACTGCTGCCTTAGCATCACAGCCAGGAAGTAGGTCCACAGTATCAGATGCTGTTTCTCAAAGTGACAAAAGCAGCACTGCACTTTGAGGACACCCTTCCCCCCATCTTTTCTGCATGCTCGCAATGTTGTGACACAGACACAAAAGGGCAGAAGTTGCGTCATACTGGCGCCATGCTCCTTTTGGCGGTATCCCATGGGCCTCTCTGAAGCGATGGACCAGGCCTGGGGGAATTCACTGGCTCTTCTGGGAGAGGATGGCTTGGGGCTCCCTGGACAGAGAGGCCAATGTCTTCAGAGGCAAGTGCACCCTCTCTGCGCACCTGTGACAGGCCGGGCCGTATAGGAGGGCATCAGAGGGGTCTGGGGTGCTCGTCCTGCATGGCCTTTGGTGATGTCGTAGGTGGTGGCCATGGAAAACCCCGAGATCGGGGGCCCAGTGGGAGGAGCAGAGAACACCGGGGGCCCGGGAGCAGAGCTCAGCGACGGTGGAGCTGGTAAAAACTGGGTCACGGAGCTACCAAAAGCTGAGGTCATCGGAGCAGCGATGGATGGCGGGCTGGCAGCACCAAGAGGGGCACTTGTGGAAATGGCTGCAGAAGGCAAGAAAGGGGAGGGGGGCACTGAAGGAAGGGAGGAGACCATGGGAGGGGCGGGTGGGGAGAAGACGGGAGAAGGAAAAGAGGAAGAGACGGGCTCATTCAGAGGAGGGAGAGGAGGAGCTGCAGCCGGGGAGAAAAAAGAAAAAGACGTATTAAAATTGGCCCCAAATGGCAACTCCTTTGAAGCATGCAAAAAAAAAAGCAGGTGTGCATGACCAGGGGAGCAGGGGTCCTCCTGCTTTTCCTCAAGGCTCCACCAACACAGATATGAAGCTATAAAGTTTCCTTTGAGTGGGGCCCAACTGGTGTGCATTTGTTTTTAAAGATGTGGCTTGCCCTTCCCTTCCTCCAGGATGTGTGTGTGTGTGTGTGTCTTGCCCCTAAATCCTGGGATTTCTTAGTGGTCTTCCATCCAAGAACAATCCTGAACCAGCCCTCTTTAGACTTTGGAGATCAGCTAGAGTTGGCCAGGTGACACCAAAGACTGGAAGGAGAATCTGAATGCATCAAACATGCCTTGAGTATCTCCCTTCGTAATGTTGTGCATGTCAGGAGGGAACAGAACATGGGCCCTGGATTTCAGAACCCGAGAATAAGACACTTCCTAATGCTGGCAGCCACAATTCACTTTTTGTGGTAGGGGAGGACTGAGACTCACAACAGATAAGGCCATCGTGCAGACTGATTGAGGCCTGCCACACCCAGGCCTGGAGTGGGGGGGGGAATTAAGCCCATTTTATGGTTTACCTTCCAGCTCCAGTAAGTTTTTCACCTCAGACAGGTAAGACATCACCATTTCTGCAGCTCCAATGCCTGCCAAAATGGTAATCTTGTTTCCCCTGTCCAATCTGTGCCTAGAATATTCTTTTGAATACCTGAACAAGGCTTGCTGTCTCTTGCTGACATGAGTAGCCAGGGACAATGGGTGGTGTCATCTACAATTGTTTAACACACACACACACACACCCAACGGTTTGCTACTTTTGCTTTTAACTGTTGTAGGGAAATCAGGAAGCTTCCGGGTGCCTGGATGAAGAAGATGGGTAACGGCTGGAAAAGTGATACCTAGTGAGAGTGGGGGGGCAGGAGGAACAGCAGCCCCTGTTGTGCTGGGTGGGGGTGTTGTGGGGGGTGTTGTCTCTATCCCACTCTCTTCCATCATTTTTCTTTAGCAACACAGTCCTGGGGGGGAAAGAAGGAAAATCATAGTCAGGGAAAGGGGGAACCCAGAATCCAGCAAGGGCCTTCTTCAAATAAATGAAGAAACAAGACATGGAAACAGGAACCCTTTCCTTTGCTGTTCTTCTTTCCTAGATGGGCTGTTTCTAATCCTGGAGACTCCATTTACCTGGGCTGCAGCTATGAGAAAAATCACTCACCCGTCCTCCTGCTTGGTTTCCTGTTCACAGAATAACACCTTCCATTGTGCTTCAGAATTTGTCCTGGAGCAGAGGAAAAGGAAAAGGAAAAGGAAAGGAAAGGGACAGAGGTGCAAAAAGGAAAGAAAGAATGACAGAAGGAGAGAGAGGCTGGGTTCATACAATGTGATTGACTGAGGAATAATGTTCTGCGCTTGTACAATACACAGGACCATAAAATGAGATAGGTTGGGTTGGTCCCCTCTGCAAAGCCACCCCCAAAACTAACTGAGGTTAAGCCCAGCCCAGTTTAGCAGGACCTGTTACTAGGATTGGAACCTGAGTAAGTGTGTGAATGAGGCCAAAGGGGAGGGAAAAAGAGAAAGAAAGAGAAAGAAAAGCAAAAGAGGAAAGTAGAAGAGAGAAGAGAATCAGTCCAAAAGACAGAGAACATTAAAAAGCAGATACAAAGAGGAAAAGGGAAAAACAAGAAAAGCCAGGAAGCAGCAGACCAGCCAAGAGCACTACGAGTCCCGCCATGCCACGGGGCGGGAGGGCCGGGCGGCCCCCACCGCTTGCGCACGCGCCGGCCGGCTTGCCACGTCTCGGCCGTCCGCTCTGCTGCTGCTGCCGCGGCCGCGGCCGCCCGACGTGCCTCCCGCAGCCGCTGGTTGCGGAGCCGGGCCCGAGGGCGCGCGTCCGTTCGCGGGCACGCGGCAGAGGCCTCTCGGGACGCGCTCCCGCCGAGAGGCCCGGTCGCCCGCCCGACCCGAAGCCCTCCTCCTCCTGCCCCCCAGCGACGGCAGCCGCGACCACGACAACAGGCATAGCAATCGCGCTCCTCACAATGAAGCGAACCGCCGCCGCCGAGCCCCTCCCCGCAGCGGAAGGCGCCCCCGGGCGGCGGCCCTCACCTCGGCCTCCCGCGGCCGCCGGCGCCGCTCCCTCCCGTTCGGCGCCCGGTGCAAAATGGCGGGGCTGGCTCGGCGGGGCCGCCTCCGCCTCCTCCGGCTGCCACGTTCGCTCGCCCCGCCAGGAGGAGGAGGAGCCGCCGCGGGACGGAGGGAGGGAGGGAAGGAGGGAGGCCCGGCGCCACCTGCGCGCCTGCCGCGCTTTGGTCCCTTCCCACGTTCACGCGACACGCGGGTCAGCAGGACCCGGCGGCTGCGACTGAGCCCAGGAACGGGGGCGACCGCCTGAAGGGGCGTCCCAGTGATCGTAAGCGAAGCCTAGGGGGTGGCCCAACATGCTGAGACGGGCCTTTTCCATGACCCGCTGCACCCGAGTTGGCCAAACCCTAGTCTGTCTGCACAGTATGTGACAGGATGGCCCGGTTCCCTCTGTGTGCGAGGGCGGGGGCTGCCTTCCCGTGGCTCGAAGTGTGGCCTAAAAAACTCTTGAGTGGCTGGCATGGAACTGAAGACTATTCCCTGAATTTGGGAGAGAAAACAATTTACCTTTGCAAAATGGCTTTTTTCCACACACACACACACCCAAATATGAACCACAAGTACTTCAGGCAAAGCAAAAGACATTTTATAAAGGGGGGGGGGTCAAGTCTTGATATAGTACAGAAACATGATACATACATTTGATATATGTGATACATCAGAAAGCAACAAATCAAACAAAAGACATCAATGTGCAATAAAGGCTTTGTTTTGTTAGATGTGAGAAAAGACAGACACCCTTAAAATATAGTGCATCTCCTTTCCCACTCATGTTTCTTTCAGACTTGCAACTTTAATCAAGACTTCAGAATGCAAGCCCTACTGTTTGATGGAAGGTCTCTGAAAGGGCTAGTTTTTGCACATCAGAGGAAATGGTTTGGCTCAAAGGAAAAACACGGTTTCGTAAACTTCAAAAGGAGGCATGGATGCCATGCTAAAATGCTAATATCACTGTTATTAAAATGCTAATAATAAAGCCTAAAATGCTATGTAACAGGCAGATGGGAGGCCACCAGGAAATCCCAGGGCTGGAGGCCAGACTGGGAGGCCAAAAAACTTCCCAGAAGATGGTCAACAGTTGCCACACGGATGCATCCCTGAAGTCACCAGGATTGAAGGAGACTTTTATTTTATTCCACTTACATACCGCATTTATATTCTGCATTTCCGCTAAGAATCTAGGTAGGCAGCGGCACTTAGCTGATCTCAGGAAAGCTAAGCACTGGAAAGGGGGCTGAAGACCTCCAAGGTCCCTTCCAACTCTTACGATTCTTAGCAGGCAGGCCTAGTTAGCTGTCAGACAGGAAGCCACCAGGAGATCTGGAAAGTGGAAAACCTCCTGGACGAAAACTATAGGAAGTCACTTTCTTGTTGCCAAGAGGAGGAGGCGTGCAAGGTAATCTCCCCCTGAAATTCCATTTGGAGGATTCACACAACTTTAACCAGATCTGGGAAAGACTTAACTAGGCTTCCACCATATGCAAAGACTGGGAAATTTGAGCCCAGATTATTTAGTGTCATGGAAACCTGGCTCATCTGGTTGCTTGATGGTTGCAGGCCTGGGACAGGATCATGAGGATGGTTTCCAGAGAAGCCTACAGGATGAATATCAGGATTAAACCCCAAATCTATCAATAGGGTTACAACCCGGCAGTCCGATGCACCATCATTCAACCCCCAGAGCCTTTCTGAAGGTAAGACTCTAGTAACCAGGTTAAAGCATGTTGACCAAACCTGGTGGAGTTCAATCCTCCAATTTTCTGCATCTGAGTGACGTGCTAGATGAGGCTACATCGGGGCTGGGTCACCTGTGTTCCTATGTGTTGTGGGACCCAGCCTTTTCCTTCCCACATTAGTTGATCCAGGCCACTGCGTTAACCCTTAATGGGATTTCTTTCTTTCAGAGATGCAGAAGAGGACTGATGAAAGGTAGTCCAGAGGCCGATGGCCTCGAAGTCCTGGCTTTCTCCCAGACCTTGGGTTAGGTCCTGTCAGATTGGGTGTTGTTAGCTAGACTTGCCATTGGTTCTTGTTCTTTTTTCTTTTTTAATATTATATTGTATTCTGGTTTTTTTGTACACTGGCCATAGTTAGTTTGGAGTTGGGTGGTGCCTAAATTGAATTAAACTACTGGCTGCTTTTCCTTCTAAGCTCAGTAACTGCTATTTATTTAGTTCCAACTTTTACAACCTGCAGATTTGGTGGCTTTTCTTATCTTGGCCAGTAATGTCTCACTTTGAAATTGCCTCAAAGTGCTTTCATTTGAAAAATTATCATGTTCATCAGTATCTTATTTCTCAGTGACCACTAGCTAGGATGGCTTTGTATAACCTTTACGGTCAGCTGTCAGGAAAACGAACAAGAGGATGCTATGGCAGTTATGTTCTGCTTGGAGACTTCGCGAAGCATCTGGCAGGATTTTTGTATGAAAAAGTCAGGTGGAGCTGCTGACCTTTATTTTCTGTCACACAGGGATAGCCCTCCCTTGCCAGTCGTATCCTGCCCTGTGGAAAGTTGTTTTCCTTCTGATCATGCACCTTGCCTCTCTGTTTTGCTTCTGAGACATTGGGGCATGCAATAAGCTCAGCGCACACATGGGCAACCTGCAGGACGTAGGCAGCCTGAGCTAGCCCTTTTTAAAGTCCACAAAGATCACACTACCAAGCAAACCAGTAAATTATGGTCATGCTTGATACAGCACCCTTTAGCAAAAAGTAACTTGAGGGTGGAAACAAAAACTGTCAGATCCACATAAGCTCTACCTCAAATCCCATATGAACTTAACAATTCACATATCCTGAAAACGCATGCAAAGAAGGGTAAAAAGGATGATCAGAGAACTGGAAGCCAAGCTCTGGGAGGAAAGATGAGAAAAATAGGATTTGTTTAGCCTTAAAAAACCATGAGTGCCACCTGAAAGATCATCACTGGTTCCCACATGCCAGACATGGAACAACAGGTTTAAGGCAATCTGATTGAGCCTCAGGAAAAACCTCCAAGTGGTTTCAAGTGGACTGATGTGTGGACTTCAACTCCCAGAATTCTTAGCAATGGCCACACTGGCTGGGGAACTCTGACTCCACACACTTCAGAGATGCCCAGGTTGGGAAACACTGGTTTAGTGCAACTCAGAATAACCCAGAGAATTTGGGCATCTCTTCACTGGATGTGTTCAAGCACAGGCTGGACAACTACAGGTAGCCCTTGCTTAATGACCATCTGTTTAGCAATGGTTCAGACTTATGATGGTGCTATAACCCACAATTTGTGACCGGTCTTTGCACTT
Organism: Candoia aspera; assembly: GCF_035149785.1. Taxonomy (NCBI): domain Eukaryota; kingdom Metazoa; phylum Chordata; class Lepidosauria; order Squamata; family Candoiidae; genus Candoia; species Candoia aspera. The sequence goes on from NC_086169.1 coordinate 8,089,465, forward strand.
AAGACCTTTGTCTCCCCGTGGTCACATGATTGCAGTTTGGGCGCTTGGCAACCAGTCCACATTTACGACCATCGCAGCGTCCTGCAGTCACGTGATCACTGTTTTTGACCTTCCCAGCTGGCTTCCAGCAAGCAAAATCAATGAGGAACTATGTGATTCGTTTAACAACCACCCAGTTCACTTAATAACCATATGATTTGCTTAATGACCACCGCAAAAATGGTCTAAAATCGGGTCAGATTTGCCTAATGACCACATCACTTAGCAACTGAAATTCTGGTCCTAATTGTGGTCATTAAGCAAGGACTACCTGTATCCATTTGGAGGCTTTCATTTGCATTTGCACCCTGAGCAGAGGATTGGATTTGAGGGTCTCAAGTCATTGTTTCTGCTCTAGAATTCTGAAAAGGCAGTTACTATCCAATGGACTCACGAAGAAGCTACTGGAGTCGTAAGTGTAAACCATGTTTATGCCATTTAGGATTTTGTAATTAAATATTGTTAACACAGTTTTAAAAAAAACATAGCGTTTTATTTTGAATGCTGTTTCAGAGATCCATTTCAGACTTAGAACCAGAAATATGTGTACAAACTCAGAAAGGGGCACAGTCAAAGGACACAAAAAACAGAAAATCTCGTCATTTGATACAGCAGTCGAGAGGTTGAGAAAAAAGAATTAAAAATGATTAGTCAAATACAAATTAAACAGGTGGCAATTAGGACAAATGTTCACCTCCTGGTATAAATGGGACCCTCCCTCCCCTTTGCCAAGACTTCCCCGACTGTGCCCACCCCCACCCCCCATGGAGCCCAGCCAGGGAGCCGAGGAAGGGGAGGCCAGAGGCACCCGCAGTGCGGGAGTTGCCGAAGGGAGGCCCCTCAGCGCCTTCTCCGGTCAGGGCTGCGGCTTCTTCTACGGCCACTCCTGGGAAGAAACAGACCAAGAGAACCGTTAAAATGGTGCTCTGTTTCTCGCTATGTGCGAAGGTTTTCTGCTGCAGAAATCCCTTCCATTTCTGAAATATTTTCATGTGTTTAAAAGAATAATATTGTATGCATCCTTTCAGCCTCAAAGGTTCCCAGAGTAGTTTACATATAGTTAACAAACAGGAACAACAGGACAGGACTAAAAGTAAAACCCTAATCAGAAAACAAATCAGAAGGTAACCAAAACTCTGGAGCCAAATTTACCTTAATAAAAAGACCCAAGACCTTGCAATCCCTAGCAGAAGCAGCATTCAAATTCGTATTTATCAAATGCTATGCAAATAAAACAAAAGACTTGAGAAGTACTGAGGTTCAGGGATCAGCCCCTTGAACCTGGATGTCAGAGACAAGTTTTCACTTCCCACCTGTTTCTGAGCCTGAGAACTGTGTCACTCTTGAACAAGGAATGCACTTTGCTACCTCCAGTATACTCGGGAACATGATACTGACCCTTCAATATTGTAGGGGTAGATACAGTTTGCATTGACTGTGCACATTCAGAAATTTCATCTTCCCTTCTTTGATAAAACCAAGCAGCTGAAGATGAGTAATTCCCAGACCGTTCAACAGAATCATTTTTCTGCTTCACTGCATACTTCCTTTAACTGCTTGGTATTCCCAATATTTGTACGCAGACATTGTATGAATCTGGAAGACTATGAGAAAAGACACTCCGTCCTGTTTGTTCTTGGGCTGTAAAAAAACTCACCTTCGTTTTCCTTTAGGCGGTCCCCTGACAAAGCACCAGTCCACACTGATCGGCTGCCCCATCAGATCCTGCCCATTCAGGCCCTCCATGGCCGCCTGAGCTTCTTTGTATGTTTCGTATTCCACCAGCGTGTAACCCTATGAGACATTTGGGTAAGAGAGGTGAGCACTCTCAAAACTCTTTCCTTAGTCAACCCAAATGATTCATTCTAGCATACCTCACACTTGATGTCACTCAGGACTGGCAAACCTATGACTACCTTGGCTTCCTTAACCACAGTTTAGAGAACAAGCCACAGATTATACCACAAACAAGCAAACCAAATGTTGGCTTAGTAGGTTTGTAAACTCAACCCATGCCAAGAAACAAGGCAATTAGGAATAATTGCCACTCTAACAGCTGTCATCAAAACAAGTATTTTCCATCCCAGCTCTGAACCACCACAAGGCTGCTGCTCTACGTCCTTCTCTGGAAGGGGGAAGAAAAGTCCCACACGGCAGCCAGCACTATACCTTCAGGTAGCCTGTCCGCCGGTCGAGATTCAAGTGGAGGTTCTTGATCTCACCAAACTCAGCAAACTTGTCATGAATGTCCTCCTCAGTAGCCTCCTCATGCACGCCCGTGACAAAGAGGATCCAACCTTCCACCGCTGTAGCAACACAAAGGGCCAAAAGTGATGCTCAAACCAAATGTATAAATGAAATATACAAATGAGAACCTTCACATGCAGGGAGGAAAAGTGACTTAGGGGGGAGAGGGGAGTAAGGGACATCATCTCACATCTCTGAGGACCCGGTTCATCACCATCTTGCTCCACACTGTCATAGTCCTCACGAACACGGGCCCTGGAGCCCTCCTCTGTTCATGCACGGTCAAAAGAAAAAAATGGAGAACAGTGTTTAGATAAACAAGGAGAAACAAAACTTAGCACTTTTTTGATCCCCCATATATAATTAGATACAAGTAGCAACTGAAGGCTTTCCTGGAGGTATCATAAGCCAGTTCTCACTTCCGAAGACCAACAAATTACAAACCTGTGGGTACATTTCCCCTCCCAGACCAGGAAGATGAGGCAGCAAAGGAAGCTTAATTTCTCACAGCTTGGTGCTGAAGGCAGCAGGAGGAATATGCCTTTGGAGAGGCTGACAGTGATGACCGAGACAAGCCTTCTATTTTGTTCAAGTGGCTGTCAAGCACAAACTTTAGCTATCTCCATCCCAAATCATAGCTGTAGCTCATGGAACAGAGTAGGCTGGGAAAGGACCTGTCACAGGCAGTATGACCAATTGAATCTATGAACAACTGCAGCTAAACTAAAAGAACAAAATAAAACCACTTAAGACAGGCTCAGTCTGATGTGCTCTTGATCTCTTGGACTTCCACGCCCAGAAGCAAGGAAGGCTTTAAGAGGAACACATTCCATGCCAAGAGCAACTTACCTGACCCAAAACCTCTGCCTTTTCTTTTTTTTGCTTTTTCCTTCAGTTTGTGGATACTTTCTGCAAATAAATCAAATATAATTGGATCAATTAACAACAACAAAATAATGGAGTGGTTAGCTTGTAATGATTGTAGTCGCTCTGAAAGTCCAACCCACAACACAAGTTCCACTCCCAAAATGTATATATGTTTACTGAGAGAAGTGAGCAGCGTATTTACTAATCAGAACCCAGCTCTCTCGCGGGCCACACTTCAAATAAAGAAACAGGCTCAGAGAAACACAATTCCCAGATAAGGGAACTGGAAATGAAATCTTATGAAAAGAGGGATTACTTCTTCTTCATTAAAGAAAGACTGTGTGGGGACATCACATTCTTCAAAGCCTAAAAGGATACCTCACAAAAGAGGTCAATTACTTGCTTCCTTTTGTCCCAAAGTGCAGAACATGGAATAACAGGCTTAGGTTATAGGAAACAAATTAGAAGTGAACACTAGAAAAAAATTCCTAACAGTATGAACAGAACCTCAGATTGGAAAAAATCAACTTATATCCCCATACCAAAAAAGGGAAACACTAAAGAATGTTCAAACTATCGAACAGTGGCACTCATTTCACATGCCAGTAAGGTAATGCTCAAAGTCCTGCAAGGTAGACTTCAGCAAATCATGGAGCGAGAATTGCCAGATGTACAAGCTGGCTTTAGAAAAGGCAGAGGAACTAGGGACCAAATTGCCAATATCCGCTGGATCATGGAAAAAGCCAGGGAGTTTCAGAAAAACATCTATTTCTGTTTTATTGACGATTCTAAAGCTGTTGACTGTGTGGACCATAACAAATTGTGGCACGTTCTTAGTGGTATGGGGATACCAAGTCATCTTGTCTGCCTCCTGAAGAATCTGTATAATGACCAAGTAGCAACAGTAAGAACACACCACGGAACAACGGACTGGTTTAAGATTGGGAAAGGAGTACGGCAGGGCTGTCTACTCTCACCCTACCTATTCAACTTGTACGCAGAACACATCATGCGACGTGCTGGGCTTGAGGAATCCAAGGCTGGAGTTAAAATCGCTGGAAGAAACATTAACAATCTCAGATATGCAGATGATACCACTTTGATGGCTGAAAGCGAAGAGGAACTGAGGAGCCTTATGATGACGGTGAAAGAAGAAAGTGCAAAAGCTGGTTTGCAGCTAAACCTCAAAAAAACCAAGATTATGGCAACCAGCTTGATTGATAACTGGCAAATAGAGGGAGAAAATGTAGAAGCAGTGAAAGACTTTGTATTCCTAGGTACGAAGATTACTGCAGATGCTGACTGCAGTCAGGAAATCAGAAGACGCTTAATCCTTGGGAGAAGAGCAATGACAAATCTCGATAAAATAGTTAAGAGCAGAGACATCACACTGACAACAAAGGTCCGCATAGTCAAAGCAATGGTGTTCCCCGTAGTAAGATATGGCTGCGAGAGCTGGACCATAAGGAAGGCTGAGAGAAGGAAGATTGATGCTTTTGAACTGTGGTGTTGGAGGAAAATTCTGAGAGTGCCTTGGACTGCAAGAAGATCAAACCAGTCCATCCTCCAGGAAATAAAGCCAGACTGCTCACTTGAGGGAATGGTATTAAAGGCAAAACTGAAATACTTTGGCCACATAATGAGAAGACAGGACACCCTGGAGAAGATGCTGATGCTGGGGAGAGTGGAGGGCAAAAGGAAGAGGGGCCGACCAAGGGCAAGGTGGATGGATGATATTCTAGAGGTGACGGACTCGTCCCTGGGAGAGCTGGGGGTGTTGACGACCGACAGGAAACTCTGGCGTGGGCTGGTCCATGAAGTCACGAAGAGTCGGAAGCGACTAAATGAATAAACAACAACAACAAATGAACAGAACCAGTGATGGTCTGCCCCACAATCAGAGGAGGGCTGGATGGCCTGAAAGAATGCTGTCTAGTGTTATCTTTGGTAGAAAATTACAAAATCCAGAATAAGCCCCTTAACTGTTAAATGCAAAAAAGAAAGTAAAAACAGAGACAAGAAAAGAACCCAGAATCAATGCACAGGGAACGTAACCCAGTCATAAGATCAGGGAAACTTACACATCTGTACATAAGGGAAGAATGGAGAGAAATAAAAATAAGCACTCAGGTGGGACAAGGGAATAGCTTCTCAGTAATCTAACAATGGATTTCATCTCTTGGAGATTATTCTATGTATTCCGTTGCAATATAATATTTTAATTTAATTCAATTTCATTTTTAATACGTTAAAGAATGGGGGGAGCCTTGAGTTTGGAAACTTCCCTTCAAGGCTCCAATGCTTGAAGAGCTCTTCATCCACCACCTCTTACTGTTCCCACAACAATCCTGTATTTGGGCTTTAAAAGATCACTGAAAAGTGCTTGAAGTTAAGGAGTTTACAGTTAGAGCTCTTTACAAGGAGTTCTCCTAAAACAACTTGGGAGGAAGAGGAACAGAACTAAGTCTGTCCAAAGCACCCAACACAGAGGACCTTCAAGTAGGACTTGCCTTTACAGAAATCTTAGCAAACAAACTACTTTGAGGCCAAGTTAAGAATCAAGGACCATTGCTGGCACGGTGGCTGGGGATGATGGAAGTTGTAACCACCTCCTTAGACGGACCTGGGCTAAGTTACCGGATATCAAGGTTGCAGTAAAGTAACTAAAGCACTGTCCCCTCCTCCAAAACCCTTCCTTTTTTCTTCCACGGCCCCCACTCCTCTGCAATGGGAGGGAAATTAACATTAATATAATAAAACATTAATAACCTTTAAGCTTCGGGTTTACGTTTCGTTTAATGCCCGTCTTAAGTACTCGCTAAAATTAAAAAACGGAATATCTACTGAAGTAAATAACAACAGTATGCTTGTGCAGCTGGACCGATGTCAGCCTCCGCGGCCCCAGCCAATCTTCATCCCCAGTAGGGGGGGGAGTTTAATTGGCCCACCTTGCAGGGCTGGTGCGAAGTAGGTGGGATAAGAAGTTAAAGTAGGGTAATGGCGTGATACTCATTCGAGCCGTACCGTCGCCGTCCTCGTCCATGGCGAAGTCCTCGCCGCCCGCCTCGTGAAGGTCCAGCACGTCCGCCATCTCGGCCCGCCAAGAAACGCTCCTCCAGACGGCCGTCGAAGCAGCCGCAGCAGACGCGCTCGCAAGGCAGGACGGGAAGGCTTCCTGCCGGGACCGGAAGAGTGGCTCCGCTCCTGGGAGGAAGGGAAGCCGGCCGTGGTAACCATTTGGAGAAGGTCTCTCAGAAGGCGGCGGCGGCTGAGTCTGCGCGGCTGCCGGGAAAGCGCGCGAAAGCTCTGCTGCCCTCCTGAGGAGGCGCCTCCTGGGAAGACGGCCGGGAGCGGTCGAGGCAGCGCTCGGGCTCCCCTTGCGGAGCGGAGCGGAGCGGTCCGCCTGGGGGCGGTGATGGCAGCGGCACAGTCCGGAGGGCCACTTGGACTCCATTCTCTCCTCTGACCTAAGCGGGCTTTGGCTGCCCCAGCCCAACACAGTTCCCCACGTTCGCGGGCTGCTGACAGCCCTTCCCACGCCGACGGGCCCGGCCGAGCCCGCCAGGCGCCCGCCCGCCCGCCCCTCCGGACGGGCGTTTTCCGACCCAGGGTCTGCCAAAGGCCACGCTCCCCTCTGGGGCAGAGGCGCCTAGATCGCCGGGTCAGCTCGGCGGCTCCCGGGCTCTGCAGAGACCCCCCACCCCAGAGGAGGCGGGAATTTGGGTGACGCCTCGGGGTAAAACTCACGATTTCATTGGAGGCAGAGCCGGGCGCGAAGTACAACGGGTCGAAAGTTTTATTGTCTTTTTCGACTTGAGGTTGCCCGGGCAAAGCAGAAACGAGTTGCAAGGGTTTGCCTACACGACCGCTTTGCCTGCACACATTTAAAATGAATTTTATGCGGTATTCTTTCAGGCTTTATGTCCCAGAGTTCTTTTTTGAAGAATAAAACGGTCCCATGTTTTTCAACCTCTTCATAAGTTTGACTTTTTTGTGCTTGGCTGAAGCTGTTCTGAATTCTTAGTGTGTGACTTGAGATGGGGTCTGAGTAGTAAATATGGTGCCTGTTTTTCTCAGTAGGCCCCTGCCTGCCTGGGTTCAGCTGTGCTGCCTCATTGTGGCGTGTGTGTGTGTGTGTGTGTGTGTGTGTGTGTGTGTGTGTGTGTGTGTCTGTGTCTGTGTCTGTGTCTGTGTCTGTGTCTGTGTGTTCGTTCCTGGGAAGGATGTGCGAAGGACGTTGGGAGTGTATGCCCAGAGCACAGATTCCCAGCAGGGTCCCCCAAGGCATGAGGGTCATCCCAGCTGCCCAGCTAAAGCCAGCAGGCGCCTCTTTTGCGCAGCGGCAAGGCATCAGTTCATACTGCGCAGGAGAAGGCAATGGGAACCCCCTCCCGTAATTTACCAAGAATGGATGGAAAATATGAAGGGATGGACGATGGGTCCCTCGGGTCAGATGGCACTCACCATGCTACCGAGGAAGAGCCAAGGCTCTTTCGGAGCACTAATGGTGCTCCTGACCTGGCTAGATTAAAGCCTTCGGGACGCCCGGTTGCTGATGTCGCAGTACCGGAAAAGAAAATCCGAAGCTGCAAAGAGAATTACGGTGGGGACATGGAGCATAAGAACCCCAAGTACGGGAAAATTCAACACAGTGAAAGATGAAATGAAATGACTACAAATGCTCATCTTAGGCATCAGCAAATTGAGATGGACAGGGATTAGACATCTTTAATCAGAATTTCACACAGTTTATTACTCTGTACATGAAAAATAAAGAATGGCGTTGGGAAGACCTAGCTCTCCGGAGAAGGCTCTAATGCTGGGAAAGGTGGAAGGAAAGAAGAAAAGGGTGAGCAGCAGCAAGGTGGATGGACTCAGTTACAATAGCAACGGGAGCACCATTGGAACAGCTGAGAAACCAGGTTAGGGATATCAGCACTAGATCATTCTAATGTCAGCACTAGATCATTTGAGCATTCACACAATGATAGTCAGGAGACCAGGATCCTTTAACTGTTTAATGAAGCGAAATGACTAGGACAGAAGTAAAGCTGCAAATGGAGAATTCCTGCTAAAACATACATCTAAAACTACATTCCCTTGATTGCCTTCCTTTCCCACGAAAGTGTGTCACCCCCCTTCCCATCCAGGTGGTGTTGCTGGTGTCTCTCTACTGACTGGCCTTGACGTGAACCATCATAAATTTGTAGCCATAATAATGCAATTCACACTCCAACCCAACACCCCCTCCCATCCGGCGACAGAGAGTCTACCCCATTGATAAGGAAGTGATGGAAGATGCTCCGGCAAGGGGTTCTGTGAACCTTTTGATCGGAGGAATCTGACAGATAGATCATCATGGAGAAAATCTTTACAGTACATGGTCACTAAGAGTCAACAGAAACGTGATGGCATGTAATCAATCTCTAAGTAGGCATATTTACATTTGGGAAGTGAAACTTGTGGACTGGGCTTTTGAGAGAGATGAGAGTTTACCTTTTTTCTTAAAACTGACTCTGACCCAAGCAGCAGAAGAGGGCCTGGTGGCTAAGCTCACAACTGCTCTTTGGCTCCTAGTCTGAAGGCCAGTATTGGCAATGGGGCACACAGTGTCTCCCACAGGCCAGATTCTCCCCAGGGAGCCTCTTGCGACGCTGCTGTCTGCCTGGAAACACACAATGGGGACACTCCGTAGTGGGTGCAGACAAGACTGGCTGCGCAGCAAGTCTCCTTCCACCGCCTACAAGCAGAGGGGCTGGGGGAAAGCCTTAAATGACCGGAAGCCCCAACCCCACCCTGCCCCCTACCTCATTCTAAAATGCTGAATATTAATCGTGGGGCCCAATCTGAAAGAAAGGGGAACAAGTGCCTTTTGTTTCATATAGTTCACACATGCAATTGACTTTTAAGAAGCCATCTACAAAAGAGTGTTGTGCCTACTTTAGGTGTGATCAAGAATGCCTTGCACCAGCCCTGCAATGTAGATCATATTGACAGTGGCTAAGGGAAGGGCATAACAGCAGTAGACTATGCTATGCAATCTATTTTTAAAAAATAAATACTGCTGTTATTGATGGGAAATGTACTTAGGAAATCTTAGCATCACCACAGTGCTACGGAGAGGTGGTCATCAGTTGCTTTCCCATTCACAAAGAGAAATAGGCTTACACCTAGAGAGCCATACTGACAGGTAACACAGTTACCTATGGAGACTTTCTGGTTGCTGCTACAAATCAGCCATGCAGAACCACCTCAGAAAGCAGTGGTGTGTGCCATAAGTTGTTCACTTGTTCGGCAACACTGCAAGCTACTTATTTCTTACCCTGACCCAGCAACCTGTCGTGGGTTTGTTTAGATTTGTAGCCCAAAAGTTTAACACAGTAACATTTTAGGTCTTTCCAATGATCTGCTTTATCTAGCTTGTTCATTCCTCAGCCCAGATCTAGCCTGCAACTACAGGCATCATCATCATTTGTGTACCGCCTGACTCATAACAACTCTGGGCAGTTCACAAGTAAAAAAACATAAAGAAAGCAATAAAGCAATACAATAATAATCCAGAGTAAAAGCTGCAAAGATGGCAAAAACCAAACAGGAATAAAAAACTGACCCATGCAACCCAAAGGAGGCTTCAGTCATGCTCACCAATGGCCTGGGCAAAGAGCTGGGTCTTCAAGCCCCTTCAAAACACCAGCAGGGTGAAGGCCTTTTGGATCTCGGGGGAACCTCATTGCAGAGGACAGGTGCTGTGGCAGAGAAGGGGCGCTTCCAGGGTCCCAATAGATGACATGGTTTAATCAAAGGAATCCAGAACACATCAGGCTGGGCAGATACTATGGGAGACAGGCGGTCCTCAAGTAACCAGGCCCAACAGCGTATAGGGCTTTCTAGGTAATGACCAGCACCTTGAATCACACCTGGAAGCAAACAGTCAACCAGTGCAGCTCATAAAGCAGTTATGTGACATTCTGGACCAGATCTTCAAGAGAGCCCCATGTACAGCATGTTGCAGTAGTCAAGCTGTAAGGTGATAGCTGAAGGGCTATCACACGCGCTCCCAGGTTCGGCTTACGGTCACTCACTCACGTGCACACAGCCTGTTGAGGCACACAGATTTTGTAAGCCCCCTTTTTTTCTACTTGGGTTTTCCAGATAGGGGCAGCTAGAGCATACAAGACACAGCCCTGGCTAACAGCCGGGAAATAATTTGGAACACGTGCAAACCCCTTTCAACTGAGCACTGAAATTTTACTCATTACAATGTACATTTGCTTTTGCACTCTCTCTCTCTCTCACACACATACTCATCCCCACTCACCCATGTCCTTCCCACCTAGGCTGCCAGGCACTAGCTAGAAGGATGGAAGCTGCCAAATCTGGATCCAGAATGACTCAAAGAGTGGGCGGGCTTCAGGACCCCTTTAGCCCCCAAACTCCTTGCTTTGTTGATTCACAAGTCTGGTACCTGTCAGTGGGATTTTCCCTCTGCTCAGCACCCTGCCTCCTTTGTCTGCTTCTGGTGACATTTGTCCTTTGATCCTTAGATTTGCTTTCTTCTTATCTACCTCCCTGAAGGAATCTTTTAGACAAGATTGCTGCCTTTTCTCCTCTCTGCTTATGTGCCTGCTTCATCTTTAGCTTATGGCAGCTTCAGCCTAGTCTTGCGCCTCTCGATCTAGGAAAGTGCACAACTGATGCACCAGATGAAGCCATGCAAAGGCCTTCCTGGCTACAGTTGCTCAGAGGAGCTGTAAATCCAGGAAGACCCCAAATTGTGCTCCACTTTTGAATAGGGAAATATAACCCCTCCCAAGGTTAGAGATGGATCATCTCCAGATCTGGATGGCCCAAATGCCCACAGCTGCTTGGTCTTGATCAAATGGAATTGGAGACAGTTCCTCCCCACCCAAACCCGCACAGGCTCCAGGCTTTGGGACAGAACCTCAACAGCCTCACTTGGCTGGCCTGGGGTCAAAAAATATATGGGTATCATCAGCATACTGATGGTGCCCAATTTCAAACCAGTGGACGACCTCACACAGCAGTTTCATGGAGATGTTGAATAGGAGGCCAGAGTAGAACCCTGCAGCATCCCACAAAGGAGGGGCGTAGGAGCAATCTTTTCCTTCCAACTGAAACTGGCCTTGGAGAAAGGAAGAGAACCACCCAGAAATGGTGCCCCCTATCCCCAGCCCGTGGAGTCAACTCAGAAGGGTACTGAAAGCTGGTGAGAGACGAGGGAGCACAGGGATCAATGCACCACCTCTGTCCTGGCTCTGCTACAGATCGTCTACAGTGAAGCATGTCACACTTCACTGACTTGCATGCAGATATGCAACTATATTACAAACAAATACACGTAATTTGCCAATTAGCCTACATAAATTTAAGGAACCTGACAAAAATACAATTTTAAAATAAACTATGTATCTCTTGTTCTAGGAGCTATTAAATTTGCTGAGAAAACTGGTTTGGTGTAGTGATTAAAGACACTGGGCTAGAAAGAGAGCTTAAGTTCTAGTCCTACCTTAGGTAAAAAGCCAGTCACTTTCTCTCAGTCCTAGGGAGTAGGCAAGGGCAAACCACTTCTGAAAATGTTGCCAAGAAAACAGCATGGAGTTGTCCCTGTGGTCGCCAGGGTCAAGGCTAACCCAAGGGCATGTTTGTGCACACACACACCTAAGGTTTGCAGAAGTGCTATTCAAAGTGAAGGAGTATGTAGAGAAACTTCCTGCCACCAGCGGGCAAACTTCACACTTGAATTAACAGACCCGTTCACGTGGGCAGATGCGGCTTGACGGCTGGTGCTGAGGAAGGGCCAAGTCCCTTTTTCCTTAGCTCCAGACAGAAGCATTACCTCTACTTTTCAGAGCCAAAAGCCAAATGCATTTTCTCATTTGCAGTAAGAAAACACACATTGTGTGATAACAACTGTCATTAGGATGAACTTCTTATGCAGCCCAGCTGCTGAATGACACCACTCTAGACTCTTAGGTCACAAACCAATTTTGCAGATAGGACATCACTTGGGGCCTGACACTCTTCCAGCCCAATAGCCATGTCTTCCCTTCTTCCTGCCTTACTTTTATAAATAACTCAAGGCGGTGAACATACCAAACCCTTCTCCTATTTTCCCCACAACCACCACCCTGTGAGGTGGGCTGGGCTGAGAAAGTGACTGGCCCAAGGTCACCCAGCCGGCTTCCATGCCTCAGGCAGGACTAGAACTCTCCTACCACACCTGATTGGCTCTTGGGCTGAGAGGGACTGGCCCAAGGTCACCCAGCCGGCTTTCATGCCTCAGGCAGGACTAGAACTCACAGCCTCCTGGTTTCTAGCCCATTGCCTTAACTACTAGACCAAACTGGCTCTTATCATAAAGAGCAGATGAGATCCCAATGTTACTGAACTAGCATTAATGACAACGCTTCTTAACAGTGGAAAAAACAAGAGAACTATTCCCAAACCCTGTTTATTACACAAAGCTATGCATTACAAATAAAGTACTGAACACACAACATATGATGAAAGAGACAAGCAGCATATGAAAGTATTTTAGGTAACACTGCACTGATAATCTGGAGATTATCAATAATTACAGAAGAAAACTGAGAAGAAAAGCTGCATGTTCAGAAAAATCAGCACCAGAAGGAGATATAGTATTCACATTTGGGTCAAGTGAACTGGGGCCTATTCAGAATGTCTCTGGATAGATTCCAGCAAGAGAATAACCCAAATGCGGTAACCTGTTTCTTGTAAGAAGCAGTGGGTCAGGCGAGTGTGAACAATACAGGAGATGCTGATATACACATTCTTTTTCAAACCATTTAGTTATGAGCTAACTTTATAAATGCTTTAAACATTAATATTGTGTAAACAAAGCTATGTATAAAATATAGAAATATGTGTATATATATAAAAGAGAATATTGTTTTATTATTTCATGTATACAAATGACAAGGCATTGAAGACATGAAGACCAAAGAATGCTTTCTGGAGCCCAGTCTTGACCAGCTATTATTTCCACTGATCAAACCAAACCAAATTTTATTATGGTCATAGACCAGCACAGACCACCTATCTTTTGCAAATTCTTCCATTTTCCTTAAGAAGGCAGGAGGTTTTTGAACAAGAGGTCTCTAATGCCAAACTTTTGTACCAGATTAGGGCTTGAAGTTTGTTTACACACTACAAAACCCACAAAGGACCAAATTAACCTGGCATACAGGAGACCAACATTCCCTAATGTTTCCTAAGTCTTTGAAAGTAAACCCTGAACACAACAATAATGTAAAATTAAGTTGTGGTCAACAGTTTGAAACATATAAAGGCCACCTAAGCACAGGTGGTAGCCACAAAACAATACACAGTTCCATAAATCAGCTTTCCAGCAAGTTGTCTTTAATAGGTACAGACTGTATCTTATCTAGTTCAAAGCTTTCTACTTATATTTCATGAAGTACTTAGTAAATTATTTCTATATGTTCCCGAGTAATATCCAAGGCTACAGAAAAGCATTCTCTATCACCCTTCATCTCTTGCTCCTGCTACCATCCCTAAACTGTTGCAAGAAAAAGTATATGTATGCAGAAGAAGCTGTCTATTTTATCTCATCTGTTTAGCTCCATAGTGCATTGTGAGGTGCTTTGAATTGGGCACAGATATGCACCCTACACACACTGGTGCCCGTAGAGAAGCTGCGCCATTTCTTGAACTCCTGTATCAGCTGTGTAATCTCAGAAAAACATGTGTTTGTGCTGTGGAGACACTGCTGAGTCTGAAGCACTTTTTAAACTCCCGATTAGAAGCACAACAAATCCCTACACTTGGGAATCAACAAACAAAGCAGTGTGAAAATTACAGAAATGGACTTACTTCATCTTATTCCCCCTACCCACCAATTTTTTTCATATTTAATATCAAACTCAAGGTTAGAAGAGCTCTCTTCTGAAATATTTTCAATATGTAAAGGCTGCAGCCCTCCTGAATCAAGAAACATAAAGGTAAAACGTATCTGATATTCCTCCATCATTCAAAAACAATCCAAACTCTACAATCCTCCAACTGTGCTTTTAAATATACTGTAGGTATTTGTCCTTTAAGCAAACCTATGTAAAGTTTGGAGCTATTAACTACTTATTCTTTTCCCTACACCATTTTAAGAACCTAGCCAGTGTACACAAAACATTGTGCCACGTATTTAGCTCTAATCACAAGCTCCCAGTTCTGTGTTCACAATCAATGAACTGGTTAAAGTTCATCCCTGTTTCATCTACATTAGTGTTATGGAGAATCTATGCTATTTTAGGCACCTAAGAAAAAGGCTATAATCCTTTATCAACTTACCTGAGGGAAAACCCCATAAGATACCCACCTAAGCCCTGATATTAAATAAGTATATTGAAATGAATCTTTAGCTAGCTTGAGTCAGCAAGGGACATTTTCCTGCCAAGAAAGGGGGTGTTGTTGTTACCAACTGCATATGTTGAAAGAACCGATTACAATTGCTACTCAAGAAGCAGCATTATTCAGCTAAAACAGAATCATAGTGGCAGTTGGACAATAACTGAAAGATGGTGTTTTAAGTGCTGTGCTTATAGGTGGTAAGAGAAGATAGTGTATATCAAACTACTTAAACTGCAGGTACACATTTGCGTAACATATATCTATGCATTATACCCTAACAGCAAAAACTGGCATTCTTCTGGCAATGCTACTTTTCTACTTAATGCCGCTGACTGTGCAATACCTGGATAGAATCAAGATTTGAGTAAAAATCTATTTATCCAAAAAGGCTGCATTATAAGTTTGCACTACGATAAGTTATTTAGCAGAGAGAAAAAGATAATTAAGGAGGTCCAAGTATAAAATCTATACAGAATTTTTTAACAATTTTTTTAAAAAGTGCAACTGGCCCTGTTCTTGGAAAATGAGGCATCTGTACACACACTTTAATGACACAGTTCAGGTGATTAGAATTGAACTCAACATTTTTCAAAATGTTTAAATTCAGGTTTTCCTTCTCTAATTGGAGGATACCTTATACTTAAAACCAAAATGTAAGGCAATTAAAATTATTATCACCAAATTCTACACTAAACACAAACATCATGTTGCATAATTAAATTAGGAAAGTCTGGTAGAATATTGGGCTTCTTCATATTTGTAATAACCCTTTCAACTCCTTTAGCAAACTGTTGTAGGAAGAGGGAGTAGGGAAAGGAAAGAGAAAGAATTTGTGGTTCCTAGCAGTTGGAAGAATGCATGTTTCCTAACTGGCCAGCCGCCAACATCAGGATGTCTTTCTTCTCCTTGTGAAATCTCAGCTCCTTTCCAGCTAACCGAGCTTCGTCCAGTTCACGCTCCGTTGAGGCCAGCTCCCTGGAAAGGGCCCCCGGGACGTTCTGCTCCCGACTGACCCAGTCTGTTGCCATCTGGTTCCGTATGTCGTCATCCAGAGCCCGATGGGAGTAGTGTGCCAGCACCTCCTAGCGGGGGAGGAAAGAGGAGAGAATATGCAGATGAATTGGGGAAGGAGTTCCTCCAAGTACCAGAACCAGCAAAAAAGATTCTCTTCAGCCAGATATACTGCTTCGTGCTGTAAACTGCCCTTCAACTAACTCATACAAAGTTATGGAATGGTAAATGACTGAGGTAGACCTGACTGGGTTCCTGGCAAGGGAACCGGAGCCCTGGTATACGAAGAAGAGAAGAGCAGTACCCAGGCCATCACTTCTTGCTGATGTGCCCAGAAGGCAGTCTCCCTGCTCTCAACCTTCACTTCAATCAAGGGTGAAAAGCGGAACTAGTCAAAGCTCAGAACTAGTTCTCTGCTTATCCTAGCAAGCTGGCCCAAATCACGGGGCAGTAAAAGTGCAGTTTCCTGATTTCACTAATTTCCCCAAGCCACAGGAAACCCTCATTCGTTGCTTTTTTTCTACAGAGACCAAAGCAGCTTCTCATGATGCTTTAAAGGAGAGGGAAAACTTGCAGCCCTCCAGGTGGTACTGAGTTCCAGCAGCTTCAGGAAGCAAGCCAATGGCAAAGATGCTCAGCAATGCTCAGAGGCATTTTGGCTTCTCCTCACTGCCGGCTACATGCACAAAGGCTGGACTGCTGGTCTGCAGGGCCTTTGAAGACGCCTACCTGTCGTGAACACTGCCGCTCTCGCATGGCTTTAAGGCTGCCATTCCAATGTAGCAGCTGGAAAACTGTCATCAGCTCCTGCCAAAGGAGAGCAGGCCAATTTTGAGCAGTTATCAGCAGGTGAAATGCATAACCAGAAGTGCACAAAGCCACCCCCATCTGCTACTATTGTCCAGTTTCAGAATATCCCACAAGGTAACTTGCCCTTCAGCTTGCTAACGTAACAATGACCGGGTGATTCATCCTTCCCCAACACGCTGAGGATTCCAAAGGTTTTCTTTTTTATCTGATTCAGAAGATGCACGCTACAGTGACAACAATCAAGCTCAATTCAAACACAGAGGAGCTCCTGGCAGTATATGCAGACTTCCCTTGCTTTATGCTAGGATTACACTCCCTCAAAAACCTTGCATAAAGTGAATTCCCATAAAGCAAAACCCTGAATCAGTGCGAAGAAATGGTTGTGGGGTATGGTGTCAAATTCTGTAACCCCAATGCATTGACAAACGTGTTCATAAATTTTTAGAGCTTTAAGCACTACGTTATTCAAATACGTTTTCTTCCTTTTCTCCTGTTCTCTGCACAGTGAAATCATTTTCTCCAACTTTCCTACAGCTGGATTTCTAATGCACGTGTTTATCATGGCAGGCAAAAAGGCAGACTGCATCACATCGGTACAAATTTTATTAGCATTCTTCGTTATGTTGCACACAGAAGATTTGTGCAGGTTAAAAGCTCATCCTAGGGCTGAGGATCCTTCACCAGCTTCAGCACAGTGTCATACACCCAGCTTTGTTTCTCGTCTTAGAGAGGCCCTTTCCCTTTTTCTTCTGGGTAAGGTGGTTAGACAAGATGCTGATAGCCATTTTGGCCCCGCAGTAACAGTATTGCAAGGACAGAAATAAACAGGCGACAGGCACACAACCAGAACAGCAGCACAACAAGGTAAACGTGTAGGAAAGAGCCGAAAGTGGTTTTGTCAGGAAAATGTGGCGGGACGAAGTGTTAGCAGGTTTCCAGATCTTTGGTACAAATAAATGCACTATGCCAAATCACATAGTAGTGATTTTTTTTTTCACATAGAACAAATTCCTGGGCAAAAACGATTAATCACGTAATAGTGAACTTGCATAAAGTGAGGGAAACCTTAGTCCATCTGTGGAACGTCAATGTTCAGTCCACTGTGGATAGGGCTGCACAAAACACTCCTGGAGCACATCAGTCACTGAAGAGCAGAGAAGGTTCTGTCATATGGAACTTCATTAATACTGGTGTGCTGTTTTCCATAATAGGAAGAGGAATAGCCTAGCCTTTATTACCCATGTTGTGCAAAGTTTCACATTACATCATCAGAAAGCATCAAAAATAATCAAGGAAGTGCAGTTCCAAACAAAGCTGCAAGGCCCCTAACTGAGACTGGGCACTGAATATATAGAAGCAGCATCTTGCCTTTGCCAAAATGATGAAAAAAAGTGTAGCGCTGTTCCCTCATAAATTCCACCCTTTTGGATGTAAGTGGTGCTTAAAAGCTTGTGAACCCTTTTGAATTCTCAATATTTCTGCATAAATATGACCTAAAGTATGATCTGTTTTCCACACAAGTCCTAAAACTAGAGAAAGAGAACCCAATTAAACAAAGGAGTCAGAAACATTACACTTGCTCATTTCTTTATTCAGGAAAATGATCCAAAGCTACATATTCGTGTGTGGCAAAAGTATGTGAACCTCTGGGATTAGCCGTTAATTTGGATGGGAAATTAGAGTCAGGAGTTTCAGTCAATGGGGTGATAGTCAGGTGTGAAAGTGGGAGGTCCTGCCTTATATAAAGAACAGAATTCTGGGTCTTCACTGATCTTCACAATGCATGTATGTGGAAGTGCATCAAGGCTCAAACCAAGGAGATTTCTGAGGACCTCTGAAGAGCAACTGTTGATGCTCACCAGGCTGGAAAAGGTTACAAAACATTTTCCTCAATAAAAAAATGAACAAATATAATATTTTTGACTCCTTTGTTTAATTGACCTCTCTTTATCCAGTTTTAGGTCATATTTATGCAGAAATATTGAAAATTCAAAAGCGTTCACAAACGTTTAAGCATCACTGTACATCTAACATCACAATGCAAGTATGAAAAAGGCAGGGCCTGCGTCATTGCTTTTGTCAGACCCCACTGACCCCCCTCTGCAGACATTTGTTCCAAAACCAACTAGACAAAAACTAAATCTGATTTAATTTTGTTTAAATGGGGAGAGAGGGAGAGAAGGGGGGGATAAAAATATAATCATAATAATAATAAAAAATGGTGCTGACCAGATAACACCCTTTCTGCTACACAATGCATATAAAAACAACAATTTTAAAACAGCAACTTAAATCCAGTAATCACAAATATACATTCAGTTTAACAGTCCGGGGGCAAATTATATTCTCAAGGGAACCATGGTGAGAACATTAGCAGTAATAGTACATACATTTTTCTAGTGTGGCTTATCAGTACTTTTAATCAGAGTGATGTCATCGGTGATGTCATCAAAGTAAACAAATGCATGTGGTGCTTGCGTCACCAGGTCATGACCCTAAGCAGAAGTGATGTGCCCAGCCTCCAACCTCCGGATGTGATGTGCATAATCCTCCCCTCACGTGGTGCAGGACGCGCAAGGTGATAGCCCTAGCCAGATATGACGCGCGGGACCTAACCCCATCGAGAAAAGCGTGGGTCGCAAGGTCGTAACCCTAATCAGGTAAGGCGTGTTGAACCTAGCCCCGTCAAGAAAGGTGTGGTGGTCAGGGCCCTGGGTACGTGATTAGATTAACCCCTAGCCTGATTCCATGGGCGTTCAAAGCCAAAACAGCTAAGTAAAGTGAACAGAGGCCTAGGCAGCCCTGTATTTTTGGGAAACAAACCCTTACTCTGTGCCCTGTGAACTAAAAAATAATAGCCTAATGATGCTTTTCGTTTTTGTATAGTGCTAAAAATCAGTGCCTCGAATACTGGAAAATGATCCCCTAAAAGGCAGCCAATTGTACCCTCAAATCCGCATGTACACGTAAGCGTTTGAAGCACAGCCTTAATAAAATTTATTCCATGCCTACGGCAAAAGACAAGGAATGTTAATGGGAATTAAAATACTCACAAGCAACAATCAACCAGGCAGCAAGCATCCGGTCATGGTACTTATTATGGGTACATGTCAGGACCGTAATTCTGGGCATGCATGTTTGTGTCTGCTAGTAAAAAAAGAGGTTAGGTCTTGTCCAGGACATGCCTGGGCATGTCAGCCCCCCCGCAATTCTGGGCATGCGACAGGGCATGTTGACGTGTCTTTGCAGGGACAGGGGAGTTTGTGCAGACAGGCCTGAAATTTTATTAAGGCTGTGCTTCAAATGCTTATGTGTACATGCGGATTTGAGGGTACAATTGGCAAAATACGCGCCTTTAGATTTTTTACAAAGGTAAAAGCCTATTTCGCCTAGCAGTTCGAAAACATGCAAATGTGAGTAGATCAATAGGTACCGCTTCGGCAGGAAGATAACGGCGTTCCGTGTCGTCATGCCGGCCACATGACCCGGAAGTGTCCTATGGACAACGCCGGTTCCAAGGCTTAGAAACGGAGATGAGCACCGCCCCCTAGAGTCGGACACGACTGGACTTTACGTCAAGGGAAACCTTTACCTTTACCTTTACTAAAAGCCGGCTGTAGTTTTAAAAGGGCTTTTTTTCCTGCTTTCGAGGAAGTGATTTTAAAAAAAGGGGTCAAACGCAGGCCAGGGCTGCCTTTTAGGGGATCATTTTCCAGTATTCGAGGCACTGATTTTTAGCACTATACAAAAACGAAAAGCATCATTAGGCTATTATTTTTTAGTTCACAGGGCACAGAGTAAGGGTTTGTTTCCCAAAAATACAGGGCTGCCTAGGCCTCTGTTCACTTTACTTAGCTGTTTTGGCTTTGAACGCCCATGGAATCAGGCTAGGGGTTAATCTAATCACGTACCCAGGGCCCTGACCACCACACCTTTCTTGACGGGGCTAGGTTCAACACGCCTTACCTGATTAGGGTTACGACCTTGCGACCCACGCTTTTCTCGATGGGGTTAGGTCC
This sequence comes from Candoia aspera, assembly GCF_035149785.1. Taxonomy (NCBI): domain Eukaryota; kingdom Metazoa; phylum Chordata; class Lepidosauria; order Squamata; family Candoiidae; genus Candoia; species Candoia aspera. The sequence goes on from NC_086169.1 coordinate 8,109,864, forward strand.
CGCGCGTCATATCTGGCTAGGGCTATCACCTTGCGCGTCCTGCACCACGTGAGGGGAGGATTATGCACATCACATCCGGGGAGGAGGGCTATGCATGTCATATCCGGGGGTTGGAGGCTGGGCACATCACTTCTGCTTAGGGTCATGACCTGGTGATGCAAGCACCACGTGCGTTTGTTTACTTTGATGACGTCACTGATGACGTCACTCTGATTAAAAGTACTGATAAGCCACACTAGAAAAATGTATGTACTATTACTGCTAACATTTTACACACAAAGTATTGGGAAAGCCTTTCCCCAGTTCCTCACCAGCAATCTGAGACTCTTTAAAGGATGCCTTTGTCCTGGCCCCACATACTATTTTTAGGGTATCACCACTGCAAGGTTCCCAAAAGCCAAGAAAAGGTGGTCCATTTCTGCTCTAAGCTGGTAGTATAGCCAGTAGAATAAGTTTAATAGTAGAACTTCCTGGATTTGTCACATACAGAGCTTATCAGAAACCAGCAGATTCTCAGTTTACCATCAAATGAATTCAACGTATCACAAACATTAATTCCTTAAGCATTTTGTATAAAGGCATTGCACAGGCTTTTATCTTACGATATCTGGTGATTTTTCAGAGTCCTGAGCTGGTCAACAAATGATTTGATTTGATTGATTTCTATAGCCATGCATCTCAGCAAGTGACTCTGGGCAGCTTCATACCAATTATGTATGAAGAAGAAAAACAATCCTGCATTTCTTTGCAAATCTGTCTACCTCCATTGCATACTTTGCATTTCCTCTTAATAAACAGTTACTCGTAATTAAGCAAATAGGTCAGGTTTTGGCAGCAAAAGGCTTGACCGCATAATCAAATTAAGAAGAATACCTGGAACTCTAGCATAGACTTCCCTTTGTTGGACTCCAACATGAAGCGGAAAGCACCAATGCCTGTGCTTGGGTTATCTGCTTCCTCTCTGTTGCCCTGTCGAAAACGCCAACACATATGGGGATACGTGTAAAAGGGTCAGCTGTTTTACACAAGCAGGATTCCTACTTCAAGGTGAGTTTTCACAGAGTTGAGGCAGTAAGGTTTGTGGAAGTTAGCAATGTGAAGATATGAATATTCCATAGGGTTGTGCACAGCATTTTAAATGTCAGCTACTCTGATCTGAAATGCCCCTTTCCAAGCACGTAACAGGCTGTTTGGATCATTTTGGAAGTGTTTGAAATTAAAAAACAGCTCTTCCAAGTTGGAAAAACAATGACAATGATCCAAACAGGGTGCTTTGCATACAAAATGGTTCAAATTTATTTTGAACCCCTCTTTATGATACAGGACAGTTCCCAATTCAAAAATATCACAATTGCACAATGTAACAGGTCTCTCTTACTAGAGAAAGCACTGCTCCAAATTGGCTTTTGATGTAGTACCTCCAGCTAAATATACTTTTAAAAATCAGAAATCAAAGGAACAAAATTGATACTAAACTTAAATACAATTCTGAAACTGGCTTGCCAATTTATCAAGATTTCTCTCATTTCAAGAAATAACTTAAATCAAATGGGGACTAAGAGCCCTGAAAAGGACATCACTGAGAAACTCATATCAGTCTCTTTGAAATTTTAATAACATCTGCTTGATATTGTAAGCAAATTCTTAGTACCATAAACTCGATTATCCATAATGACAATGATCACATATTTGTCCATCGTATTATAGGATTCTTTATACTATATAAGAAAAAATTGTGTGTGTGTGATGACTGCCAAGCAATGGGGATTCTTTTGGGAAAGCATCATACAATGTAGCTGGAACCCATCCAATGCTTTCTTCTAAGCACTTGTTTCAGTATATACAGTAGTTGTATCATGATCTCTATTTCTCACAGAATTACCAAGTTCAAAAACTGCACTAAGCTACATACAGCTTAGCAAATAAGTCACAATGGCTGAGTCCACACAACACCTAGAAACAAGAGGACCATATTATAGCTTAGCACAAGGCACAGCCAAGTTTAGATAAGTCAAACAAGTTGTAGAGAGCCGGCCTGGTGTAGTGGTTAAGGAACCAGGCTAGAAACAGTGAGTTCTACTCCAGCCTTAGGAACCAAGGCAGCTGGGGGACTTTGGTCCACTCCCTCCCTCAGCCCTAGGTAGGAGGAGGCCAGGGCAAACCACTCCTAAAAATCTTGCCGATACACAAGAAATGTTGTCAGACTTCCAAACAAAAGGTATCAAAAGCACCAAGGGTCAATACAGAGACTTGTAACTGGGAGAAGTGCACAACAGTGGTTAAGCTACTTTTCATTACACACCCAGAGCTGTTTAGGGGCCTTATCAATCAAGGATTCCAGATGGATTCCTACAGATTCATGAATTTTTCCAACAATTATTTTCCTACCAATTACAGCCACAGGACTTTCAAAAGCACTTACATTGAAAGATGCCAAAGCCTCCAAGACACTTTTCTCAATAAACTCATCTGTGATTCTCCGGGATGGATGCTCATTGAAGACTGAATTCATCAGTGCAATTTTTGCAGCACTTCTCCTGGCTTCAGCTTTTGTTGGACAAAACTGAAGTGGAGTTGGAGAAAAATCCAAGGCAGACGTAAGAACAGAAACTATACGGATGAGTCACTACAAACGTACCTTCCAAACTGCTAAGTATCTAAATGCAGAAATGCCTAAACATCTCAGGGCTGTATTTACTTGAGCAAGATTTGAGCATCTGGACACAATGGTTAAATATGGAAGATTTAACCAAGTCCCTTATAATGAATGCACTTGTATTTGCGGAGATAGAAGACATAACACACGTATTATTTGAATGTCAACTGTATAAGAGAGAGAGATCAGTATCTAGGACTACACATTAGATGAACGACCTACTGGGATCCTTATATTAAAACAACATACAAGTAGTCCTCACTTAATGACCACAGTTGAAACTGGAATTTCAGTTGCTAAACGAAGTAGTCATTAAGCGTATCCAACCTGATTTTATGACCTTTTTGTGGCAGTCATTAAGCAAATCACCGCAAGTGTTAAGGAAACCATGTAGTCCTTAAGCAAACCATGTGGGTCCCCATTATTCTGCTTGCCAGAAGCTGGCCGGGAAGGTCAAAAATGGCAATTGCTTGACCATGGGACACTGTGACAGTCATAAATGTGAACTGGTTGCCAAGCACCCAAATCGTGATCACATAACCATGGGGACACTGCAACGGTCATAAGTGTGAGGACCAGTCACAAGTCAGTTTTTTCAGCACCATCGTAAGTCTGAACCATCACTAAATGAATGGTCATTAAACGAGGACTAACTGTATTTCATGTGCGGTCAGAATTTAAAAATTACATATAATACAGCCTTTTATTTGAATAAAACAGTTCAGTTGAGATCTGCATATGTAAACTGAAGGGGGTGATATGATTTGCATTTTTATTCCTTTTATCTATTTTTTTTATTCTATTTTTATATATGATCTTATTAATGTTCCATGTTTTATATTCTGTATTTTGATATGGCCTAATGGCTAATCAATAATAAACTGTACTATACTATATGGATATGTTGACAAATCTCATCATTTCAAGTTACCCCCACCCTAAATTTTAATTATGTTGCAACTGGCACTGTTGAATTGCTGTTCTTTGATATGTTGCAACCATTAGAAAGGTTTCAAAGGTTGGTCCCTTAGAAAGAAGTAACTGCACAGGATGCTGAAGTCAGCACATACTATTTGCAGAAATGCCATGGCTATGTTTGTCAATAAAATTAATTTGTTTAAAACCAAACTCTAACTACTTGAATCTAAACACCCAATGCTATTTCCGAGTGGTACTAGTCTGTTTATTTTGGATGCCTGCTTCAAATCCCAAAGCTGAACTTTACTCAGCCAAAAGTATCTGCTGCTCTAGGCTCTAAGTGTTAAGCCTGAGACCTGGAGTAGCAGGGGAGGTGTACTGAAATTTATTATGATGTTAATGGTGCCATTCACTTGAATTTTCCACATTTACAGTACAGCACATTATTACATCTGATAGTTAGTCTTTTCGTTAAAAGGATGGCTATTCAAAACTAAGGAACTTTTCATCAATTCCACCAGATTAGGATTCAATAAAAAAGACAATCAATAATTGCAACTTCTAGCCAAGACAGTCTAACCTGAAAACTCCCAAAGCAGCTTCCCCCTGGCAACGTGACATAGCAAATGTAAGGAGGACTGTTGGATGGGACCATCTCATAAACCACCAGGGCACCATTTTTCAGATCAGCACCACGCGATTGCTTCATCTGCCAGAATTCCTGAAGTGCTTCGACAACATTGACTGAAAATAGAAAAGGAGAGTCTATAAGAATATTAGTAATTATACAAGGAGCGCCTATAAGAATATTAACAATTATTTATACACACAGCTGCAGTTGGTGGCCAAGCCTAAAGCTTTCCTATCACTGCTGCCACCTGGGAATCCAGAAAGCTACTGCTGTAACTAATTTTTAAAGGGTAACACTGACTTGTCTTAGAAAAGCTGTGTGCTTAATCCTAGATCTGCTTTCTAGCTACAACAATATTTCTTCCTGTGTTGATCCAGTCTCAACTTGGTCACCGACATCTGGCCTTTCATTCTTCTGAGTAGCTAGTTTACAACCTTCACTGCTCAAAAACAAAATGTATTGCTGAGAGCCCTCAACACAGTGATGGGTCTAATCCTTACATTGCCAGCAAATTCTCTAGGTAATTTCATTCAAAGTTTGAAATTTAAAGTGAGGAAAGTAATGTACAATTCTGGAAAACCCCATATACCATTAGAAGAGGAAGTCAGTGGTTATCCTTCCATATCATCTCCTGAGCCTCATCCTTCAGAAAGGACTGAAACAACTGCAAAACAGTGCCCTCCCACCAATCCTGGACAGGCAGTCAAGAAAGAAATACGTTTAGTAAGTATTAAAAGCCACTGAGAAGGCCAAGAGTCCTGTCAAATCATATATGATCTACCCAGGCATGAGGGAGTCTCATCCCAAAATCAGAACTGAAACACTGTACTGTCCTATAAAATATGCATTTTGATTTGAAACATGATCTAGATCCGTTAATGCCCATTAAACAAAATCCATCACACAAAAGATGCTATCTCAGCAGATTCAGCACTTATTTGTTTGCCCATAATAATGAATAAACCATTTTCTGAAATTTTAAAGCTACAATTTATGAACAAGGAGATCCACAGAGCCCTCTTCTTTATGATACTCCTTCAGGTATTTAAAGATCCTATGATACTCTCCACTCAATTGACCCCATTGTTTTAATTAAGACACAGCATTATACTACGCGCTAGATCAACTTTTACAGGAATGGATATGCAGTAAGATTTTTTTAAAATTCATTGATGAATCTATTAGTTCATATATACTTGTTAGATCAGCACTTTCATATTCAAGGACCTCAACAAATCTATTTTTATGGCATCATAAAAGAAAAGATTGTAAGTCATTTGTAAGATGAAGTAAGACAAGTTACATCAACTTATGTTAAGTAAATCTGCAGGTTTCCATTTTTAAAAAATGGAAAAACAACATCAGCAGTCCAAGTAAAATAAAATTATTTTGGCTTAAAATATTAAGAAATACAGAGATGTCCAGGTTTCCACGAAGAATTGGCCAAGTCTTACCTCAGAGTATGTAACATCACATAGGAGATTAAAAAGCTTAAAAATAACAGCTTTCCAGAAACTCCCTAGTGGTCCCTATAATACAAAGGAAAAATAGTATCCAAAGATGAGCTTACTTCCCTTAGGATCCCAGTGCATCTAATATTAAAAGAAGAGCTATCACCAGACAAAGGTGTTTTGATCTTTATTTTCGCTAAAGCTGCAAGGTCTTATGCTTCTAATCAGGCATGAAATTTAAATCATTATTTAAATTACTAGTCAGGAAGATTCAATGGTTTAAATCAAAATTTATCCAAAGTCAGAAAGACACTATTATCATTTCTAATAAAAATACATTTTGTTGTTTTATAGAACCTAAGTACTTATTCTTCAATATTCAGAAATGTTTAGCCAATTGTTAGACAATACTGTATAAACTACCTCTAGTTAGAACTTATTCAGATTAGTAATTGTTGTGGAGGATATTTTTAACCATTAACTGTTAGAAGAACAGTCATAATTAACTTTTAAACTGAACTAATAATCTTATTTATATCGCTAAAAAATCCTTCTCATTTTTACAAAGTAAATTACTAGATCTGTTAACTTGAAAGATAACAAGAATAGATTACAATTAAATCTATTCAACAGATTATAATTAATATTGTTCATAATTATATTTTAGCTATGTTCATGTTTTTACATTTAAAGGAAAAATATTCTGATGGAAATTAGACAGAAAAACCCTCATGAATTTATTCATGAATGATTACTGATTTTAAACATTACTGATGTTAATGTTTCTTCCAGCGATTTTCACTCCAGCCTGGGATTCCTCAAGCCCAGCATGTCGCATGATGTGTTCTGCGTACAAGTTGCCCTGCCTGGGACACATTTAAATAGTATAAGATGCTACTCTGGGATATCCACATAGCTTCTAAAATTAAGTTATACAGATATTGCAATTTTTAAAGAATAACTGGAAGACAGCACAGCTTTTAGAACCAAAAAGAAAACTCAAAATGAAGGATTGCTAATAAATTGGAAAATGCTTGACACAATACAGTAAATAAAGGTAATATATTTTTAATCTTCTAAAACGCTTGTTCAAATGAAAGACCAGAAATTTCAGTACTGATGCTGACAAATATTTCAGCCTACCAGGACGCTGACCCTGAATCTCTAAAAGCTATTTTAAATTAGCATCTATTTTTTTATAATGTAGAAATTCGTCAAATCATACTGAGATTTGCTGAACCTTGCCCATCTCTACCCTCTGGTAACAAACTCACATAAAGGTGTTAATAGCTGAAACAAACTCATCTGTACAGGAATTCAAAGAAGACAGACTCATTACAACAGACCCTCTGGATAACCCCAAGATCTAATTAGGTAATGTTTATTCGTTCAGTCGTTTCCGACTCTTCGTGACTTCACGGAGCAGCCCACGCCAGAGCGTCCTGTCGGTCGTCAACACCCCCAGCTCCCCCAGGGATGGGTCCGTCACCTCTAGAATGTCATCCATCCACCTTGCCCTTGGTCGGCCCCTCTTCCTTTTGCCCTCCACTCTCCCCAGCATCAGCATCTTCTCCAGGGTGTCCTGTCTTCTCATTATGTGGAAAAAGTATTTCAGTTTTGCCTTTAGTATCATTCCCTCAAGTGAGCAGTCTGGCTTTATTTCCTGGAGGATGGACTGGTTTGATCTTCCAAGGCACCCTCAGAATTGTCCTCCAACACCACAGTTCAAAAGCATCGATCTTCCTTCGCTCAGCCTTCCTTATGGTCCAGCTCTCGCAGCCATATCTTACTACGGGGAACACCATTGCTTTAACTATGCGGACCTTTGTTGTCCGTGTGATGTCTCTGCTCTTGACTATTTTATTGAGATTTGTCATTGCTCTTCTCCCAAGGATTAAGCGTCTTCTGATTTCCTGACTGCAGTCAGCGTCTGCAGTAACCTTTGCACCTAGAAATACAAAGTCTTTCACTGCCTCTGCGTTTTCTCCCTCTATTTGCCAGTTATCAATCAAGCTGGTTGCCATAATCTTGGTTTATTTGAGGTTTAGCTGCAAGCCAGCTTTTGCACTTTCTTCTTTCACCGTCATCATAAGGCTCCTCAGTTCTTTGCTTTCAGCCATCAAAGTGGTATCATCTGCATATCTGAGATTGTTAATGTTTCTTCCAGCGATTTTCACTCCAGCCTGGGATTCCTCAAGCCCAGCATGTCGCATGATGTGTTCTGCGTACAAGTAGGGTGAGAGTATACAACCCTGCTGTACTCCTTTCCCAATCGGAAACCCGTCCGTTGTTCCGTGGTGTGTTCTTACTGTTGCTACTTGGTCGTTATACAGATTCTTCAGGAGGCAGACAAGATGACTTGGTATCCCCATACCGCTAAGGACTTGCCACGCTTTCTTACGATCCACACAGTCAAAGGCTTTAGAATAGTCAATAAAACAGAAATAGATGTTTTTCTGAAACTCCCTGGCCTTTTCCATTATTCAGCGGATATTGGCAATTTGGTCCCTAGTTCCTCTGCCTTTTCTAAACCCAGCTTGGACATCTGGCAATTCTCGCTCCATGAATTGCTGAAGTCCACCTTGCAGGATCTTGAGCATTACCTTACTGGCATGTGAAATGAGTGCCATTGTTCGATAGTTTGAACATTCTTTAGTGTTTCCCTTTTTTGGTATGGGGATATAAGTTGATTTTTTCCAATCTGATGGCCATTCTTGTGTTTTCCAAATTTGCTGGCATATAGCATGCATTACCTTGACAGCATCATCTTGCAAGATTTTGAACAGTTCAGCTGGGATGCCGTCGTCTCCTGCTGCCTTGTTATTAGCAATGCTTCTTAAGGCCCATTCAACCTCACTCTTCAGGATGTCTGGCTCTAGCTCACTGACCACACCGTCAAAGCTATCCCCGATATTGTTATCCTTCCTATACAGGTCTTCTGTATATTCTTGCCACCTTTTCTTGATCTCTTCTTCTTCTGTTAGGTCCTTGCCATCTTTGTTTTTGATCATACCCATTTTGGCCTGGAATTTACCTCCAATGTTTCTAATTTTCTGGAAGAGGTCTCTTGTCCTTCCTATTCTATTGTCTTCTTCCACTTCCGCACATTGCTTGTTTAAAAATAATTCCTTATCTCTTCTGGCTAACCTCTGGAATTTTGCATTTAATTGGGCATATCTCCCCCTATCACTCTTGCCTTTTGCTTTCCTTCTTTCTTGGGCTACTTCTAGTGTCTCAGCAGACAGCCATTTTGCCTTCTTGGTTTTCTCTTTCTTTGGGATGTATTTTGTTGCCGCCTCCTGAACAATCTTGCAAACTTCTGTCCGTAGTTCTTCCGGGACCCTATCTACTAAGTCCAGTCCCTTAAATCTATCCTTCACCTCCACTGCATATTCCTTAGGAATATTAGTGAGCTCCTATCTAGCTGATCTGTGGATCTTCCCTAATCTCTTGAGTCCTATCCTAAATTGTGCAAGAAGAAGTTTGTGATCTGAACTACAGTCAGCTCCAGGTCTTGTTTTTACCGACTGTATAGATGTCCGCCACCTTTGGCTGCAAAGGATGTAATCAATCTGGTATCAGTGGCGTCCATCTGGTGAAGTCCATGTATAAAGCCGTCTGTAATGTTTGCCTATCCTGATATACTCAGACTCACAAGCAGGTACTTAATGATATCTGATTAAAAGAATAGTATGCAAATACAGAGAAAGCTGAGAATGACTAAAAGCGTGCCAAATACAAACTAAAAACCCTCGGCTCCAAACGTATTCCTTCCCCTCACCCAGCCATAGCAACCACCCCCTCCCAGGTGCTGTTAACCGTTGTTCACACATCCTGGGAAAGCAACCTTGTACACATGAGATAATCCAAACACATTCCAACCCAGCAGCCAACAGATAACTACACTCTGAAGAGGAATCCTCCTCCCAGCCGGGATCAAACACGTATCAGGCAAATGACATGAGAAATGTTACGATGTACCAGGCACATCGAAACAGTGAACATGACACCGTCTCTTCGGTTGTTGGAAGAGAGTGTTTGTTATGCAGAGTGAGTTGTCTTGGCAAAATTCTATCAGCCTTTGTCCTGCTTCCTTTTGTTCTCCCAGGCCAGGCTTACCTGTAATTCCAGGTGTCATTTGACTGCCCATCTTAGCATTCCAGTCTCCTGTGATGAAAATAACATCTCTTTGAGGTGTGTTGTCCAGTAGGTGCTGCAGATCCTCACAGAACTGCTCTACTTCAGCTTCTTCAGCATCTGTGGTTGGGGCGTATATTTGGATCACTGTGATGTTAGATGGCTTGCCCTGAATTCAAATTGAGATCATTCTATCGTTTTTTGGATTGTATCCAACCACTGCTTTAGCCACTTTACGATTAATTATGAAGGCTACTCCATTTCTTCTGTGGTCCTCTTGTCCACAGTGGTAGATCTGGTGGTCATTTGATGTGAAGTGGCCCATTCCAGTCCATTTCAGTTCACCGACGCCCAAAATGTCTATCTTTAATCTTGACATCTCACCAATAACCACATCCAGTTTGCCCTGGCTCATAGATCTTACATTCCAGGTTCCAATGGCATGTTGATCCTTAGAACGTGGGATTCACCGTTCACCACCGGCACCGTCGGCCGCTAGCCGTCCTTTCGGCTTTGAGCTAGCTGCGTCATCACGTCTGGGGCTAGTCGAACTCATCCTCGGTTCCTCCCCAGTAGCCTTTTGACCATCTTCCGACCTAGGGGTCTCATCTTCCAATGGTATACCGACATATCTCTGGTTGTACTGATCCATTTAGTTTTCACGGCAAGAATACTGGGGTGGGTTGCCACTACCTTCCCCAGGGATCGCACTTAGTCTGACCTCTCTGTCACGACCTTCCCGTCTTGGGTGGCCCTTCACGGTTTAGCTCATGGCATCATTGAGGTGCTCAAGCTCCAGCACCACGACAAGGTAATGATCCTTTGCTGAAGAATTAGGCAATACGTTTCCCATAACAGGCAAGAGTCCTTTGGGAAGCCTACTCAATGCAACAACGAGGTCAACAACTGACCATTCTCCTCTGACTACAGTGTACTATGTTCCACCAAGTGGTATTTGGACTGCCTCTGTTCTTCAATTTAAGATACAGAAAGAATCCTTAATAAGAATGGTTTGGGAAGCGTGGAGAGGGATGTCTGACCAGGTAAGACTATTAAGTCTTACCTGCTCAAACATCCCTCTCCATACTTCTCAAACCATTCTTATTAAGGATTCTTTCTTTGTTTTAACTGAACCAAGAGTTTCCAGACTCTTTATTTCTGTGCTCTGCAGAATGTTGCTTATCTTGGAAAGGAATAGCAGGATGGGTAGGTATGAATGTATGCTAAATATTTATGAATCCTACAAAATGGAAGCAACGCTAGCTTTTAGCTGGAAAGTAGAGCTCCTCTGTACAAGAAAATCCCCACATAAAACAGGAAAGCTTTTAATACAGAAGAAATATCGCTCAAAATACTCATGAAGAAAAGCAGTTATTTTCTACATTTTCTGCTACCAAAGTGCAGACGTTTACAGTTAGAAATCACACTGTGTTATTTATATCCATTGTTTATGGCCTTGGTCCCAAACCCCGGTCCTTGCCTTGCAAATGACAACACATCTGACTTGCATGTTTAATAGGAAAGAGTAAATGATTCCATATGGCCTTGCAGCCTTTCAGAGCCAGAAAAGCAGCTCTATGTTAAGTCACAGACTGCTTGCCAAGCATTTACTGCTTAAAATGTAAAAACAGCATCCATTGGATGCACTCTTGCTACCCAACAATAGGCAAACGAACAATTGTAGCCAATTACCTGAAATTGAAAGTAGTGAAAATATTTTTCCTTACAATTGTATAAAACAGTTTAACATATCCTTCTCTATTTCTACATGCATTTCCTAAAACAACAAAATAGGTTTTGAGACAATAATTTACAGAACTGTACAGAATTCCAGAACAAATAGTTTGCACCTCAAACATGTTCCAGAATTGAATAAGCTTTCTTGCCAAGTATAAATAGGAACAAAGGCTACTACAAAAGAAGGCTATTTTTGCAAAAAGGGCTTTATTAAGACAGAAGCCTGAAAGATAAAGCCTCCTTTCTCCAACTAAAAAGCATAAAAATTTCAGGCATGAGCCCCCAGAATTAAGCTTAAATCAAAGTATCAGATCCCCCAAAAGATTATGTTTTAGCTGGTATAATTTTTGTGTGATATTGGAAATAAAAAGAAAAATGAATTATCAATTATTATGTTGACAGGGAAGTTAAAACTACCCACTCCTTTAACTGGAGATTTTTGCTCCAAGCTCTCAGGACCGAAACACCACTTAATTCAGGATCCACATTCTTTTTCCATAACAGATTCCAAGCCTCTTCAAACAAACAAACAAAGCACACACCCCATGTTTTAAATCCCATGTGAAAATTCTTAGGATGCTTCACCAATTCTCTTATACATGCCCACCATGTTTTAGGAAATACAAGTTTTTAAGGCATGGCTAACAGCAATTTGGTGTCTGAGGATGGAAACTGATTGCATGGACTTGACCCACAATCACAAAGGATGCTTTCCAGCAATTTGCTTCAAGGCTTCCAACAGACAGCCTGTCCTTTAAATATGTTATGATTGCATGCATTCCTTTGGCCAATCAATCTTGTACTGACCAAATCCTCTCTTCCTTACTAGTCATAATCACAAAAGGATAGAAGATACAAAGTGAAAAACTACACAAGGTCAATAGTGCACTCTACCTCATTCTGACTGGGAGGAAAGTGCTGTTATTAAAGCAAGCTCAGAGGTCACATCAGCCTGCCACGAACAAAAAGGTGAGCAACCTGTGCTCAGAAGTACAGGGCTGCACCAAACAGCCTGCCAGAAAAGGAAACTGAGAACTACAGTATGGCATTAAGAGACCACAACGATTATGCGGTCCAACTTTTTGCAACGTGCAGTAAAACCAAGTAAACTATCCTGGAGAGATGTTCCTCTTGAAAGCCTACAAAGATGAAGTGTTCACCACCTTGATATATATAATATATACATACATACATACACACACACACACATGCTCACCTCATAAAGGTACACTTGTCCATCTAGCAACTTGACCAGAGAGAGTCCATGCATGCTCAGGCACCGTTTTCACGTCTACTGCCTTTATTATCAATAACGAAATGCACCCAACACTATCTCAGAAGAGTGGTCTCCACATTTCATAGCCCAATGTTCAGAAAAATGTTCCATGCATGCTCAGAAGCGCGGAACACAGCCGATGAGAAAAGCGCTCGGCGCATGTTCAGAGGCACAGCCTTCCTAATTGACCGATGAGCACCCGCTCCCACTTCCCTGAGCCGTTATCCGCCCAGTATCCAGAACACCTCCCCATCCCCGTTTTACCCCGTAGCCACCCTGCAAGCAGGTAAAGTCGAGGGGAGCCGGCATTCTGCACATGCCCAAAGGCGCGAGAGGCACAGCTCCTCACCGCGGCCGTATCCCTGCGTGTGCTTAGCGAAGCTCCGGACCACGGCCTCGACAGCCTCCCTCAGCACGGCGGGCGGCCCCGCGGCGGCTCCCGGGGGGCTGGCGGCCGCCCCTGCCGTCACGCCCGGCAACAGCGGCGGCGGGAGCGGCGGAGGCGGCGGCGGCCCCAAGGCGAGCGTCAGTCCCAGCGGCGGCGGGGGCGGCGGGAGGGGCGGCGCCGAGGCGGCCGAGGGAGGCGCCCCCGCCGTCACCCCGGGCCGCAGCGAGCGCAGCGCACCGCCGACGCCCGGCTGCAGCCGCTGGACGCGGAGCGACTCCATCTCGTCGGGGCGGGACGACCGAGGCGAAGAGACGCGGGACGGCGCCGCGCTCGCCTGGCGCCGAGGTGTCAGTCATCGCTGTGAGGCCGTTTAGCCGTAGCCATCGACAAATGGCAGAGTGCGTTCTTAGGCAGAAGGCGGGCTTTTCCGGCGTCTGACCAATCGTCACCACGAGTCTCTCAAAGCGAGGAGACTGACGGCCGAGTTGGAGCGGGAGGCTGCTCGGCAACGTCTCAGCCAATGGGGGTCGTGCACAGAACCATGCGGGCGCTCCTGGGCGTGTCCATTTTCTTCCTCCCCGATTCCCTCAACACGAGCCAATCATACGACCTCTCCAGACGGTGCTCGCGCACCTCGGGTAAATTTGAGCCTCACGCGCACCTGTAGCGGAGTCGGAAGTGGAGGTATTTTCCTCACGCGGAGGACGCCTCCGGAGCCGCTGGGCGAGGGCTTCGGCGGAGGAGGTCCGCGAGGCGGAGGCCGCTCCGTTGGTCCGCCCTCTCCTGCCCCCTCGGCCTGCGCGATGGATTCCTGGGTCCGTTTCAGCGCCCAGAGCCAAGCCAAGGAGCGGGTCTTCAGGTCTGCGCGGGCGGAGGGCGGAGGCGGGGCTGAACCCTCCCCTAGAAACTGCCAGGCAGGCGGTGGGCAGCGTCGGTCGCCGCCGCGTTTGGAGGGCGACGAGTCTGCTTAAGCTTGGCTGGGTGACCTCGAAGAGCCGTGCTTTTTAGACATATATGGTGTATGTAAAACGGAAAGACAGGAACGAAAAAGGCGAACAGTTCTCACATAAAAATGAAAACTAGAAGTTACTTTCTAACTGTTTGATTTCAGGGTTAATTTGTTTTCTAACTACTACTTAGATTCTGCCTTTTGGATTTTAAAATGTTGGTTTTTAAAATATTGCTTAGCTGCCTTGAGTATTCACTAGAGAAGTACAGATCAGATAAATAAAACTTAATACACATTCAACGTGTACTACAATTAATGTATTAATAAATACGTCTGTGCATTTAACCAAATTAAAAGATAGAAAATTTTTAAAAGGTAGCATAGACAGTCCATGTTTCTAATTTTTTCCTTTGGTCAGGACATCCAGTGATAAAATACTTGTTCAATTATCAGAGAGGTTGTTGTTGTTTATTCGTTTAGTCGCTTCCGACTCTTCGTGACTTCATGGACCAGCCCACGCCAGAGCTTCCTGTCGGTCGTCAACACCCCCAGCTCCCCCAGGGATGAGTCCGTCACCTCTAGAATATCATCCATCCACCTTGCCCTTGGTTGGCCCCTCTTCCTTTTGCCTTCCACTCTCCCTAGCATCAGCATCTTCTCCAGGGTGTCCTGTCTTCTCATTATGTGGCCAAAGTATTTCAGCTTTGCCTTGAATATCATTCCCTCAAGTGAGCAGTCTGGCTTTATTTCCTGGAGGATGGACTGGTTGGATCTTCTTGCAGTCCAAGGCACTCCCAGAATTTTCCTCCAACACCACAGTTCAAAAGCATCAATCTTCCTTCGCTCAGCCTTCCTTATGGTCCAGCTCTCGCAGCCATATGTTACTACAGGGAACACCATTGCTTTAACTATGCGGGCCTTTGTTGTCAGTGTGATGTCTCTGCTCTTAACTATTTTATCGAGATTTGTCATTGCTCTTCTCCCCAGGATTAAGCGTCTTCTGATTTCCTGACTGCAGTCAGCATCTGCAGTAATCTTTGCACCTAGGAATACAAAGTCTTTCACTGCTTCTACATTTTCTCCCTCTATTTGCCAGTTATCAATCAAGCTGGTTGCCATAATCTTGGTTTTTTTGAGGTTTAGCTGCAAACCAGCTTTTGCACTTTCTTCTTTCACCTTCATCGTAAGGCTCCTCAGTTCCTCTTCACTTTCAGCCATCAAAGTGGTATCATCTGCATATCTGAGATTGTTAATGTTTCTTCCAGAGATTTTAACTCCAGCCTTGGATTCCTCAAGGCCAGCTTGTCGCACGCTCTTCAAAGGCCCATCTAGCTCTATAATTCTGATTATTATTATTTTCATAGTATTTCTGTCCCACCTTTTCAACTGAGAACACAAGGTGTGTTACACAGGTATTGTCAGGGTCAGTCTCGCTTCGCAATAAGGCACGGACTCACTTAATAGGTATTAAGGATTTCCGGTTTATTGGAATGGTGGCTGACAGAACGAAAAACGGGAACGGGGGTGCGGTGGTGAGGCGCCCTGTTTATACCCTCTTGCGGGGTCCCGTGCTCCCCCACCCTCCATTGTCCCCAATCCCTCTTGATGGGCTCCTTGATGGCTGTGTGGGCGTTTTCCCCGTGTGTTTCCTTGTCCTCTTGGTTCCGGTGTGTCCTCCAGGGCACCAGGTGCGGCTTATCGCTGCCTATCTGAAGCCCTTCTTTTCAGCTGTCTATGGGTCCATGGGTGTGGGTGCTTTGGGTGCTTGGTTTAAGCACTGTTTTAATTATCTCCTTCCTCTTTTCCTTAATGATCATGATCCACGTTGTGAGGCTCTTTGTGCCTTGCAACGGGGTCATGACAGGTATCTCATTTTCTTTCCATGGTCTTGTGAGATAGGCTGAGCTGGGAGAGTGACTGCCCCAAGTCAGTCAGTGGACTTAATAGCCAGAACTATTGAACCGACCACTTAATGGTTATTGATCATTTACATGAGGATTCTCCCTTTCTTGTGCCTTGTTTAATATTACTAGGTGGCAACATGCAGCTTTTAAGTCTTGTATTTCTGGCATTTTGTGAGGTGATGTTCATCTGGAATTGAAGTTAAAATAGTTTATCTGGGGATTACATGCATCTCCCTGATAACACAATTTATGATTATGATCTGTACAACAAATTATGATCTGTCATATATTGTATTTGCTTATTGTTTTGCTTTGCAAGTACTTTATTTTTAAAATCCATGGAAAACATTTGGATTAAGTCAGATTAATCTTAAAGGTAATTGTCTGATTGATTGCAGTGGTGCTTTTCATTGCAGACATGGTCTTGCACATAACTAGGGCACAATCATACCCTGGCAACACTTGCTTTCTCACTTGTCCCCCTGACATTTCGCTCATCCCCACCTCCTGAGTGAAAAAGGCTTAAGGTGCCCTTAATTGTGTCAGCTAAAATTTTTATCTCTCCCCCCACCCACACTCCGACACTATCCAAAGATAGCTTCAAGGTGGCTACCTCGGAAGGAAGTTGGGTGTCTGTTGGTAATTGGGAACAGAGGCAGTGGGATAGGCATATCCCAACAGCAATGGGGACATCAAATCTCCTGCCAGTAGGTGATAGCAAAAATACTGCATTTTGTTCCTAAAAGTGGAACACTAATTCCCTTCCTTCTTTCTGCAGAGAGTTGGTATTATTTACTTACATGCATGTAATCACATAGAGCAAGATAATATGAGTGTCAGCTGAAATAAACCATATGCTGAATTTTCTTTCTAATATTAAAACCCAGTAATGAGAAAACTATTGTGATATCTATGTTAAAGGAAAATACATTGTCTCGTTTTTTTGATTAGTGGGAAAAATGCTTTTTCAAAAATGGATAAATTACACATGACTGGAATCTGATCCTTAATATCTAGAATAATAATACTCGTTCGATTTCCTGGAATAATTCTCTTAGCTATTGCCTATGCCCAATGTAACCTAAGTTCTTGAAAAAAAAGTCAGATTTTATATTTCTGGAATATAAGTCAACATATTAACATTAAGAGATTTCCCTATAAATCTACTTCTACATATATTGAAATAACTGTGTGTGTGTATTTCCCCCCCAAAAGATGCCAGTAACTACAAAATCAAATCATATGAGTTAACAATCCCTTCACATTTTTTACATTGCCACAGAGAAAAAAATGACATCCATCCTTTAAAATACATTCTTTGGGGCATCCAATAAGTCAAAATTATTATTTTTTTGCTAAATAACTTTCAGTCTTAAGTCAGATGAAACCAATTTACCATTCTTTAAAACTTGCAATCATTGATGCTATCAGATATTTATAGTTTTTTATTTCCATACTTAAATTTTAGCAATTTCAACCTTAAAATTATTCTTTAATTTTTGATGCAAATACAATGTTGATTTGATTTCAGAACTGGACTTCAGCAGAAGAGAAAGGTTTCTTTGAAGCAAGTAAACAATTTGGTCATATTGAGCTGTCCAGACATGCTTGAGTTATAATTCTATAACCACTGCTGTGAATTATGCAAGCAAAATTCTATTTGAAGTCAAGAGAAATCTTTAAAATAATCATCACCAAATAATTGATTTAAAGTAACTATTCCAGATTCCACCCATGGAAAATTTTCTTGAATTATGGAACAAGTGGCAAGTATATAAATCCATCCACCCACTCCCATACCCAGTGACAGTCCTAAGGTCTTTTGGAGCTTGTAGGCTACCAGCTGGATTCCTGTAGAGTTTTGATCATTTCCAAAAGGTTAAAGATCTCCAACTTGAAAATCTTTCTTGCAACTTTAAGGTGTACCCAAGATATCCTCAAGGTGCTATGATACATTGATGCTGAGATGGAGTAGATAGCATTCAGTTGTCTCTAGCAGTGGGCCAGCTGTCTATAAATAGCTTAACAGATTCATAATGTAAAGAGCATATCCAGTGGTGAGTTTTGCCTGTTGCACCATAACTGAGGGCGCTGCAGGTTAAACCGATCGGAAGGTCGGCGGTTCAAATCCGCGTGACGGGGTGAGCTCCCATTGCTAGTCCCAGCTCCTGCCAACCTAGCAGTTCGAAAACATGCAAATGTGAGTAGATTAATAGGTACTGCTTTGGTGGGCAAGTAACGGCATTCCGTTTAGTCATGCCGGCCACATGACCATGGAAGTGTCTAGGGGCAAACGCCGGCTCTTCGGCTTTGAAATGGAGATGAGCACTGCCCCCTAGAGTTGGACATGACTGGACTTAATGTCAAGGGAAACCTTTACCTTTACCATAACTGAAACAGTCATCCCCAAAAGCTCATTTCCTAGTATGTTGCAGGCAATGCATCTGAATAATGAAATACTCCTTCAAGACAAATATTCCTTCAAGGCACCTCTCTTATTCAAAGAACAGGGTGCCATGTAGCAACATTACTGTTCTGGTGGTAGCAACACTCCCCCCCCGGCCCATCAGTTTCAGTTACGTTAAATCATTTGTGAAACCACGGTTTAATAAATTAACCACAACTGGACTGGGTTCATACAACACACTGAGCCATTAAGCAATGCATTTGCAACTGATTTGATCAAAAAGGGGATTTTTTTTACATATGCATGGCATTATTTATTTTGATGTCATTTAAGCCCCACCACTGGGCGGTTGTCTTGTTTTGGTCATTGAAATATTGCATTAAAGCAATATGCTATACCAAAACCAAACAAGTTACATTATGGCTTAGCACAGTATGTATATTCAGCCTACCCCTGTGCCTTTGTGGTCCTAGAACAGAGATGCAGCAGAGAAATATAACGTCCTTGCCTTGTGTCTAATCAAGAGGAATGGCCAGGACACGGGAACCTCATAGCCGTGATGGACCTTTTCCATTTAATTCAGAGAAAATAAGTATTTGTTATATCTTTGAAAAACATAATCTTAAATCCCCATTGAAGCAGGTTGGAAGGGACAGTGTGCCTGCAACTCCATCATCTTGACTGCGTCCTCTTTAAAAAATGTATCCTATGGTCTGGCTTCCTGGATTTAGAATTCTAATTCTGCTGGTTGTGAAGTATGCCCTGGTCTTTCTCCCTCTTCCCCCCTTTCAGAACTCATTGGCTGCACTTTATAACACTAGAGACCCTGGCCTCACATTGTCTGCTCACTGTGTTAGATGGACGCTCCCTGGGCTTTTTTAAGTAATAGCAGATTTGTTTTATTTGTAAATCATTGTAGCTATTTTACGATGCCTTCTGTATCAATTTTGAATATATATAAGTGTTCATAATGCCAAGGAGGGATGCAGATGTGTATATGTGAATACATAATTGTGTGTGAGAGAGAATATTTAAATATAGATAGATCATATTTTTTCTGAGTTAAACTTTCAAAAAACTATCTTTAAAAACTTATACTCTTGACAGCAGTGGTGCCAGCTGTCCCAAAGATGGTGCCCTCCAGATGTGTTAGAACATTATTCTTATAATCTTAACACAACAAATCTGGACCACACAAAATTGGAGTTATCCTATAACTCCTTTTTTTTAATTTACTTGCCTTGCCCAGCTTTTGAGGTAGATGGTCCAGATGGTTCTATGAGGACTATGCCAGTCTCTCTAGTTGACAAATCTCTTTACTGTTTTGATTCTCTTTACTGTCTGTTTCTGTATTATGCCTAGAGCTGCCCAATATACCTGTACTCTACTAAGCTATGCCCTTCAGAAGAATGGAGCCGGACCTGATTTCCTTGCTAGAATCAAGCAGCTGGAGGCTCATTTGAGTTTGGGACGCAAGTGTAAGTGTGAAGGGAATTGACTAGTGAGGGGGGGCAGAGTTACAACCGGCTCTGGGTTAAGAACTGCATGGGTTTTCGATGAGAAATAGTTTTTATGATCCTTTTGGATTTGTGAAGCATTTATTTGGCAGAGGAGAGAATTCCAACATTCTATTTCCTGTTTATGCTGCTAAGAGCATCTTAAAAGACCGGGAGCAATGCCCATCCTTGCTGGCTTTCAACAGCAAACCCATTTTTTAATCTGGAGCCATTGGCCAATTTTTATTTTTTTATTAATTTGTCTGATCTCCCTTTAAAACAGTAGGAGCTGCTCGCTGCCGTATTGCTGGCAGGGGATTCTGTAAATAGTGCAAGAAGTAGCACATGCCCATTGGAACATTATCCCCCCTGGGGAGAGATTGACCCTGACCCCCTCGGCCTTCTAGGAGCCCCTGAAAACTTGGTTTTGCCGTTGGGCCTGGGGATCCTGTAGAAAGTTGGAGCCTGCAAAATGGTTGCATTGTGTGTAAGATTTTGATTGCACTCTCCCATGGTTTTTGTTTATAGTTTTTAATTCTTATTAACAGTTTTGTTGTAATTGTTTTTGTTAGTTTTTTGCTTTGCTATTTTAATAGTGTGAGCCACTCAGAGTCACATATGTGAGATGGGAGCCTATATAAATTCAACAAATAAATAAATAGTTTTATGGCTCAGCAACTACTTAGATGTTGCATGACCTTAAGTTCTGCTATTTACCTATAAAAGCTGACCCACTCTCTCTCTCTCTCTTCATACCCTGTCAAATTTTATAAACTAGGTATCCCAACATATTCATTTTTAACTTAAGCTCTTCCAAAAAGGTTGGCTTTCTTCTCTGTGATCCCCTTGACTGACCTTTTCTGCATGTTTTCCAGCCCTAGTCTCCTTTTTCAGCTGGGTCTCCTTTTTCAGACACATGAGGTATTTAAGTTACTGGAAGGTAGATTCTGGTTAAATGTTAGAAAAAATATTCTAAGATAGCAATTCAACAATTATCTAATTCTAATACTCTATTTCACATGGGGTATATACAGTATTCTAAGCACTGTATAAATCTTTACAATGTTGTGAGCCTAATTTCAGTTCCTTTCCCACTTACAGATATTTATTAGCCATAGCAACCTATGCTGGCTGGGAATTCTGGGAGTTGTAGTCCTCATATACCTGAAGGGAACTTGGGTGGGAAGGACTGCAATACAGGTAGTCCTCATTTAGCGACTGCCTCAGACAACAACCATCTGCAGTTACAGTGGTGATGAAAAATGAATTTTGCAACCAATTCACACATTTACAACCTTCCCATCATCTCTCTCTGTTACCTATTCACCACTGCAGGCAGTTAGTACACGCTGTCCTGTGTCTGGCCCATTTTTCCCCCCTCCTCCCAGAGTGGAGGGATTTCCTGAGCTGCTTTTCTCAGCACTTCCCTAAAAAGTGCTGACTGCAAGCTAACCTCAGCTCTGTAGCCTTAATTAGTTGACTGGAAGCCTCTGACCAGCTGGTGATGTTGCCTGACATTGAGAAGACCTGATCAATTTCACACTAAAGGCTTTTGTTTGCCTCCTAAGCACCAGCACGTTCCTTTCAATGTGTACATTGTGTGCAGGGAAATAAAGCGGGTGTAATATAACAAATATGCACCATTTACATTTTAGAGTCCATTGTGTAATTTAAATAAACATAAATGCAACTTTTGCATGTGGAAAATAAAGTATCCCCCTACATTTATTACTACCTCAAATACCTCAAATGATTAGAACAGCCTTTCTCACCTTTTGACCCTGGAGGAACCCTTGAAATATTTTCCAGGACCCAGGGAACCTCCATTCAAGCTCCAACACAGGCCGGTAGTTACAAAATTATTATATTTGTTTCATGGGTAGGCCTGTATATATTCATTAACAGTGTTCTTAAACTGAAAATAAAGAATGAAACTTACCTCTTCAATGTGAGGTTGCCTGAATTTGAAATCATATTTTAAATAATTTGTGATCTCCCAGGGAACCCCTGGTGACCTCTTGTGGAACCCTGGTGGAGAAACCCTGAATTAGGACATTGTTAAAGAGGATCTGGGAGAAACTGTCGTACTGAATCCTCAGACATCTAGTTGGATTTGCTCTTTGTTATTTAAGTGTGTGGTATCACCACGCCTAGATTGAAAGAGTTCTCTGAGGCCTTCAGAAAGAAGGTTATAGATGCCTATGAGTCCGGGAAGGGATTGAAAAAGATCGCCAAACAATTGGACATCAGTCATTCCAGAAAATCATCCAGAAGTGGATGAAAAAAAAATGGAAGGTTCTGGAACGGCCAAGTCAAAGCTCGGATCTAAATCCCATTGAGTTGCTGTGGGGTGATTTGAAACAGGCTGTGCATGCAAGAAACCCCCAAAACTTTGCACAGCTGAAAAAATTCTGCATGGAGGAGTGGGAAAAAAATTCCTC
Organism: Candoia aspera; assembly: GCF_035149785.1. Classification (NCBI taxonomy): domain Eukaryota; kingdom Metazoa; phylum Chordata; class Lepidosauria; order Squamata; family Candoiidae; genus Candoia; species Candoia aspera. Next base: position 8,132,255 of record NC_086169.1, read on the forward strand.
TCAGTCGATATCAGAGTCTGGTAGACAGTTACAAGAAACACCAAAGGGGGCAATGCCAGGTATGAGAGTCAAGAGGGTACTTACTCTATCCATGTTCAAAATTTGCATTTATGTTTGTTTAATTACACAATGAATTGCAAAATGTAAAATGCTGCATGATATTTATTATATTATATCCCCGTTATCAGTATTGTTGAAATGAAGATCAAATATCTGTATGTTGAAATATGTTGAAAAAGGAAAAAAATTCAACAGGGTGTACTTACTTTTCCATGTGACTGTAGGAATTATTTTGGAGGCGTCTTGCTCCCTCTGCCCCCCTTTCGTACCCACAGGGCTCAGCCCAGTAAAATAAGGTTTAAGGACTCATCAGTCACTTACTATTCCATCCAGCAGTATTTCAGGGCATCTCCTTTGGCAAGGGGTGGAACGTGCACATCAGTGTCTCTGGGCTTCCCTTCTAGTGTTCCGGCTGGGGAACTCTGCTGATGCCCTGGAGGCGGCCAAAAGAGCCATCCATCTGTCAGACATCGTCCTTCGTTTCTGCATCACCGTGAGCCATTTGAACAGGGCCATGTACTTTGCTTGTGACAACATCTTGTGGGCAGGGAAATCCGGTCTCATTCCCCACGTGGACCAGGAGAAGTGGAGTCAGCGGTCGTTCAGGTGAGGCGGAACTCCCCTCCTCCCAGCTGGCTTTGACGCTGCCTGCCGGAAATGGCTGAAGTCCAGCGGAGATGGGAAGAGGGAGCTCTGGGCTGAGAGGCTCTTCTTTATGTACAAGAGAGGCTGTGGTAGTTTTGTAGGTGGTTTTTAAATACTAGGTTGACTTTGCAGGAAGAAAGCAACGCAAGCGAAGGTATTGCAGTTATAGCAATTAGAAGCACACAGTACTTCTCAATCTTTGCTGATTACTTTTGAGTGAATACTTGCATTTCTCTATAGTAATAGTAATTAATAATGGAGATAAAAACAGCTACAACTCCAAGTACTGTACAGAGATTGCAGTACAAGATGGCCTTGCCCTTATAGTCAAATAGGCCTGGTGGAAAATGAAGAAGGAAGTGTTTGAAGGGACACCAGATTCAGGTACCCTGTGTTATAAAATACATATGCATGTATATACTAGAAAGCAGATTCTGGTTAAATGTTAGGAAAAAAACATCCAAGGCAACTACTTGGTGCAAAATACCGAACTGCTTCAACCTACGTTGCCCACATGGGATTATTTTTCAGTTGTTCAAAAGCTCCACCCTTGATAGGCAGATTTGCTGCAAAGACAATTCAACATGGAATCGATCGCTCAGAGAGGAGGCACTCTTGTGATCAATGAGGACTGGAGAGACTTTTATTAGGAAAGCTTTTTTGGACTCCTTCACAGAGCAGAGGCTGGGCTTGATAGTTTTAAATAAACCTTCCAGCTGTATGGTGCTATGAAATAGGCTTGCCATGAATATTTGCGAAGAAGGAGAACCACCGGGGTTAACACATCTGTTAGAACATGGCCCTTAATTCGAGCTACCACTTCTCAAAATAAAAAGAGTTCCATGGTCTTTTCAGCAAATCCGCCTATCAAGTAGTTGCTTTGCAGGTGAAAGCGGAATTTTGCTATTCCAGCTATGATTTCAGGATGTTTCACTCTATCATCACACTTTTCAGGTATTACCTCTTTGCGCTGATTATGAACTTGAGCCGGGATGTCTATGAAATCCGGCTCCTGATGGAGCATGAGATGAACGGGAAGCACCATAAGAGTAGCTGTGGAAATGACGGATTTGCCCCGGGGGAAGACCGTCGGATCCGGCAGCTGGCCCTGAGGCTGAAGCAGCAGCTCTGTCTCTTGGCGCAAGTGCTGCGGAGCAACCCTCCCCTGCTGCTCGATGTGATGAAAAATGCCTGCGATGTTTTCATCCCCTTGGACAAGTTGGGCATGTGCAAGAGCAGCTCAGGTTTTGTGGGGCTCTGTGGCCTGACGTCATCCATCCTCGCCATCCTCACAATCATCCACCCGTGGCTGAAGCTGAAACCATGACTGGGGCTGATGGGGCTAGCTGGCTGAGGTGCTTCCTCCTGCTAGATTTCCCACTCCAGAAACTGGCTGGGGGCACTGGTGACACGGCAGAGGCAGCCAGCCAGTGGCTGCTTGGGAAGCAGGGGTTCCTCAGGACTGGGGTGCCTTGGGGAACGGAGGAGAGAGCCTTGTTTTGCACCCTTTTACGCTGAGGCCAGCAGTTCAACAAGCAGCTTTGGGAATGGACCTTTTGTGGTATTTGGGTTCTCGGGGAGGGGGTAGTTGGAGCAGCATTCTTGTCACGTCCAGTTTATTTAAGGTTGAGAAACCAGGAACAAAACAAACCTGCGCTAGCCTGACAGACATGATAGTTATGGCCCTCATCAGCTAGAGAGTGGGAGACTGGTGAAAACAGTCCCTTTGTTCAGAGCCTCTCAGGAGTTGAGAATGGCCAGAGGTTTGAGCTCTCCTCTCTCTCAACAGGGATATATGACTTACAGATCAGCGTATTGATTTATGGCACTATTCACTCGTGTTGAATTCTTTTCGTCCCTCAAAAAATAAGTATTTCTAATAAAGATAATCTTTGGAATCTAGCAGTCTAGAGCTAAATGTAGCCAGGTTTTTTCTCTGAAGTATTTTGTTTTTATAATTTACCGCTTATTGCAAATTTGGACAAGTTTTCACAGCTCCATTCCTCACTCTCCCTTTGAGGCACCACTTTCTTCCTTGCAACTATAGTTTTTATTATGGTCTCCTTTACCGATGATAATAATAATAATGATAACTGTTCTAATCTGAGCTGGGAAGGAAAGGAGTAAGAAATAAAAGGAGGTACAATGGTGATGCAGTGCAGTGTGGAATACAAGGGGGTGAATAGGCTTTCTTCTCTCCAATCTGACGTTTTGAATTGACTTTCCGTCCACGCTTGCTGGGTAAATCCTTCATGACCCGTGAGCTTCCAAAGATACTCCCTTTGCTCCAGGTGATTTGTGCCTTCAAGTTAAGACTAAGCAAGCAGCCCATCTCTTCTTCAGAGATAACCTGATTTTGAATGTGTGTGTCTGATATGCACGGGGGAGGGGAGGGGAGGGGAGGGGTGAATTAATCTGGGACGGAGATCTAGGACATAGGCCTGTAATGACGACCACAGCCACTTTCTGACTGTTGGTTTAATTTCCTAATCAAGTCTCTTGTTCTTTTTGGTCCAGACGTCTGGCTGTGTTGTAGGATGTTAATGGCCAGATGTTAACGAAGAAGCAAGATGTTCCAAGCCAAGTTACAAAGGGGGTAGAGAATTCTTGGAAACTTTTTTCCTCAGAAGGCTCTTACAGTCTTTGTGGTCACGGAACAGTCATGCAGAATGATCAGAGGGGCAACTCAGACTTTAACCAAAGGTCATGACAAGATCTGTGATGCTGAGATAGCCCAGCGATCAGGCCGAGGTAATCCCGCATTGCTTATAAAACAGAACCGGAAGGAGGAGAAATCCCATCTTCCACACCGTCAAGGTTCATCTCAGGACTTCCTGTGCTCTTTTGTTGCCCGGCCAATGACAAGAAAGGTCTTTGGTATATGAGATTGGAATGATCAAGAGAGTGATGGGAGTGCTTATGTTGCTAGAATAAAACTTATAAGATCTACGATTAGTCTCCTGGGTGCTGTTCTGGTGCTGCCTAACGTATTTCTTCTTCTACGCTACAGCAGAGGACAGACCTCTTGTAACTGGTGACCATCACCTTCCAAGTGGGGTGGATGCCCCTGAAGAGAAGTGTTTTGGAAATATAATCTGAGCATCGTAACCTTCAGGGAGCAGTGTGCCTTTTGAGCCCGAGCGAGGAAACCGGCAGGTGTTTCTCTGGCCACCGCCGGCTGGCTTTTTTCTCTCACACGAGAGAGCTTCCAGCGGGACTCCAGTGGACCGCATTGGGCTTTCCTCTTGGCCCTTTGTGTGGCTGAACAGCGTTGTGTTTCTTGATTGCCTTGTGCTGCCTAAAGAATTGAGGAATTAGCATTTATTTATCTATCTATACTACAAATTTAGTCACTGCCCATCTCGCTCCAGGAGCAGCTCTGGGCGAGAGGGAAGGTGCTACAGGGGACTGCTGGGTGGCCAGTTCCTTTCCATGCTTGAGCTGTAGGATAGCTGGAGAAGTTGCTGCTTCTGGAGTCCTGCCCTTACCTTGGCTGGAGTGGCACAATGTGTAAGCTTTCTTTTGTGTAGAATCTGTCAGACAAACATTAGAAGCAAGAGGAACACATTATGTGAATTAAGGATTGCAGAAGATGGAATTACAAAAACTGCAGGACCCCAAGGTGAAAAAGTTACAAAAGGTGTGTGATTCAACAGGAAGCAAGCAGAAGACACCTGGGGATGCTGGGGAATTCACACAGACACACACCGTGGGGGAGGAACCAGCTTTGATACTGTCCTGTGGATAAGAGGACACTTCCCTGTTAACCTCATTCTGTTAAATTAGATGTGGAAGTCTCTAAAGTTCTTCCTCATCCCAGTTAAAATCCATTACTGAACTTCCCTCTCCAAAAGGGAAAGAGACCCTATAAACTCGGTAGGAGGAAAACATCCAGCATATTTTCTCCCCTGTCGGGTTTTGAGTACAGGAAAAGATGGACTTTGGACAGAGAAGAGTGATTTTTAGCTAAGAACTTACCAGCAGGGCTAAATTTTCTCTATTCCTAAAGTACAAGCCCAGAAGATTATAAATCATTAACTCATTTGCATTGTCACTAAATTGATAATCTTGGCAGTGGGGATTACAGATTTATAAATTCGGATTTTTTAATCTTTTTTGAACTCTCGAGTCTTCTATTTTGCTCTTTAGTTAGGATTTATAATCAGATTTTTATTTGGATGGCTATTATTTTGCTATATTTTCCTAAATGAGAGTGACTGGTGTAGTGCATAAGGCTAGAAACTGAAAGACTCCCACATTAGGCACAAAGCCAGCTGGGTGACCCTGGGCCACTCTCTCCAAGCCAGCCTTTCTCAACCTTTTGACCCTTGAGAAACCTTGAAATATTTTTCAGGCCTTGGGGAACTCCTGAATGTGCAGGATTATTAATTATTCAACTTTCAGCACCAAAGTTTCCAACTCAGTGAAAGACCGGATTTGAAAAGCAGCTGGTGATTCAAATCCTATCTGGAAAGGAGAATCAGGAAAGCCATATATTTTCAGGGATCTCTCTGTCTTAAGAGATATCAAAATAAATAGAAAAGGAAGAAAAATCGCCATTTTCCCACATTGCCCAGAACGGAGTGGATTAAAAATGTACAAGCAAGCTCAGGTGCTTTGCCAAGAGCCAGATGGAGGCTGGACTGTAGCTGATTTTGTTGGATTCTTGGACTTAGCCCAAAGAACTCTTGTGTGGACTCCTTTTTTTCCCATTTAAGCAACCATGGTTTCGACTGTACTTTTGCTTCTTTTACTTCTTTGGTGTTGGCAGAGTGCTAGAAAGCATTTGGCCCAGGAGAGATCAGAAGTCACACACCAGGCATTTCTATAAAAATAAATTTATTTACAGAAAGCACAAAAACATATTTACAGGCTTCTGCATTCTCACAGGCTCTCAGAGAGGAGAGATTTCTCCCTCGGCTGCATATTCTCTACAGAGTAAGAAGGAACTGAGTAACAATCAAAACTGCCCTCGCTTCAGGCACTTGCAACTATTAACATCTGAAAAGAGGACAATTAAATTCAACCTCTTCACTGGCCAAAATCATTTGTTACCACAGTGACCTTAATCTTTAGCAGAAAAACAATATACCAATACTCCCCTTTTTATGCTATAGAATGAGATGCAAACCAATTTTCTTTGTCAACTCTGTATGTCCCCATCAGGCAAAAGATCACCATCAGCAAGTCCTTGCTGTTCTCTTATGGTGGTCAGATCAACTGGAGAGGTGGAATTTAATCTCCCCCAGTTTTGTTCGGCAAAAGAAGCCCTTTTGCTAATTATTAATTTCTCTCCCATTACGAACCTGTAGCTCCTCTGGCTTTGTTCACAGCCAACAAAGATGGCTTTCTTTGTTGTGGGGCCTCCTTTCCTTCTCTGTTGTTTTGGAATATGAACCCAAGCAGTGCTACCAAACACTCTAAGATGGTTTACCTTTGGTTTCACACCATAAAACAAATGGAATGGAGTGTCCTGAATCACAGAGTTATACAATCTGTTTTGTGCATAACAGGCAGTAGATATTGATTCTGCCCAGTACTTAAAAGACAAATGTGAATCTTTAAGCATGCATTCCATCGCATTTTGCAAGGTTCTGCCCTTTCTTTCAGCAACACCATTTTGCTGAGGGGTGTAACTTGTTCCCTTTTCCACTAGGAACCTTTTGAACTTGTGAGAAAGGTACTCTCCTCCTCTATCACATTGGAGTGCAGATACAGCCCTAAGGAATTTTCCATTTGCCCATGTCACAAAACCTTTAAATTTCTCAAATGCCTCATCTTTGTGTTTTAAGATGTAGATAAATGTGTATCTTGAGAAATCATCAGTGCATACCTTGCTTGTCCAAGACTTGGAGCAAAAGGACCAATAATGTCAGAGTGTTCAATTTCCAAAGGTCTAGTTGTAACTCTGTCACTGTGCTTACTCACAGGAGCTTTTCGTGTTTTGCATTCTTTGCAAACTACACAATCTAAGTATTTGTCACAGGGTTTTATCTTTAGGTCAGCACACAGCTGTGGCATTTGTGCTATATACTTGAAATTAGCATGACCAAATCTCCTGTGCATCAGGTGTACACATTGGTCATGATATGCAGTGTTGCCAACTGCAGCCTTGCAGCTTGGCTTCCTTGCATTTTGCACAAGGAGTCTTTTACCAGTAGCACACAATTTTCCATTTTTACGTATCTCACAATCATTTTTCTTAAATGTTATGATGTACACTATTGCAGCTAATTGTGCCACAGATAAAAGGTTTGATTATAAATTTGGCACATACAACACACCTTTTACAGTTTCTCCCAAGCAGGATAAATACATAAATTATGGCACCTTGTCCCATAATTTTGGTCACAGACCCATCAGCCAAAGATACACTTCATCTTTCAGTTTTAGACAGTGACACAAAAGAGCTTTTACAATTACATAAATGACAATTGGCCCCAGAATCTAACACCCATACATCAGAATTACCCTTCTCAGCAACCTGTGCAATTTGGGTTGTCTGAAGAGCCTTCTTCTGTGTTGCCCTTGTGTCCTTCTTCTCTGTCTTTCTACTCTTGGGTCTCAAGGCACAATCTTTCTGCAAATGTCCAGCTGAACCACAAGTGAAGCATCGCTGGCTGGTTAGTGCTGTGGCCTCAGCTTCCTTTCCCTTCTTTTCTGGTACTGCGGCTTTCCAGAAGAGATGGGGGGGGATCTTTCCTCTCTCTTCTCCCATTCAGCGAGTAAGCGCTGTGTAACATATGATGGGGTGAGGTCTGCTTCAGGCATAACCTCCAGGGTACAAATCAGTGTCTTCCACGTTTCATTTAGTGCAGGAGGACATAGGATTTTGTGAGAGGTGTAAATTCCATTCCTCTCTCCTGCAACTCAACAAAAAGCTGCTGAATATAATGCAGGTGCTCAGGGAGGCTATCTCCTGCAAGGTAGGCTTTGTACAGCTTTTTTGTCAGGGTAACTTTACTCCCTGCTGTTACCTTTACATACAAGTCTCTCAAAGCATCCCAAAGTTGCTTTGCAGACTGCATACCTCGCACATGGACTAGCTGATTGTCCTCAACTCCCAGGATAATGGTGGCTCTAGCCTGCTCATCCTGTCTCAGCCATTCAGCACTGGGCTTTGGGGGGGTTTGCTCACCAATTGGCAGCCAAAGATTCTCTCTCCATCTTCAGGGCAATTCAAATAGTTGGTCTCTGATAGGTGCTCCAGAGGCATCGCTGAGGGCTGAGAGGTAGCCATGGCTTCTTCCTTCTTTTGCAAGTCACCTCAGCTGGCTTCTTTGTCCTGTAGACTGGCAGTTGCTGGAAAAATCTCCAGGCGGCTCCAAAGAAAATCTTCACAGGTCTTTGCTACCTGCCTTTAAATTGTGCATGAGGTGTGGAGCTGATCTCTCTATTCTCTCTGGGGTTTTACTGGGCTTACTGGGTTTACTGGGCTGCTTACTGGGCCCATAACCTGTTGGCAGAGTGCTAGAAAGCCTTTGGCCCAGGAGAGATCAGAAAAGTCACACACTAGGCATTTCTATAAAAATAAATTTATTACAGAAAGCACAAAAACATATTTACAGGCTTCTGCATTCTCACAGGCTCTCAGAGAGGAGAGATTTCTCCCTCAGCTGCATATTCTCTACAGAATAAGAAGGAAATGAGACAATCAAAATTGCCCTCGCATCAGGCAATTGCAACTATTAACATCTGAAAAGAGGACAAATTCAACCTCTTCACCTGGCCAAAATCATTTGTTACCACAGTAACCTTAATCTGTAGCAGAAAAACAATATACCAATATTTGGCACACTTTCTATGCAACAAATGGGGGAGGGATAGATTGGGAGAGCAATTCTCTTGCTGAACTCAAACTTTATGCACTGGAAAATATTGACCTGAAAAATAAAACATGTTGGCTTTGCTCCTTTTTGGCTGCCCATGGAGATAAGGGATATCCTCTGTTTCCTGTACCCCTCAGTACTGACTGAGGTGAATCACATTATTACACTTGACCAGCCCCTCTTATTTAGCAACCAGCATTTCAACACTGTGCAGGAACATTCCAATGCCCTATTCTGTTTTCAAAGAATATATGGATCTTGATCTGTGGGAAGGTGGGAAAACCGTTCCCTTAATTTAACAGCCCTGTTACACATGGTGTTTCAGTCATATTGATCCTGTTAATGATGAAGTAGCTTGGGATGTGGGAATGCAAGTCTGTACAGGACAGACAACCTAACATAATGGCACTTCAAAGAACGCTGCCCAAGCCCTGGCTTTTAACACTGAAGGTATCTGACTACCTGATTGTTTATGGTGGACTTGTGGCATATATGGTTCTAAAACTCTACCAAAGTCCTGGCAAATAATTTTTACAATTTATTGGCTATGGCCAGGAGGGTTTCACCCACCCTCACCAAAAATTAAATGGACATTTGGATATCACTATAGAACATGCAGGGCAATTACACCTGACATAAAATTTGCCAGAGGAAAAATTGGGAGGGCAATATTTCCAGCTGTGGGAGTTGCTAAGAACTACAAAGACATTCATAGTTTATATATATTTGTTGTAAACATGTCTGTAGCTTTTGAAATCTTTATTAATGAAACCTCACAAGGCCATGGGTTGCTTCAGGACGAGGTCCTATCTGAAAAATGTGGTAATGCAAAATACAGTAGACTTCCCTTAGATCAGGTATTAGTAGAGCATGGAGGAGTTTGTGTCTATATATTAATCAAACCTGCTGCATATTTCATGACAGAAGTGAAGTCTTGATGGCACAACAACAAGTTAGCTAACATAGTTTCCTCTGTAACTAAGGACAGGGAACATTTTCAAAAACAGCAGCAAGACAACCAATCCATATGGGATGGCTCACTTTTTAGCTACCAGATCGGGGTTGGGTGAAACATTTTTTGCTTGGCCTGATTGCTATTATAGTCTTGGTATTTCTTGCTACACTTGGATTTTGTTTTATACAATATTTGCCTGCCATGCAATGCTGCCACTACACTTTTAACTCTGCTCCACAACACACTGCAACCACAGGTAGTATACAGTTTCAAATGTTCACTCACTTCCTTGTTATACATAATGGTGGTTCAGCAAACTATAAATATTTTGAGAACCAAATGGGGGAATCTACTTGGTGCTTTATCTTAGAAGCGAGATTTCCTGCTGCCCTCCCCACCCCAAAGAAGACAGGACAGACGGTGTCTGCTGAGAGCGCATGTCCCTGTTCCCGTGGGGTGACATCTGGCATCCTTAGCTCCTTGAGGGAAGATCTCCAGCACCACACATACTACCATCCTGTTATTAATATAAAATGTTATATTTTAGTAATGTGTCTGTTTAACAGTAAGCCCAATGAGGGATTTAAGCATGTTTTGTTATCACATTTATTTCTAGAAAGTAAGCTACTTTTTTTGCATAATCACCACACAAAAGATCATAGAATATCACAGCTTTTGCAAAAATGGATACAACTGTTCTTAGAAGCATGAGAGTTCCAAACTGAAGTGGTGTATCAGCTGCTCCGCAGGGCAGCCATAAAGTGGGATGGCCCTGCTTGCTCCCAGGGTCGTCAGGCAAGGCCACGTGTCAGCAGGGAAGCCATCAGGAAGTTGCTGGTCCCAGGTGGGCAGGCAGGCAAAGGGGCTGCTGCCAGGCAGGAGAGGGATCCAAGGGGTGCATGTGGGCACAGGGGAGGCCAGGGGGTGCCTGAAGGGGCCCGAGAGGCACTGCATGGGTGGTGGGGTGCAATGAGAGATCGCTGGCTGCTGGAATAGAAATGGCAAAACTATCTTAATTAGAACGCATGCATTTGGCCTACGTGACTTTATGGGGTTTAATGCACTTTGTATTTCGATTGTCAGCTATACCAATCCACAAAGTATTTTAATTTTTTTTCAAATTTTAAAAAACGCTTTGATGATTCAAGTAAAAAAGGCTATTTCACTCTGGTCTTCCTATTTCAGAGTGATGACAATTAATTTAAATCTTCATTGGGACGTAGAAGACCGCACACGTGAGATCTTCATGTCTGGGTTCAAAGGCTGGAGGGACAGAACAGGGAACTCCGGGAAGAATTGAGGAGAGGAATGTTCAGAGAGCAACCCTTTCTCTTTCAGAATTCCACACTAAATGCTCTCTCACTCCCTCCCCTGGACATACGTCATGCAGCATTCTGCATTTAAGTCCGTTGCCTGGGAAAAGGTTGACTCAGGCCAGAGAGGTGACTCAGCTTGGTCAAAAGATCTGGTTCTCCAGGCATGTCCCGACGTCTGGGACACCCCAGGCCAGACCACGATGCCCTCCTTGCAGCTGGATCCAGTTGCCTCCAGGAGGATTTCAGAGCCCAGGTGAATTCAGCGGGATTCAGATGTGCTTCTGTTGCAACGGGAACAGAGGTTGCAGCTTCCAGAGACAGTTCAGTTGATGGAATTAACATGGGGAACAACAATGTCCCCCACGTGGCTCACCCCTCTGCTCTCATCCAAAGAAACACACGTTTCCTGTGTCACTTGTGGACGACTTCCGCATAGCGCCTGCACCACTGAAAAGCAGATTCGGACTCCTGCGATCCCATCAATTGGAAAACAAATATTAAAAAATGTACAATGGGCAGCTTTCGAAACTAAGAATATAATCAGGGTGGTCCTCCAGATATCTGTTCAAACTTGTTCAAAAATTCTCTGGAGTACGAAATGAGTAACAAGATGCCCTGAGTAACAAGCTGCCCTGATTTGCTGATGATATCAAATATTTAGTTAAAACAAAAACAGAAAGTGAAAACTCCTGAACAGGAAGGGGAACCTGTTGCTGCCCAGAAACCTTGGACTGTGTCTCGAAGGTTTTGTGTTACCAGGTGAGGTGTATGGGAATTACCTTCTTTGAAAGGCTTGGAGCTGTAGTCAGGGCCGTAGGGGCCAAGGGTTTTATTGTTTGGATATTAATCTACCAATCACATTGCTCATTTTTGTGACTATTCCTCTAGTTTAAAAAATCCTTTAGGAACATTATTTGCTTCCATTTTTATGCTACTTTCAAAGAGAATATCTGTAGCTCAGGGTTGAACGGTGGAGCCCATGGTGCTCTCTGAGCTTTGCAGTTTTCCTTGCAGACGTTTTGTTGCCAGACTAGGCAACGGCTTCAGTGCGACACGGAAGGTTGCCCAGTCTGGCGATGAAAGCGTTGCCTAATCTGGCAACGAAATGTCTGCAAGGAAAACCGCAAGGCTCAGAGAGCACCCAGGTCTCCACAGTATGCTACTTTGAATTATAAGTTGCCCTGGCCATTCAACAGAAGAGCAGAACATCAGTCAAATAAGTAGGTAAACAATACAGTTGTCCCGAAGGATCGTTCAGGCCAGAGGAGTAGGCATAAAAATGGGAAATGCCGCTCAGCTAAGCGCACAGGCCGCCCTCGACCTACAGAGGCAGTGGGAGGGTGCTGGGATGGCCGGAACACCAGGAGCCATGGTTCATTTAGCGCCATCGGAGACTGTTGCCTCCTTTCGTATTACTGCACCCCAGTCAGCATCCCCAAGGGGATGACTGCCCTGGGCTCGACACCAGTTCCCACAACCCAGAGCCATGAGCTTCATCCCTTCCGGAAGCCACGTTTGAACAGCCAGTTACTATTAAATGTTGTTATACTATAAACATCCATAATTCTGTAAAAATTAATTGCCGAAAATGGAGTGCATAGCAAAAGTAGAAACAAGGGAAAGTTTAATACAGCGTTGTTTCAGCAGTCTCAGAAGAGTTCTGCATTCACATCTGAGTGCGTTCTACAACTCTACAATATAATCACCTCAGTGATACGTCGGTATACCATCGGACGATGAGAGAGACCCCCAGGTCGGAAGATGGTCAAAAGGCTACTGGGGAGGAACCGAGGATGAGTTCGACTAGCCCCAGACGCGATGACGCAGTTAGCTCAAAGCCGAAAGGACGGCGAGCGGCCGACGGTGCTGGTGGTGAACGGCGAATCCCACGTTCTAAGGATCGACAGCCAGTCATCCTGAAGAGTGAGGTTGAATCGGCCTTAAGAAGCATTGCAGCAGGAGACGACGGCATCCCAGCTGAACTGTACAAAATCTTGCGGGGTGATGTCGACAAGGCAATGCATGCTATGCGCCAGCAAATTTGGAAAAGACAAAAATGGCCATCGGATTGGAAAAAATCACATATCCCCCTACCAAAAAGGGGAAACGCTCAAGAATGTTCAAACTATCAAACAGTGGCACTCCTTGCACATGCCAGTAAGGTAATGCTCAAGATCCTGCAAGGTGGACTTCAGCAATTCATGGAGCGAGAATTGCCAGATGTCCAAGCTGGGTTTAGAAAAGGCAGAGGAACTAGGGACCAAATTGCCAATATCCGCTGGATAATGGAAAAGGCCAGGGAGTTTCAGAAAAACATCTATTTCTGTTTTATTGACTATTCTAAAGCCTTTGACTGTGTGGATCGTAAGAAAGCGTGGCAAGTCCTTAGCGATATGGGGAGACCAAGTCATCTTGTCTGCCTCCTGAGGAATAACGACCAAGTAGCAACAGTAAGAACGGACCACAGAACAACGGACGTGTTTACGATCGGGAAAGCAGTACGGCAGGGCTGTCTACTCTCACCCTACCTATTCAACTTGTATGCAGAACACATCATGCAACATGCTGGGCTGGAGGAATCCAAGGCTGGAGTGAAAATCGCTGGAAGAAACAGCCACGATCTCAGATATGCAGATGATACCACTTTGATGGCTGAAAGCGAAGAGGAACTGAGGAGCCTTATGATGACGGTGAATGAAGAAAGTGCAAAAGCTGCCTTGCAGCTAAAGCTGAAAAAAAGACAAGATTATGGCGACCAGCTTGATTGATAACTGGCAAATAGAGGGAGACATGTAGAAGCAGTGAAAGACTTTGTATTTCTAGGTGCGAAGATGACTGCAGATGCTGACTGCAGTCAGGAAATCAGAAGACGTTTAATCCTTGGGAGAAGAGCAATGACAAATCTCAGTAAAATAGTTAGGAGCAGAGCCATCACACTGACAACAAAGGGATGCATAGTTAAAGCAATGGTATTCCCGGTAGTAAGATATGGCTGCGAGAGCTGGACCGTAAGGAAGGCTGAGCGAAGGAAGATCGATGCTTTGGAACTGTGGTGTTGGAGGACAATTCTGAGAGTGCCTTGGACTGCAAGAAGATCAAACCAGTCCATCCTCCAGGAAATAAAGCCAGACTGCTCACTGGAGGGAATGATATTAAAGGCCAAACTGAAATACTTTGGCCACAGAATGAGAAGACAGGACAGCCTGGAGAAGATGCTGATGCTCGGGAGAGTGGAGGGCAAAAGGAAGAGGGGCCGACCAAGGGCAAGGTGGATGGATGATATTCTGGAGGGGACGGACTCGTCCCTGGGGGAGCTGGGGGTGTTGACGACCGACAGACAGGAAGCTCTGTCGTGGGCTGCTCCATGAAGTCGCGAAGAGTCAGAAGCGACTGGACGAATAAACAACAACGACATAGTAGGCCTCATAGCAATTATTAACATGAGTCCTTTCTTTTAGCAATCCCAGGATGGTTTGGAATCGGCGTCTAAATGTAGTCCGGAACACAAATATCGTTTCGTGCAAGATCGCAGACAGCTAATGTCAGCACTTCCGAGGAGCCCTATCGGGGTTAAGGAGGAACTTTTATAACATCAAGTTCCCAGCCCACTCAAAGCCCAGATCAGCAAAAGGGTAGATGATGCACGATCTACTTGGAGGGGAGAATCAGGCCAACCATGTGTTTTCATGAATCTGTCTCTGTCTTAAGAGAAATCAAAAGAAGAAATTCCGAATCATCCCTATTTTGACATGTTGCCGAAAAGGCCGTGCATAGCAAAATGACCACGAAGGGCAAAGTTAACCTCAGGGTTCTTTTAGCAATCCCAGGATGGTTAGGAATCGGCGTCTAAATGTAGTCCGGAACACAAATATCGTTTCGTGCAAGATCGCAAACAGCTAATGTCAGCACTTCCTAGGAGCCCTATCTGGGTGAAGGAGGAACTTTTATAACTCAAGTTCCCAGCCCACTCAAAGCCCAGATCAGCAAAAGGGTAGATGATGCACGATCTACTTGGAGGGGAGAATCAGGCCAACCATGTGTTTTCATGAATCTGTCTCTGTCTTAAGAGAAATCAAAAGAAGAAATTCCGAATCATCCCTATTTTGACACGTTCCCGAAAAGGCCGTGCATAGCAAAATGACCACGAAGGGCAAAGTTAACCTCAGTGTTCTTTTAGCAACCCCAGGATGGTTTGGAATCGGCGTCTAAATGTAGTCCGGAACACAAATATCGTTTCGTGCAAGATCGCAGACAGCTAATGTCAGCGCTTCCTAGGAGCCCTATCTGGGTTAAGGAGGAACTTTTATAACTCAAGTTCCCAGCCCACTCAAAGCCCAGATCAGCAAAAGGGTAGATGATGCACGATCTACTTGGAGGGGAGAATCAGGCCAACCATGTGTTTTCATGAATCTGTCTCTGTCTTAAGAGAAATCAAAAGAAAAAATTCCGAATCATCCCTATTTTGACATGTTGCCGAAAAGGCCGTGCATAGCAAAATGACCACGAAGGGCAAAGTTAACCTCAGGGTTCTTTTAGCAACCCCAGGATGGTTTGGAATCGGCGTCTAAATGTAGTCCGGAACACAAATATCGTTTCGTGTAAGATCGCAGACAGCTAATGTGAGCGCTTCCTAGGAGCCCTATCTGGGTGAAGGAGGAACTTTTATAACTCAAGTTCCCAGCCTACACAAAGCCCAGATCAGCAAAAGTGTAGATGATGCACGATCTACTTGGAAGGGAGAAGCAGGCCAACCATGTGTTTTCATGAATCTGTCTCTGTCTTAAGAGAAATCAAAAGAAGAAATTCCGAATCATCCCTATTTTGACATGTTGCCGAAAAGGCCGTGCATAGCAAAATGACCACGAAGGGCAAAGTTAACCTCAGTGTTCTTTTAGCAACCCCAGGATGGTTTGGAATCGGCGTCTAAATGTAGTCCGGAACACAAATATCGTTTCGTGCAAGATCGCAGACAGCTAATGTCAGCACTTCCGAGGAGCCCTATCGGGGTTAAGGAGGAACTTTTATAACATCAAGTTCCCAGCCCACTCAAAGCCCAGATCAGCAAAAGGGTAGATGATGCACGATCTACTTGGAGGGGAGAATCAGGCCAACCATGTGTTTTCATGAATCTGTCTCTGTCTTAAGAGAAATCAAAAGAAGAAATTCCGAATCATCCCTATTTTGACATGTTGCCGAAAAGGCCGTGCATAGCAAAATGACCACGAAGGGCAAAGTTAACCTCAGGGTTCTTTTAGCAATCCCAGGATGGTTAGGAATCGGCGTCTAAATGTAGTCCGGAACACAAATATCGTTTCGTGCAAGATCGCAAACAGCTAATGTCAGCACTTCCTAGGAGCCCTATCTGGGTGAAGGAGGAACTTTTATAACTCAAGTTCCCAGCCCACTCAAAGCCCAGATCAGCAAAAGGGTAGATGATGCACGATCTACTTGGAGGGGAGAATCAGGCCAACCATGTGTTTTCATGAATCTTTCTCTGTCTTAAGAGAAATCAAAAGAAGAAATTCCGCATCATCCCTATTTTGACATGTTGCCGAAAAGGCCGTGCATAGCAAAATGACCACGAAGGGCAAAGTTAACCTCAGTGTTCTTTTAGCAACCCCAGGATGGTTTGGAATCGGCGTCTAAATGTAGTCCGGAACACAAATATCGTTTCGTGCAAGATCGCAGACAGCTAATGTCAGCGCTTCCTAGGAGCCCTATCTGGGTTAAGGAGGAACTTTTATAACTCAAGTTCCCAGCCCACTCAAAGCCCAGATCAGCAAAAGGGTAGATGATGCACGATCTACTTGGAGGGGAGAATCAGGCCAACCATGTGTTTTCATGAATCTGTCTCTGTCTTAAGAGAAATCAAAAGAAAAAATTCCGAATCATCCCTATTTTGACATGTTGCCGAAAAGGCCGTGCATAGCAAAATGACCACGAAGGGCAAAGTTAACCTCAGGGTTCTTTTAGCAACCCCAGGATGGTTAGGAATCGGCGTCTAAATGTAGTCCGGAACACAAATATCGTTTCGTGCAAGATCGCAAACAGCTAATGTCAGCACTTCCTAGGAGCCCTATCTGGGTGAAGGAGGAACTTTTATAACTCAAGTTCCCAGCCCACTCAAAGCCCAGATCAGCAAAAGGGTAGATGATGCACGATCTACTTGGAGGGGAGAATCAGGCCAACCATGTGTTTTCATGAATCTGTCTCTGTCTTAAGAGAAATCAAAAGAAGAAATTCCGAATCATCCCTATTTTGACACGTTCCCGAAAAGGCCGTGCATAGCAAAATGACCACGAAGGGCAAAGTTAACCTCAGTGTTCTTTTAGCAACCCCAGGATGGTTTGGAATCGGCGTCTAAATGTAGTCCGGAACACAAATATCGTTTCGTGCAAGATCGCAGACAGCTAATGTCAGCGCTTCCTAGGAGCCCTATCTGGGTTAAGGAGGAACTTTTATAACTCAAGTTCCCAGCCCACTCAAAGCCCAGATCAGCAAAAGGGTAGATGATGCACGATCTACTTGGAGGGGAGAATCAGGCCAACCATGTGTTTTCATGAATCTGTCTCTGTCTTAAGAGAAATCAAAAGAAAAAATTCCGAATCATCCCTATTTTGACATGTTGCCGAAAAGGCCGTGCATAGCAAAATGACCACGAAGGGCAAAGTTAACCTCAGGGTTCTTTTAGCAACCCCAGGATGGTTTGGAATCGGCGTCTAAATGTAGTCCGGAACACAAATATCGTTTCGTGTAAGATCGCAGACAGCTAATGTGAGCGCTTCCTAGGAGCCCTATCTGGGTGAAGGAGGAACTTTTATAACTCAAGTTCCCAGCCTACACAAAGCCCAGATCAGCAAAAGTGTAGATGATGCACGATCTACTTGGAAGGGAGAAGCAGGCCAACCATGTGTTTTCATGAATCTGTCTCTGTCTTAAGAGAAATCAAAAGAAGAAATTCCGAATCATCCCTATTTTGACATGTTGCCGAAAAGGCCGTGCATAGCAAAATGACCACGAAGGGCAAAGTTAACCTCAGTGTTCTTTTAGCAACCCCAGGATGGTTTGGAATCGGCGTCTAAATGTAGTCCGGAACACAAATATCGTTTCGTGCAAGATCGCAGACAGCTAATGTCAGCACTTCCGAGGAGCCCTATCGGGGTTAAGGAGGAACTTTTATAACATCAAGTTCCCAGCCCACTCAAAGCCCAGATCAGCAAAAGGGTAGATGATGCACGATCTACTTGGAGGGGAGAATCAGGCCAACCATGTGTTTTCATGAATCTGTCTCTGTCTTAAGAGAAATCAAAAGAAGAAATTCCGAATCATCCCTATTTTGACACGTTGCCGAAAAGGCCGTGCATAGCAAAATGACCACGAAGGGCAAAGGTAACCTCAGGGTTCTTTTAGCAATCCCAGGATGGTTTGGAATCGGCGTCTAAATGTAGTCCGGAACACAAATATCGTTTCGTGCAAGATGGCAAACAGCTAATGTCAGCGATTCCTAGGAGTCCTATCTGGGTGAAGGAGGAACTTTTATAACTCAAGTTCCCAGCCCACTCAAAGCCCAGATCAGCAAAAGGGTAGATGATGCACGATCTACTTGGAGGGGAGAATCAGGCCAACCATGTGTTTTCATGAATCTGTCTCTGTCTTAAGAGAAATCAAAAGAAGAAATTCCGAATCATCGCTATTTTGACATGTTGCCGAAAAGGCCGTGCATAGCAAAATGACCACGAAGGGCAAAGTTAACCTCAGTGTTCTTTTAGCAACCCCAGGATGGTTTGGAATCGGCGTCTAAATGTAGTCCGGAACACAAATATCGTTTCGTGCAAGATCGCAGACAGCTAATGTCAGCGCTTCCTAGGAGCCCTATCTGGGTGAAGGAGGAACTTTTATAACTCAAGTTCCCAGCCCACTCAAAGCCCAGATCAGCAAAAGGGTAGATGATGCACGATCTACTTGGAGGGGAGAATCAGGCCAACCATGTGTTTTCATGAATCTGTCTCTGTCTTAAGAGAAATCAAAAGAAGAAATTCCGAATCATCCCTATTTTGACACGTTGCCGAAAAGGCCGTGCATAGCAAAATGACCACGAAGGGCAAAGTTAACCTCAGGGTTCTTTTAGCAATCCCAGGATGGTTTGGAATCGGCGTCTAAATGTAGTCCGGAACACAAATATCGTTTCGTGCAAGATGGCAAACAGCTAATGTCAGCGATTCCTAGGAGTCCTATCTGGGTGAAGGAGGAACTTTTATAACTCAAGTTCCCAGCCCACTCAAAGCCCAGATCAGCAAAAGGGTAGATGATGCACGATCTACTTGGAGGGGAGAATCAGGCCAACCATGTGTTTTCATGAATCTGTCTCTGTCTTAAGAGAAATCAAAAGAAGAAATTCCGAATCATCCCTATTTTGACACGTTGCCGAAAAGGCCGTGCATAGCAAAATGACCACGAAGGGCAAAGGTAACCTCAGGGTTCTTTTAGCAATCCCAGGATGGTTTGGAATCGGCGTCTAAATGTAGTCCGGAACACAAATATCGTTTCGTGCAAGATCGCAGACAGCTAATGTCAGCGCTTCCTAGGAGCCCTATTTGGGTGAAGGAGGAACTTTTATAACTCAAGTTCCCAGCCCACTCAAAGCCCAGATCAGCAAAAGGGTAGATGATGCACGATCTACTTGGAGGGGAGAATCAGGCCAACCATGTGTTTTCATGAATCTGTCTCTGTCTTAAGAGAAATCAAAAGAAGAAATTCCGAATCATCCCTATTTTGACACGTTGCCGAAAAGGCCGTGCATAGCAAAATGACCACGAAGGGCAAAGGTAACCTCAGGGTTCTTTTAGCAATCCCAGGATGGTTTGGAATCGGCGTCTAAATGTAGTCCGGAACACAAATATCGTTTCGTGCAAGATCGCAGACAGCTAATGTCAGCGCTTCCTAGGAGCCCTATTTGGGTGAAGGAGGAACTTTTATAACTCAAGTTCCCAGCCCACTCAAAGCCCAGATCAGCAAAAGGGTAGATGATGCACGATCTACTTGGAGGGGAGAATCAGGCCAACCATGTGTTTTCATGAATCTGTCTCTGTCTTAAGAGAAATCAAAAGAAGAAATTCCGAATCATCCCTATTTTGACATGTTGCCGAAAAGGCCGTGCATAGCAAAATGACCACGAAGGGCAAAGTTAACCTCAGGGTTCTTTTAGCAATCCCAGGACGGTTTGGAATCGGCGTCTAAATGTAGTCCGGAACACAATTATCATTTCGTGCAAGATCGCAAACAGCTAATGTCAGCGCTTCCAGGGAGTCCTATCTGGGTGAAGGAGGAACTTTTATAACTCAAGTTCCCAGCGCACTCAAAGCCCAGATCAGCAAAAGGTAGATGATGCACGATCTACTTGGAGGGGAGAATCAGGCCAACCATGTGTTTTCATGAATCTGTCTCTGTCTTAAGAGAAATCAAAAGAAGAAATTCCGAATCATCCCTATTTTGACACGTTGCCGAAAAGGCCGTGCATAGCAAAATGACCACGAAGGGCAAAGTTAACCTCAGTGTTCTTTTAGCAACCCTAGGATAGTTTGGAATCGGCGTCTAAATGTAGTCCGGAACACAAATATCGTTTCGTGCAAGATCGCAGATAGCTAATGTCAGCACTTCCGAGGAGCCCTATCGGGGTTAAGGAGGAACTTTTATAACATCAAGTTCCCAGCCCACTCAAAGCCCAGATCAGCAAAAGGGTAGATGATGCACGATCTACTTGGAGGGGAGAATCAGGCCAACCATGTGTTTTCATGAATCTGTCTCTGTCTTAAGAGAAATCAAAAGAAGAAATTCCGAATCATCCCTATTTTGACATGTTGCCGAAAAGGCCGTGCATAGCAAAATGACCACGAAGGGCAAAGTTAACCTCAGGGTTCTTTTAGCAATCCCAGGATGGTTAGGAATCGGCGTCTAAATGTAGTCCGGAACACAAATATCGTTTCGTGCAAGATCGCAAACAGCTAATGTCAGCACTTCCTAGGAGCCCTATCTGGGTGAAGGAGGAACTTTTATAACTCAAGTTCCCAGCCCACTCAAAGCCCAGATCAGCAAAAGGGTAGATGATGCACGATCTACTTGGAGGGGAGAATCAGGCCAACCATGTGTTTTCATGAATCTGTCTCTGTCTTAAGAGAAATCAAAAGAAGAAATTCCGAATCATCCCTATTTTGACACGTTCCCGAAAAGGCCGTGCATAGCAAAATGACCACGAAGGGCAAAGTTAACCTCAGTGTTCTTTTAGCAACCCCAGGATGGTTTGGAATCGGCGTCTAAATGTAGTCCGGAACACAAATATCGTTTCGTGCAAGATCGCAGACAGCTAATGTCAGCGCTTCCTAGGAGCCCTATCTGGGTTAAGGAGGAACTTTTATAACTCAAGTTCCCAGCCCACTCAAAGCCCAGATCAGCAAAAGGGTAGATGATGCACGATCTACTTGGAGGGGAGAATCAGGCCAACCATGTGTTTTCATGAATCTGTCTCTGTCTTAAGAGAAATCAAAAGAAGAAATTCCGAATCATCCCTATTTTGACACGTTGCCGAAAAGGCCGTGCATAGCAAAATGACCACGAAGGGCAAAGGTAACCTCAGGGTTCTTTTAGCAATCCCAGGATGGTTTGGAATCGGCGTCTAAATGTAGTCCGGAACACAAATATCGTTTCGTGCAAGATCGCAGACAGCTAATGTCAGCGCTTCCTAGGAGCCCTATTTGGGTGAAGGAGGAACTTTTATAACTCAAGTTCCCAGCCCACTCAAAGCCCAGATCAGCAAAAGGGTAGATGATGCACGATCTACTTGGAGGGGAGAATCAGGCCAACCATGTGTTTTCATGAATCTGTCTCTGTCTTAAGAGAAATCAAAAGAAGAAATTCCGAATCATCCCTATTTTGACATGTTGCCGAAAAGGCCGTGCATAGCAAAATGACCACGAAGGGCAAAGTTAACCTCAGGGTTCTTTTAGCAATCCCAGGACGGTTTGGAATCGGCGTCTAAATGTAGTCCGGAACACAATTATCATTTCGTGCAAGATCGCAAACAGCTAATGTCAGCGCTTCCAGGGAGTCCTATCTGGGTGAAGGAGGAACTTTTATAACTCAAGTTCCCAGCGCACTCAAAGCCCAGATCAGCAAAAGGTAGATGATGCACGATCTACTTGGAGGGGAGAATCAGGCCAACCATGTGTTTTCATGAATCTGTCTCTGTCTTAAGAGAAATCAAAAGAAGAAATTCCGAATCATCCCTATTTTGACACGTTGCCGAAAAGGCCGTGCATAGCAAAATGACCACGAAGGGCAAAGTTAACCTCAGTGTTCTTTTAGCAACCCTAGGATAGTTTGGAATCGGCGTCTAAATGTAGTCCGGAACACAAATATCGTTTCGTGCAAGATCGCAGATAGCTAATGTCAGCACTTCCGAGGAGCCCTATCGGGGTTAAGGAGGAACTTTTATAACATCAAGTTCCCAGCCCACTCAAAGCCCAGATCAGCAAAAGGGTAGATGATGCACGATCTACTTGGAGGGGAGAATCAGGCCAACCATGTGTTTTCATGAATCTGTCTCTGTCTTAAGAGAAATCAAAAGAAGAAATTCCGAATCATCCCTATTTTGACATGTTGCCGAAAAGGCCGTGCATAGCAAAATGACCACGAAGGGCAAAGTTAACCTCAGGGTTCTTTTAGCAATCCCAGGATGGTTAGGAATCGGCGTCTAAATGTAGTCCGGAACACAAATATCGTTTCGTGCAAGATCGCAAACAGCTAATGTCAGCACTTCCTAGGAGCCCTATCTGGGTGAAGGAGGAACTTTTATAACTCAAGTTCCCAGCCCACTCAAAGCCCAGATCAGCAAAAGGGTAGATGATGCACGATCTACTTGGAGGGGAGAATCAGGCCAACCATGTGTTTTCATGAATCTGTCTCTGTCTTAAGAGAAATCAAAAGAAGAAATTCCGAATCATCCCTATTTTGACACGTTCCCGAAAAGGCCGTGCATAGCAAAATGACCACGAAGGGCAAAGTTAACCTCAGTGTTCTTTTAGCAACCCCAGGATGGTTTGGAATCGGCGTCTAAATGTAGTCCGGAACACAAATATCGTTTCGTGCAAGATCGCAGACAGCTAATGTCAGCGCTTCCTAGGAGCCCTATCTGGGTTAAGGAGGAACTTTTATAACTCAAGTTCCCAGCCCACTCAAAGCCCAGATCAGCAAAAGGGTAGATGATGCACGATCTACTTGGAGGGGAGAATCAGGCCAACCATGTGTTTTCATGAATCTGTCTCTGTCTTAAGAGAAATCAAAAGAAAAAATTCCGAATCATCCCTATTTTGACATGTTGCCGAAAAGGCCGTGCATAGCAAAATGACCACGAAGGGCAAAGTTAACCTCAGGGTTCTTTTAGCAACCCCAGGATGGTTTGGAATCGGCGTCTAAATGTAGTCCGGAACACAAATATCGTTTCGTGTAAGATCGCAGACAGCTAATGTGAGCGCTTCCTAGGAGCCCTATCTGGGTGAAGGAGGAACTTTTATAACTCAAGTTCCCAGCCTACACAAAGCCCAGATCAGCAAAAGTGTAGATGATGCACGATCTACTTGGAAGGGAGAAGCAGGCCAACCATGTGTTTTCATGAATCTGTCTCTGTCTTAAGAGAAATCAAAAGAAGAAATTCCGAATCATCCCTATTTTGACATGTTGCCGAAAAGGCCGTGCATAGCAAAATGACCACGAAGGGCAAAGTTAACCTCAGTGTTCTTTTAGCAACCCCAGGATGGTTTGGAATCGGCGTCTAAATGTAGTCCGGAACACAAATATCGTTTCGTGCAAGATCGCAGACAGCTAATGTCAGCACTTCCGAGGAGCCCTATCGGGGTTAAGGAGGAACTTTTATAACATCAAGTTCCCAGCCCACTCAAAGCCCAGATCAGCAAAAGGGTAGATGATGCACGATCTACTTGGAGGGGAGAATCAGGCCAACCATGTGTTTTCATGAATCTGTCTCTGTCTTAAGAGAAATCAAAAGAAGAAATTCCGAATCATCCCTATTTTGACACGTTGCCGAAAAGGCCGTGCATAGCAAAATGACCACGAAGGGCAAAGGTAACCTCAGGGTTCTTTTAGCAATCCCAGGATGGTTTGGAATCGGCGTCTAAATGTAGTCCGGAACACAAATATCGTTTCGTGCAAGATGGCAAACAGCTAATGTCAGCGATTCCTAGGAGTCCTATCTGGGTGAAGGAGGAACTTTTATAACTCAAGTTCCCAGCCCACTCAAAGCCCAGATCAGCAAAAGGGTAGATGATGCACGATCTACTTGGAGGGGAGAATCAGGCCAACCATGTGTTTTCATGAATCTGTCTCTGTCTTAAGAGAAATCAAAAGAAGAAATTCCGAATCATCGCTATTTTGACATGTTGCCGAAAAGGCCGTGCATAGCAAAATGACCACGAAGGGCAAAGTTAACCTCAGTGTTCTTTTAGCAACCCCAGGATGGTTTGGAATCAGCGTCTAAATGTAGTCCGGAACACAAATATCGTTTCGTGCAAGATCGCAGACAGCTAATGTCAGCGCTTCCTAGGAGCCCTATCTGGGTTAAGGAGGAACTTTTATAACTCAAGTTCCCAGCCCACTCAAAGCCCAGATCAGCAAAAGGGTAGATGATGCACGATCTACTTGGAGGGGAGAATCAGGCCAACCATGTGTTTTCATGAATCTGTCTCTGTCTTAAGAGAAATCAAAAGAAAAAATTCCGAATCATCCCTATTTTGACATGTTGCCGAAAAGGCCGTGCATAGCAAAATGACCACGAAGGGCAAAGTTAACCTCAGGGTTCTTTTAGCAACCCCAGGATGGTTTGGAATCGGCGTCTAAATGTAGTCCGGAACACAAATATCGTTTCGTGTAAGATCGCAGACAGCTAATGTGAGCGCTTCCTAGGAGCCCTATCTGGGTGAAGGAGGAACTTTTATAACTCAAGTTCCCAGCCTACACAAAGCCCAGATCAGCAAAAGTGTAGATGATGCACGATCTACTTGGAAGGGAGAAGCAGGCCAACCATGTGTTTTCATGAATCTGTCTCTGTCTTAAGAGAAATCAAAAGAAGAAATTCCGAATCATCCCTATTTTGACATGTTGCCGAAAAGGCCGTGCATAGCAAAATGACCACGAAGGGCAAAGTTAACCTCAGTGTTCTTTTAGCAACCCCAGGATGGTTTGGAATCGGCGTCTAAATGTAGTCCGGAACACAAATATCGTTTCGTGCAAGATCGCAGACAGCTAATGTCAGCACTTCCGAGGAGCCCTATCGGGGTTAAGGAGGAACTTTTATAACATCAAGTTCCCAGCCCACTCAAAGCCCAGATCAGCAAAAGGGTAGATGATGCACGATCTACTTGGAGGGGAGAATCAGGCCAACCATGTGTTTTCATGAATCTGTCTCTGTCTTAAGAGAAATCAAAAGAAGAAATTCCGAATCATCCCTATTTTGACACGTTGCCGAAAAGGCCGTGCATAGCAAAATGACCACGAAGGGCAAAGGTAACCTCAGGGTTCTTTTAGCAATCCCAGGATGGTTTGGAATCGGCGTCTAAATGTAGTCCGGAACACAAATATCGTTTCGTGCAAGATGGCAAACAGCTAATGTCAGCGATTCCTAGGAGTCCTATCTGGGTGAAGGAGGAACTTTTATAACTCAAGTTCCCAGCCCACTCAAAGCCCAGATCAGCAAAAGGGTAGATGATGCACGATCTACTTGGAGGGTAGAATCAGGCCAACCATGTGTTTTCATGAATCTGTCTCTGTCTTAAGAGAAATCAAAAGAAGAAATTCCGAATCATCCCTATTTTGACATGTTGCCGAAAAGGCCGTGCATAGCAAAATGACCACGAAGGGCAAAGTTAACCTCAGGGTTCTTTTAGCAATCCCAGGACGGTTTGGAATCGGCGTCTAAATGTAGTCCGGAACACAAATATCATTTCGTGCAAGATCGCAAACAGCTAATGTCAGCGCTTCCAGGGAGTCCTATCTGGGTGAAGGAGGAACTTTTATAACTCAAGTTCCCAGCGCACTCAAAGCCCAGATCAGCAAAAGGTAGATGATGCACGATCTACTTGGAGGGGAGAATCAGGCCAACCATGTGTTTTCATGAATCTGTCTCTGTCTTAAGAGAAATCAAAAGAAGAAATTCCGAATCATCCCTATTTTGACACGTTGCCGAAAAGGCCGTGCATAGCAAAATGACCACGAAGGGCAAAGTTAACCTCAGTGTTCTTTTAGCAACCCCAGGATGGTTTGGAATCGGCGTCTAAATGTAGTCCGGAACACAAATATCGTTTCGTGCAAGATCGCAGACAGCTAATGTCAGCACTTCCGAGGAGCCCTATCGGGGTTAAGGAGGAACTTTTATAACATCAAGTTCCCAGCCCACTCAAAGCCCAGATCAGCAAAAGGGTAGATGATGCACGATCTACTTGGAGGGGAGAATCAGGCCAACCATGTGTTTTCATGAATCTGTCTCTGTCTTAAGAGAAATCAAAAGAAGAAATTCCGAATCATCGCTATTTTGACATGTTGCCGAAAAGGCCGTGCATAGCAAAATGACCACAAAGGGCAAAGTTAACCTCAGGGTTCTTTTAGCAATCCCAGGATGGTTTGGAATCGGCGTCTAAATGTAGTCCGGAACACAAATATCATTTTGTGCAAGATCGCAAACAGCTAATGTCAGCGCTTCCTAGGAGCCCTATCTGGGTGAAGGAGGAACTTTTATAACTCAAGTTCCCAGCGCACTCAAAGCCCAGATCAGCAAAAGGGTAGATGATGCACGATCTACTTGGAGGGGAGAATCAGGCCAACCATGTGTTTTCATGAATCTGTCTCTGTCTTAAGAGAAATCAAAAGAAAAAATTCCGAATCATCCCTATTTTGACATGTTGCCGAAAAGGCCGTGCATAGCAAAATGACCACGAAGGGCAAAGTTAACCTCAGGGTTCTTTTAGCAACCCCAGGATGGTTTGGAATCGGCGTCTAAATGTAGTCCGGAACACAAATATCGTTTCGTGTAAGATCGCAGACAGCTAATGTGAGCGCTTCCTAGGAGCCCTATCTGGGTGAAGGAGGAACTTTTATAACTCAAGTTCCCAGCCTACACAAAGCCCAGATCAGCAAAAGTGTAGATGATGCACGATCTACTTGGAAGGGAGAAGCAGGCCAACCATGTGTTTTCATGAATCTGTCTCTGTCTTAAGAGAAATCAAAAGAAGAAATTCCGAATCATCCCTATTTTGACATGTTGCCGAAAAGGCCGTGCATAGCAAAATGACCACGAAGGGCAAAGTTAACCTCAGTGTTCTTTTAGCAACCCCAGGATGGTTTGGAATCGGCGTCTAAATGTAGTCCGGAACACAAATATCGTTTCGTGCAAGATCGCAGACAGCTAATGTCAGCACTTCCGAGGAGCCCTATCGGGGTTAAGGAGGAACTTTTATAACATCAAGTTCCCAGCCCACTCAAAGCCCAGATCAGCAAAAGGGTAGATGATGCACGATCTACTTGGAGGGGAGAATCAGGCCAACCATGTGTTTTCATGAATCTGTCTCTGTCTTAAGAGAAATCAAAAGAAGAAATTCCGAATCATCCCTATTTTGACACGTTGCCGAAAAGGCCGTGCATAGCAAAATGACCACGAAGGGCAAAGGTAACCTCAGGGTTCTTTTAGCAATCCCAGGATGGTTTGGAATCGGCGTCTAAATGTAGTCCGGAACACAAATATCGTTTCGTGCAAGATGGCAAACAGCTAATGTCAGCGATTCCTAGGAGTCCTATCTGGGTGAAGGAGGAACTTTTATAACTCAAGTTCCCAGCCCACTCAAAGCCCAGATCAGCAAAAGGGTAGATGATGCACGATCTACTTGGAGGGGAGAATCAGGCCAACCATGTGTTTTCATGAATCTGTCTCTGTCTTAAGAGAAATCAAAAGAAGAAATTCCGAATCATCGCTATTTTGACATGTTGCCGAAAAGGCCGTGCATAGCAAAATGACCACGAAGGGCAAAGTTAACCTCAGTGTTCTTTTAGCAACCCCAGGATGGTTTGGAATCGGCGTCTAAATGTAGTCCGGAACACAAATATCGTTTCGTGCAAGATCGCAGACAGCTAATGTCAGCGCTTCCTAGGAGCCCTATCTGGGTTAAGGAGGAACTTTTATAACTCAAGTTCCCAGCCCACTCAAAGCCCAGATCAGCAAAAGGGTAGATGATGCACGATCTACTTGGAGGGGAGAATCAGGCCAACCATGTGTTTTCATGAATCTGTCTCTGTCTTAAGAGAAATCAAAAGAAAAAATTCCGAATCATCCCTATTTTGACATGTTGCCGAAAAGGCCGTGCATAGCAAAATGACCACGAAGGGCAAAGTTAACCTCAGGGTTCTTTTAGCAACCCCAGGATGGTTTGGAATCGGCGTCTAAATGTAGTCCGGAACACAAATATCGTTTCGTGTAAGATCGCAGACAGCTAATGTGAGCGCTTCCTAGGAGCCCTATCTGGGTGAAGGAGGAACTTTTATAACTCAAGTTCCCAGCCTACACAAAGCCCAGATCAGCAAAAGTGTAGATGATGCACGATCTACTTGGAAGGGAGAAGCAGGCCAACCATGTGTTTTCATGAATCTGTCTCTGTCTTAAGAGAAATCAAAAGAAGAAATTCCGAATCATCCCTATTTTGACATGTTGCCGAAAAGGCCGTGCATAGCAAAATGACCACGAAGGGCAAAGTTAACCTCAGTGTTCTTTTAGCAACCCCAGGATGGTTTGGAATCGGCGTCTAAATGTAGTCCGGAACACAAATATCGTTTCGTGCAAGATCGCAGACAGCTAATGTCAGCACTTCCGAGGAGCCCTATCGGGGTTAAGGAGGAACTTTTATAACATCAAGTTCCCAGCCCACTCAAAGCCCAGATCAGCAAAAGGGTAGATGATGCACGATCTACTTGGAGGGGAGAATCAGGCCAACCATGTGTTTTCATGAATCTGTCTCTGTCTTAAGAGAAATCAAAAGAAGAAATTCCGAATCATCCCTATTTTGACACGTTGCCGAAAAGGCCGTGCATAGCAAAATGACCACGAAGGGCAAAGGTAACCTCAGGGTTCTTTTAGCAATCCCAGGATGGTTTGGAATCGGCGTCTAAATGTAGTCCGGAACACAAATATCGTTTCGTGCAAGATGGCAAACAGCTAATGTCAGCGATTCCTAGGAGTCCTATCTGGGTGAAGGAGGAACTTTTATAACTCAAGTTCCCAGCCCACTCAAAGCCCAGATCAGCAAAAGGGTAGATGATGCACGATCTACTTGGAGGGTAGAATCAGGCCAACCATGTGTTTTCATGAATCTGTCTCTGTCTTAAGAGAAATCAAAAGAAGAAATTCCGAATCATCCCTATTTTGACATGTTGCCGAAAAGGCCGTGCATAGCAAAATGACCACGAAGGGCAAAGTTAACCTCAGGGTTCTTTTAGCAATCCCAGGACGGTTTGGAATCGGCGTCTAAATGTAGTCCGGAACACAAATATCATTTCGTGCAAGATCGCAAACAGCTAATGTCAGCGCTTCCAGGGAGTCCTATCTGGGTGAAGGAGGAACTTTTATAACTCAAGTTCCCAGCGCACTCAAAGCCCAGATCAGCAAAAGGTAGATGATGCACGATCTACTTGGAGGGGAGAATCAGGCCAACCATGTGTTTTCATGAATCTGTCTCTGTCTTAAGAGAAATCAAAAGAAGAAATTCCGAATCATCCCTATTTTGACACGTTGCCGAAAAGGCCGTGCATAGCAAAATGACCACGAAGGGCAAAGTTAACCTCAGTGTTCTTTTAGCAACCCCAGGATGGTTTGGAATCGGCGTCTAAATGTAGTCCGGAACACAAATATCGTTTCGTGCAAGATCGCAGACAGCTAATGTCAGCACTTCCGAGGAGCCCTATCGGGGTTAAGGAGGAACTTTTATAACATCAAGTTCCCAGCCCACTCAAAGCCCAGATCAGCAAAAGGGTAGATGATGCACGATCTACTTGGAGGGGAGAATCAGGCCAACCATGTGTTTTCATGAATCTGTCTCTGTCTTAAGAGAAATCAAAAGAAGAAATTCCGAATCATCGCTATTTTGACATGTTGCCGAAAAGGCCGTGCATAGCAAAATGACCACAAAGGGCAAAGTTAACCTCAGGGTTCTTTTAGCAATCCCAGGATGGTTTGGAATCGGCGTCTAAATGTAGTCCGGAACACAAATATCATTTTGTGCAAGATCGCAAACAGCTAATGTCAGCGCTTCCTAGGAGCCCTATCTGGGTGAAGGAGGAACTTTTATAACTCAAGTTCCCAGCGCACTCAAAGCCCAGATCAGCAAAAGGGTAGATGATGCACGATCTACTTGGAAGGGAGAATCAGGCCAACCATGTGTTTTCATGAATCTGTCTCTGTCTTAAGAGAAATCAAAAGAAGAATTTCCGAATCATCCCTATTTTGACATGTTGCCGAAAAGGCCGTGGATAGCAAAATGACCACGAAGGGCAAAGTTAACCTCAGGGTTCTTTTAGCAACCCCAGGATGGTTTGGAATCGGCGTCTAAATGTAGTCCGGAACACAAATATCGTTTCGTGCAAGATCGCAGACAGCTAATGTCAGCGCTTCCTAGGAGCCCTATCTGGGTGAAGGAGGAACTTTTATAACTCAAGTTCCCAGCGCACTCAAAGCCCAGATCAGCAAAAGGGTAGATGATGCACGATCTACTTGGAAGGGAGAATCAGGCCAACCATGTGTTTTCATGAATCTGTCTCTGTCTTAAGAGAAATCAAAAGAAGAAATTCCGAATCATCCCTATTTTGACATGTTGCCGAAAAGGCCGTGGATAGCAAAATGACCACGAAGGGCAAAGTTAACCTCAGGGTTCTTTTAGCAACCCCAGGATGGTTTGGAATCGGCGTCTAAATGTAGTCCGGAACACAAATATCGTTTCGTGCAAGATCGCAGACAGCTAATGTCAGCGCTTCCTAGGAGCCCTATCTGGGTTAAGGAGGAACTTTTATAACTCAAGTTCCCAGCCCACTGAAAGCCCAGATCAGCAAAAGGGTAGATGATGCACGATCTACTTGGAGGGGAGAATCAGGCCAACCATGTGTTTTCATGAATCTGTCTCTGTCTTAAGAGAAATCAAAAGAAGAAATTCCGAATCATCGCTATTTTGACATGTTGCCGAAAAGGCCGTGCATAGCAAAATGACCACGAAGGGCAAAGTTAACCTCAGTGTTCTTTTAGCAAGCCCAGGATGGTTTGGAATCGGCGTCTAAATGTAGTCCGGAACACAAATATCGTTTCGTGCAAGATCGCAGACAGCTAATGTCAGGGCTTCCTAGGAGCCCTATCTGGGTTAAGGAGGAACTTTTATAACTCAAGTTCCCAGCCCACTCAAAGCCCAGATCAGCAAAAGGGTAGATGATGCACGATCTACTTGGAGGGGAGAATCAGGCCAACCATGTGTTTTCATGAATCTGTCTCTGTCTTAAGAGAAATCAAAAGAAGAAATTCCGAATCATCCCTATTTTGACACGTTGCCGAAAAGGCCGTGCATAGCAAAATGACCACGAAGGGCAAAGGTAACCTCAGGGTTCTTTTAGCAATCCCAGGATGGTTTGGAATCGGCGTCTAAATGTAGTCCGGAACACAAATATCGTTTCGTGCAAGATCGCAGACAGCTAATGTCAGCGCTTCCTAGGAGCCCTATTTGGGTGAAGGAGGAACTTTTATAACTCAAGTTCCCAGCCCACTCAAAGCCCAGATCAGCAAAAGGGTGGATGATGCACGATCTACTTGGAGGGGAGAATCAGGCCAACCATGTGTTTTCATGAATCTGTCTCTGTCTTAAGAGAAATCAAAAGAAGAAATTCCGAATCATCCCTATTTTGACATGTTGCCGAAAAGGCCGTGCATAGCAAAATGACCACGAAGGGCAAAGTTAACCTCAGGGTTCTTTTAGCAACCCCAGGATGGTTTGGAATCGGCGTCTAAATGTATTCCGGAACACAAATATCGTTTCGTGCAAGATCGCAGACAGCTAATGTCAGCGCTTCCTAGGAGCCCTATCTGGGTTAAGGAGGAACTTTTATAACTCAAGTTCCCAGCCCACTGAAAGCCCAGATCAGCAGAAGGGTAGATGATGCGCGATCTACTTGGAGGGGAGAATCAGGCCAACCATGTGTTTTCATGAATCTGTCTCTGTCTTAAGAGAAATCAAAAGAAGAAATTCCGAATCATCGCTATTTTGACATGTTGCCGAAAAGGCCGTGCATAGCAAAATGACCACGAAGGGCAAAGTTAACCTCAGGGTTCTTTTAGCAACCCCAAGATGGTTTGGAATCGGCGTCTAAATGTAGTCCGTAACACAAATATCGTTTCGTGCAAGATCGCAGACAGCTAATATCAGCACTTCCTAGGAGCCCTATCTGGGTTAAGGAGGAACTTTTATAACTCAAGTTCCCAGCCCACTCAAAGCCCAGATCAGCAAAAGGGTAGATGATGCACGATCTACTTGGAAGGGAGAATCAGGCCAACCATGTGTTTTCATGAATCTGTCTCTGTCTTAAGAGAAATCAAAAGAAGAAATTCCAAATCATCCCTATTTTGACACGTTGCCGAAAAGGCCGTGCATAGCAAAATGACCACGAAGGGCAAAGTTAACCTCAGGGATCTTTTAGCAATCCCAGGATGGTTTGGAATCGGCGTCTAAATGTAGTCCGGACCACAAATATCGTTTCGTGCAAGATCGCAAACAGCTAATGTCAGCGCTTCCTAGGAGCCCTATCTGGGTTAAGGAGGAACTTTTATAACTCAAGTTCCCAGCCCACTCAAAGCCCAGATCAGCAAAAGGGTAGATGATGCACGATCTACTTGGAAGGGAGAATCAGGCCAACCATGTGTTTTCATGAATCTGTCTCTGTCTTAAGAGAAATCAAAAGAAGAAATTCCGAATCATCCCTATTTTGACATGTTGCCGAAAAGGCCGTGCATAGCAAAATGACCACGAAGGGCAAAGTTAACCTCAGTGTTCTTTTAGCAACCCCAGGATGGTTTGGAATCGGCGTCTAAATGTAGTCCGGAACACAAATATCGTTTCGTGCAAGATCGCAGACAGCTAATGTCAGCACTTCCGAGGAGCCCTATCGGGGTTAAGGAGGAACTTTTATAACATCAAGTTCCCAGCCCACTCAAAGCCCAGATCAGCAAAAGGGTAGATGATGCACGATCTACTTGGAGGGGAGAATCAGGCCAACCATGTGTTTTCATGAATCTGTCTCTGTCTTAAGAGAAATCAAAAGAAGAAATTCCGAATCATCCCTATTTTGACACGTTGCCGAAAAGGCCGTGCATAGCAAAATGACCACGAAGGGCAAAGGTAACCTCAGGGTTCTTTTAGCAATCCCAGGATGGTTTGGAATCGGCGTCTAAATGTAGTCCGGAACACAAATATCGTTTCGTGCAAGATGGCAAACAGCTAATGTCAGCGATTCCTAGGAGTCCTATCTGGGTGAAGGAGGAACTTTTATAACTCAAGTTCCCAGCCCACTCAAAGCCCAGATCAGCAAAAGGGTAGATGATGCACGATCTACTTGGAGGGTAGAATCAGGCCAACCATGTGTTTTCATGAATCTGTCTCTGTCTTAAGAGAAATCAAAAGAAGAAATTCCGAATCATCCCTATTTTGACATGTTGCCGAAAAGGCCGTGCATAGCAAAATGACCACGAAGGGCAAAGTTAACCTCAGGGTTCTTTTAGCAATCCCAGGACGGTTTGGAATCGGCGTCTAAATGTAGTCCGGAACACAAATATCATTTCGTGCAAGATCGCAAACAGCTAATGTCAGCGCTTCCAGGGAGTCCTATCTGGGTGAAGGAGGAACTTTTATAACTCAAGTTCCCAGCGCACTCAAAGCCCAGATCAGCAAAAGGTAGATGATGCACGATCTACTTGGAGGGGAGAATCAGGCCAACCATGTGTTTTCATGAATCTGTCTCTGTCTTAAGAGAAATCAAAAGAAGAAATTCCGAATCATCCCTATTTTGACACGTTGCCGAAAAGGCCGTGCATAGCAAAATGACCACGAAGGGCAAAGTTAACCTCAGTGTTCTTTTAGCAACCCCAGGATGGTTTGGAATCGGCGTCTAAATGTAGTCCGGAACACAAATATCGTTTCGTGCAAGATCGCAGACAGCTAATGTCAGCACTTCCGAGGAGCCCTATCGGGGTTAAGGAGGAACTTTTATAACATCAAGTTCCCAGCCCACTCAAAGCCCAGATCAGCAAAAGGGTAGATGATGCACGATCTACTTGGAGGGGAGAATCAGGCCAACCATGTGTTTTCATGAATCTGTCTCTGTCTTAAGAGAAATCAAAAGAAGAAATTCCGAATCATCGCTATTTTGACATGTTGCCGAAAAGGCCGTGCATAGCAAAATGACCACAAAGGGCAAAGTTAACCTCAGGGTTCTTTTAGCAATCCCAGGATGGTTTGGAATCGGCGTCTAAATGTAGTCCGGAACACAAATATCATTTTGTGCAAGATCGCAAACAGCTAATGTCAGCGCTTCCTAGGAGCCCTATCTGGGTGAAGGAGGAACTTTTATAACTCAAGTTCCCAGCGCACTCAAAGCCCAGATCAGCAAAAGGGTAGATGATGCACGATCTACTTGGAAGGGAGAATCAGGCCAACCATGTGTTTTCATGAATCTGTCTCTGTCTTAAGAGAAATCAAAAGAAGAATTTCCGAATCATCCCTATTTTGACATGTTGCCGAAAAGGCCGTGGATAGCAAAATGACCACGAAGGGCAAAGTTAACCTCAGGGTTCTTTTAGCAACCCCAGGATGGTTTGGAATCGGCGTCTAAATGTAGTCCGGAACACAAATATCGTTTCGTGCAAGATCGCAGACAGCTAATGTCAGCGCTTCCTAGGAGCCCTATCTGGGTGAAGGAGGAACTTTTATAACTCAAGTTCCCAGCGCACTCAAAGCCCAGATCAGCAAAAGGGTAGATGATGCACGATCTACTTGGAAGGGAGAATCAGGCCAACCATGTGTTTTCATGAATCTGTCTCTGTCTTAAGAGAAATCAAAAGAAGAAATTCCGAATCATCCCTATTTTGACATGTTGCCGAAAAGGCCGTGGATAGCAAAATGACCACGAAGGGCAAAGTTAACCTCAGGGTTCTTTTAGCAACCCCAGGATGGTTTGGAATCGGCGTCTAAATGTAGTCCGGAACACAAATATCGTTTCGTGCAAGATCGCAGACAGCTAATGTCAGCGCTTCCTAGGAGCCCTATCTGGGTTAAGGAGGAACTTTTATAACTCAAGTTCCCAGCCCACTGAAAGCCCAGATCAGCAAAAGGGTAGATGATGCACGATCTACTTGGAGGGGAGAATCAGGCCAACCATGTGTTTTCATGAATCTGTCTCTGTCTTAAGAGAAATCAAAAGAAGAAATTCCAAATCATCGCTATTTTGACATGTTGCCGAAAAGGCCGTGCATAGCAAAATGACCACGAAGGGCAAAGTTAACCTCAGTGTTCTTTTAGCAAGCCCAGGATGGTTTGGAATCGGCGTCTAAATGTAGTCCGGAACACAAATATCGTTTCGTGCAAGATCGCAGACAGCTAATGTCAGCGCTTCCTAGGAGCCCTATCTGGGTTAAGGAGGAACTTTTATAACTCAAGTTCCCAGCCCACTCAAAGCCCAGATCAGCAAAAGGGTAGATGATGCACGATCTACTTGGAGGGGAGAATCAGGCCAACCATGTGTTTTCATGAATCTGTCTCTGTCTTAAGAGAAATCAAAAGAAGAAATTCCGAATCATCCCTATTTTGACACGTTGCCGAAAAGGCCGTGCATAGCAAAATGACCACGAAGGGCAAAGGTAACCTCAGGGTTCTTTTAGCAATCCCAGGATGGTTTGGAATCGGCGTCTAAATGTAGTCCGGAACACAAATATCGTTTCGTGCAAGATCGCAGACAGCTAATGTCAGCGCTTCCTAGGAGCCCTATTTGGGTGAAGGAGGAACTTTTATAACTCAAGTTCCCAGCCCACTCAAAGCCCAGATCAGCAAAAGGGTGGATGATGCACGATCTACTTGGAGGGGAGAATCAGGCCAACCATGTGTTTTCATGAATCTGTCTCTGTCTTAAGAGAAATCAAAAGAAGAAATTCCGAATCATCCCTATTTTGACATGTTGCCGAAAAGGCCGTGCATAGCAAAATGACCACGAAGGGCAAAGTTAACCTCAGGGTTCTTTTAGCAACCCCAGGATGGTTTGGAATCGGCGTCTAAATGTATTCCGGAACACAAATATCGTTTCGTGCAAGATCGCAGACAGCTAATGTCAGCGCTTCCTAGGAGCCCTATCTGGGTTAAGGAGGAACTTTTATAACTCAAGTTCCCAGCCCACTGAAAGCCCAGATCAGCAGAAGGGTAGATGATGCGCGATCTACTTGGAGGGGAGAATCAGGCCAACCATGTGTTTTCATGAATCTGTCTCTGTCTTAAGAGAAATCAAAAGAAGAAATTCCGAATCATCGCTATTTTGACATGTTGCCGAAAAGGCCGTGCATAGCAAAATGACCACGAAGGGC
Source organism: Candoia aspera (assembly GCF_035149785.1). Taxonomy (NCBI): domain Eukaryota; kingdom Metazoa; phylum Chordata; class Lepidosauria; order Squamata; family Candoiidae; genus Candoia; species Candoia aspera. The sequence continues at coordinate 8,168,759 of NC_086169.1, forward strand.
AAAGTTAACCTCAGGGTTCTTTTAGCAACCCCAAGATGGTTTGGAATCGGCGTCTAAATGTAGTCCGTAACACAAATATCGTTTCGTGCAAGATCGCAGACAGCTAATATCAGCACTTCCTAGGAGCCCTATCTGGGTTAAGGAGGAACTTTTATAACTCAAGTTCCCAGCCCACTCAAAGCCCAGATCAGCAAAAGGGTAGATGATGCACGATCTACTTGGAAGGGAGAATCAGGCCAACCATGTGTTTTCATGAATCTGTCTCTGTCTTAAGAGAAATCAAAAGAAGAAATTCCAAATCATCCCTATTTTGACACGTTGCCGAAAAGGCCGTGCATAGCAAAATGACCACGAAGGGCAAAGTTAACCTCAGGGATCTTTTAGCAATCCCAGGATGGTTTGGAATCGGCGTCTAAATGTAGTCCGGACCACAAATATCGTTTCGTGCAAGATCGCAAACAGCTAATGTCAGCGCTTCCTAGGAGCCCTATCTGGGTTAAGGAGGAACTTTTATAACTCAAGTTCCCAGCCCACTCAAAGCCCAGATCAGCAAAAGGGTAGATGATGCACGATCTACTTGGAAGGGAGAATCAGGCCAACCATGTGTTTTCATGAATCTGTCTCTGTCTTAAGAGAAATCAAAAGAAGAAATTCCAAATCATCCCTATTTTCACACGTTGCCGAAAAGGCCGTGCATAGCAAAATGACCACGAAGGGCAAAGTTAACCTCAGGGATCTTTTAGCAATCCCAGGATGGTTTGGAATCAGCGTCTAAATGTAGTCCGGAACACAAATATCGTTTCGTGCAAGATCGCAAACAGCTAATGTCAGCGCTTCCTAGGAGCCCTATCTAGGTGAAGGAGGAACTTTTATAACTCAAGTTCCCAGCCCACTCAAAGCCCAGATCAGCAAAAGGGTAGATGATGCACGATCTACTTGAAGGGGGAATCAGGCCAACCATGTGTTTTCATGAATCTGTCTCTGTCTTAAGAGAAATCAAAAGACGAAATTCCGAATCATCCCTATTTTGACACGTTGCCGAAAAGGCCGTGCATAGCAAAATGACCACGAAGGGCAAAGTTAACCTCAGGGTTCTTTTAGCAATCCCAGGATGGTTTGGAATCGGCGTCTAAATGTAGTCCGGAACACAAATATCGTTTCGTGCAAGATCGCAAACAGCTATATGTCAGCACTTCCGAGGAGCCCTATCTGGGTGAAGGAGGAACTTTTATAACTCAAGTTCCCAGCCCACTCAAAGCCCAGATCAGCAAAAGGGTAGATGATGCACGATCTACTTGGAGGGGAGAATCAGGCCAACCATGTGTTTTCATGAATCTGTCTCTGTCTTAAGAGAAATCAAAAGAAGAAATTCCGAATCATCCCTATTTTGACACGTTGCCGAAAAGGCCGTGCATAGCAAAATGACCACGAAGGGCAAAGTTAACCTCAGGGATCTTTTAGCAATCCCAGGATGGTTTGGAATCGGCGTCTAAATGTAGTCCGGAACACAAATATCGTTTCGTGCAAGATCGCAAACAGCTAATGTCAGCGCTTCCTAGGAGCCCTATCTAGGTGAAGGAGGAACTTTTATAACTCAAGTTCCCAGCCCACTCAAAGCCCAGATCAGCAAAAGGGTAGATGATGCACGATCTACTTGAAGGGGGAATCAGGCCAACCATGTGTTTTCATGAATCTGTCTCTGTCTTAAGAGAAATCAAAAGACGAAATTCCGAATCATCCCTATTTTGACACGTTGCCGAAAAGGCCGTGCATAGCAAAATGACCACGAAGGGCAAAGTTAACCTCAGGGTTCTTTTAGCAATCCCAGGATGGTTTGGAATCGGCGTCTAAATGTAGTCCGGAACACAAATATCGTTTCGTGCAAGATCGCAAACAGCTAATGTCAGCACTTCCGAAGAGCCCTATCTGGGTGAAGGAGGAACTTTTATAACTCAAGTTCCCAGCCCACTCAAAGCCCAGATCAGCAAAAGGGTAGATGATGCACGATCTACTTGGAGGGGAGAATCAGGCCAACCATGTGTTTTCATGAATCTGTGTCTGTCTTAAGAGAAATCAAAAGAAGAAATTCCGAATCATCCCTATTTTGACACGTTGCCGAAAAGGCCGTGCATAGCAAAATGACCACGAAGGGCAAAGTTAACCTCAGGGATCTTTTAGCAATCCCAGGATGGTTTGGAATCGGCGTCTAAATGTAGTCCGGAACACAAATATCGTTTCGTGCAAGATCGCAAACAGCTAATGTCAGCGCTTCCTAGGAGCCCTATCTAGGTGAAGGAGGAACTTTTATAACTCAAGTTCCCAGCCCACTCAAAGCCCAGATCAGCAAAAGGGTAGATGATGCACGATCTACTTGAAGGGGGAATCAGGCCAACCATGTGTTTTCATGAATCTGTCTCTGTCTTAAGAGAAATCAAAAGACGAAATTCCGAATCATCCCTATTTTGACACGTTGCCGAAAAGGCCGTGCATAGCAAAATGACCACGAAGGGCAAAGTTAACCTCAGGGTTCTTTTAGCAATCCCAGGATGGTTTGGAATCGGCGTCTAAATGTAGTCCGGAACACAAATATCGTTTCGTGCAAGATCGCAAACAGCTAATGTCAGCACTTCCGAGGAGCCCTATCTGGGTGAAGGAGGAACTTTTATAACTCAAGTTCCCAGCCCACTCAAAGCCCAGATCAGCAAAAGGGTAGATGATGCACGATCTACTTGGAGGGGAGAATCAGGCCAACCATGTGTTTTCATGAATCTGTCTCTGTCTTAAGAGAAATCAAAAGAAGAAATTCCGAATCATCCCTATTTTGACACGTTGCCGAAAAGGCCGTGCATAGCAAAATGACCACGAAGGGCAAAGTTAACCTCAGGGTTCTTTTAGCAATCCCAGGATGGTTTGGAATCAGCTTCTAAATGTAGTCCGGAACACAAATATCATTTCGTGCAAGATCGCAAACAGCTAATGTCAGCGCTTCCTAGGAGCCCTATCTGGGTTAAGGAGGAACTTTTATAACTCAAGTTCCCAGCCCACTCAAAGCCCAGATCAGCAAAAGGGTAGATGATGCACGATCTACTTGGAAGGGAGAATCAGGCCAACCATGTGTTTCCATGAATCTGTCTCTGTCTTAAGAGAAATCAAAAGAAGAAATTCCGATTCAACCCTGTTTTGACACATTGCCGAAAAGGCCGTGCATAGCAAAATGACCACGAAGGGCAAAGGTAACCTCAGGGTTCTTTTAGCAATCCCAGGATGGTTTGGAATCGGCGTCTAAATGTAGTCCGGAACACAAATATCATTTCGTGCAACATCGCAAACAGCTAATGTCAGCGCTTCCAGGGAGTCCTATCTGGGTGAAGGAGGAACTTTTATAACTCAAGTTCCCAGCGCACTCAAAGCCCAGATCAGCAAAAGGGTAGATGATGCACGATCTACTTGGAGGGGAGAATCAGGCCAACCATGTGTTTTCATGAATCTGTCTCTGTCTTAAGAGAAATCAAAAGAAGAAATTCCGAATCATCCCTATTTTGACATGTTGCCGAAAAGGCCGTGCATAGCAAAATGACCACGAAGGGGAAAGTTAACCTCAGTGTTCTTTTAGCAAGCCCAGGATGGTTTGGAATCGGCGTCTAAATGTAGTCCGGAACACAAATATCGTTTCGTGCAAGATCGCAGACAGCTAATGTCAGCGCTTCCTAGGAGCCCTATCTGGGTTAAGGAGGAACTTTTATAACTCAAGTTCCCAGCCCACTCAAAGCCCAGATCAGCAAAAGGGTAGATGATGCACGATCTACTTGGAGGGGAGAATCAGGCCAACCATGTGTTTTCATGAATCTGTCTCTGTCTTAAGAGAAATCAAAAGAAGAAATTCCGAATCATCCCTATTTTGACACGTTGCCGAAAAGGCCGTGCATAGCAAAATGACCACGAAGGGCAAAGGTAACCTCAGGGTTCTTTTAGCAATCCCAGGATGGTTTGGAATCGGCGTCTAAATGTAGTCCGGAACACAAATATCGTTTCGTGCAAGATCGCAGACAGCTAATGTCAGCGCTTCCTAGGAGCCCTATTTGGGTGAAGGAGGAACTTTTATAACTCAAGTTCCCAGCCCACTCAAAGCCCAGATCAGCAAAAGGGTAGATGATGCACGATCTACTTGGAAGGGAGAATCAGGCCAACCATGTGTTTTCATGAATCTGTCTCTGTCTTAAGAGAAATCAAAAGAAGAAATTCCGAATCATCCCTATTTTGACATGTTGCCGAAAAGGCCGTGCATAGCAAAATGACCACGAAGGGCAAAGTTAACCTCAGGGTTCTTTTAGCAACCCCAGGATGGTTTGGAATCGGCGTCTAAATGTATTCCGGAACACAAATATCGTTTCGTGCAAGATCGCAGACAGCTAATGTCAGCGCTTCCTAGGAGCCCTATCTGGGTTAAGGAGGAACTTTTATAACTCAAGTTCCCAGCCCACTGAAAGCCCAGATCAGCAGAAGGGTAGATGATGCACGATCTACTTGGAGGGGAGAATCAGGCCAACCATGTGTTTTCATGAATCTGTCTCTGTCTTAAGAGAAATCAAAAGAAGAAATTCCGAATCATCGCTATTTTGACATGTTGCCGAAAAGGCCGTGCATAGCAAAATGACCACGAAGGGCAAAGTTAACCTCAGGGTTCTTTTAGCAATCCCAGGATGGTTTGGAATCGGCGTCTAAATGTAGTCCGGAACACAAATATCATTTCGTGCAAGATCGCAAACAGCTAATGTCAGCGCTTCCAGGGAGTCCTATCTGGGTGAAGGAGGAACTTTTATAACTCAAGTTCCCAGTGCACTCAAAGCCCAGATCAGCAAAAGGGTAGATGATGCACGATCTACTTGGAAGGGAGAATCAGGCCAACCATGTGTTTTCATGAATCTGTCTCTGTCTTAAGAGAAATCAAAAGAAGAAATTCCGAATCATCCCTATTTTGACACATTGCCGAAAAGGCCGTGCATAGCAAAATGACCACGAAGGGCAAAGTTAACCTCAGGGTTCTTTTAGCAACCCCAGGATGGTTGGGAATCGGCGTCTAAATGTAGTCCGGAACACAAATATCGTTTCGTGCAAGATCGCAGACAGCTAATATCAGCACTTCCTAGGAGCCCTATCTGGGTTAAGGAGGAACTTTTATAACTCAAGTTCCCAGCCCACTCAAAGCCCAGATCAGCAAAAGGGTAGATGATGCACGATCTACTTGGAGGGGAGAATCAGGCCAACCATGTGTTTTCATGAATCTGTCTCTGTCTTAAGAGAAATCAAAAGAAGAAATTCCAAATCATCCCTATTTTGACACGTTGCCGAAAAGGCCGTGCATAGCAAAATGACCACGAAGGGCAAAGTTAACCTCAGGGATCTTTTAGCAATCCCAGGATGGTTTGGAATCGGCGTCTAAATGTAGTCCGGAACACAAATATCGTTTCGTGCAAGATCGCAAACAGCTAATGTCAGCGCTTCCTAGGAGCCCTATCTAGGTGAAGGAGGAACTTTTATAACTCAAGTTCCCAGCCCACTCAAAGCCCAGATCAGCAAAAGGGTAGATGATGCACGATCTACTTGAAGGGGGAATCAGGCCAACCATGTGTTTTCATGAATCTGTCTCTGTCTTAAGAGAAATCAAAAGAAGAAATTCCGAATCATCCCTATTTTGACACGTTGCCGAAAAGGCCGTGCATAGCAAAATGACCACGAAGGGCAAAGTTAACCTCAGGGTTCTTTTAGCAATCCCAGGATGGTTTGGAATCGGCGTCTAAATGTAGTCCGGAACACAAATATCGTTTCGTGCAAGATCGCAAACAGCTAATGTCAGCACTTCCGAGGAGCCCTATCTGGGTGAAGGAGGAACTTTTATAACTCAAGTTCCCAGCCCACTCAAAGCCCAGATCAGCAAAAGGGTAGATGATGCACGATCTACTTGGAGGGGAGAATCAGGCCAACCATGTGTTTTCATGAATCTGTCTCTGTCTTAAGAGAAATCAAAAGAAGAAATTCCGAATCATCCCTATTTTGACACGTTGCCGAAAAGGCCGTGCATAGCAAAATGACCACGAAGGGCAAAGTTAACCTCAGGGTTCTTTTAGCAATCCCAGGATGGTTTGGAATCAGCTTCTAAATGTAGTCCGGAACACAAATATCATTTCGTGCAAGATCGCAAACAGCTAATGTCAGCGCTTCCTAGGAGCCCTATCTGGGTTAAGGAGGAACTTTTATAACTCAAGTTCCCAGCCCACTCAAAGCCCAGATCAGCAAAAGGGTAGATGATGCACGATCTACTTGGAAGGGAGAATCAGGCCAACCATGTGTTTCCATGAATCTGTCTCTGTCTTAAGAGAAATCAAAAGAAGAAATTCCGATTCAACCCTGTTTTGACACATTGCCGAAAAGGCCGTGCATAGCAAAATGACCACGAAGGGCAAAGGTAACCTCAGGGTTCTTTTAGCAATCCCAGGATGGTTTGGAATCGGCGTCTAAATGTAGTCCGGAACACAAATATCGTTCCGTGCAAGATCGCAGACAGCTAATGTCAGCGCTTCCTAGGAGCCCTATCTGGGTGAAGGAGGAACTTTTATAACTCAAGTTCCCAGCCCACTCAAAGCCCAGATCAGCAAAAGGGTAGATGATGCACGATCTACTTGGAGGGGAGAATCAGGCCAACCATGTGTTTTCATGAATCTGTCTCTGTCTTAAGAGAAATCAAAAGAAGAAATTCCGAATCATCGCTATTTTGACATGTTGCCGAAAAGGCCGTGCATAGCAAAATGACCACGAAGGGCAAAGTTAACCTCAGGGTTCTTTTAGCAATCCCAGGATGGTTTGGAATCGGCGTCTAAATGTAGTCCGGAACACAAATATCATTTCGTGCAACATCGCAAACAGCTAATGTCAGCGCTTCCAGGGAGTCCTATCTGGGTGAAGGAGGAACTTTTATAACTCAAGTTCCCAGCGCACTCAAAGCCCAGATCAGCAAAAGGGTAGATGATGCACGATCTACTTGGAGGGGAGAATCAGGCCAACCATGTGTTTTCATGAATCTGTCTCTGTCTTAAGAGAAATCAAAAGAAGAAATTCCGAATCATCCCTATTTTGACATGTTGCCGAAAAGGCCGTGCATAGCAAAATGACCACGAAGGGCAAAGTTAACCTCAGTGTTCTTTTAGCAAGCCCAGGATGGTTTGGAATCGGCGTCTAAATGTAGTCCGGAACACAAATATCGTTTCGTGCAAGATCGCAGACAGCTAATGTCAGCGCTTCCTAGGAGCCCTATCTGGGTTAAGGAGGAACTTTTATAACTCAAGTTCCCAGCCCACTCAAAGCCCAGATCAGCAAAAGGGTAGATGATGCACGATCTACTTGGAGGGGAGAATCAGGCCAACCATGTGTTTTCATGAATCTGTCTCTGTCTTAAGAGAAATCAAAAGAAGAAATTCCGAATCATCCCTATTTTGACACGTTGCCGAAAAGGCCGTGCATAGCAAAATGACCACGAAGGGCAAAGGTAACCTCAGGGTTCTTTTAGCAATCCCAGGATGGTTTGGAATCGGCGTCTAAATGTAGTCCGGAACACAAATATCGTTTCGTGCAAGATCGCAGACAGCTAATGTCAGCGCTTCCTAGGAGCCCTATTTGGGTGAAGGAGGAACTTTTATAACTCAAGTTCCCAGCCCACTCAAAGCCCAGATCAGCAAAAGGGTAGATGATGCACGATCTACTTGGAGGGGAGAATCAGGCCAACCATGTGTTTTCATGAATCTGTCTCTGTCTTAAGAGAAATCAAAAGAAGAAATTCCGAATCATCCCTATTTTGACATGTTGCCGAAAAGGCCGTGCATAGCAAAATGACCACGAAGGGCAAAGTTAACCTCAGGGTTCTTTTAGCAATCCCAGGATGGTTTGGAATCGGCGTCTAAATGTAGTCCGGAACACAAATATCATTTCGTGCAAGATCGCAAACAGCTAATGTCAGCGCTTCCAGGGAGTCCTATCTGGGTGAAGGAGGAACTTTTATAACTCAAGTTCCCAGTGCACTCAAAGCCCAGATCAGCAAAAGGGTAGATGATGCACGATCTACTTGGAAGGGAGAATCAGGCCAACCATGTGTTTTCATGAATCTGTCTCTGTCTTAAGAGAAATCAAAAGAAGAAATTCCGAATCATCCCTATTTTGACACATTGCCGAAAAGGCCGTGCATAGCAAAATGACCACGAAGGGCAAAGTTAACCTCAGGGTTCTTTTAGCAACCCCAGGATGGTTGGGAATCGGCGTCTAAATGTAGTCCGGAACACAAATATCGTTTCGTGCAAGATCGCAGACAGCTAATATCAGCACTTCCTAGGAGCCCTATCTGGGTTAAGGAGGAACTTTTATAACTCAAGTTCCCAGCCCACTCAAAGCCCAGATCAGCAAAAGGGTAGATGATGCACGATCTACTTGGAGGGGAGAATCAGGCCAACCATGTGTTTTCATGAATCTGTCTCTGTCTTAAGAGAAATCAAAAGAAGAAATTCCAAATCATCCCTATTTTGACACGTTGCCGAAAAGGCCGTGCATAGCAAAATGACCACGAAGGGCAAAGTTAACCTCAGGGATCTTTTAGCAATCCCAGGATGGTTTGGAATCGGCGTCTAAATGTAGTCCGGAACACAAATATCGTTTCGTGCAAGATCGCAAACAGCTAATGTCAGCGCTTCCTAGGAGCCCTATCTAGGTGAAGGAGGAACTTTTATAACTCAAGTTCCCAGCCCACTCAAAGCCCAGATCAGCAAAAGGGTAGATGATGCACGATCTACTTGAAGGGGGAATCAGGCCAACCATGTGTTTTCATGAATCTGTCTCTGTCTTAAGAGAAATCAAAAGAAGAAATTCCGAATCATCCCTATTTTGACACGTTGCCGAAAAGGCCGTGCATAGCAAAATGACCACGAAGGGCAAAGTTAACCTCAGGGTTCTTTTAGCAATCCCAGGATGGTTTGGAATCGGCGTCTAAATGTAGTCCGGAACACAAATATCGTTTCGTGCAAGATCGCAAACAGCTAATGTCAGCACTTCCGAGGAGCCCTATCTGGGTGAAGGAGGAACTTTTATAACTCAAGTTCCCAGCCCACTCAAAGCCCAGATCAGCAAAAGGGTAGATGATGCACGATCTACTTGGAGGGGAGAATCAGGCCAACCATGTGTTTTCATGAATCTGTCTCTGTCTTAAGAGAAATCAAAAGAAGAAATTCCGAATCATCCCTATTTTGACACGTTGCCGAAAAGGCCGTGCATAGCAAAATGACCACGAAGGGCAAAGTTAACCTCAGTGTTCTTTTAGCAATCCCAGGATGGTTTGGAATCAGCTTCTAAATGTAGTCCGGAACACAAATATCATTTCGTGCAAGATCGCAAACAGCTAATGTCAGCGCTTCCTAGGAGCCCTATCTGGGTTAAGGAGGAACTTTTATAACTCAAGTTCCCAGCCCACTCAAAGCCCAGATCAGCAAAAGGGTAGATGATGCACGATCTACTTGGAAGGGAGAATCAGGCCAACCATGTGTTTCCATGAATCTGTCTCTGTCTTAAGAGAAATCAAAAGAAGAAATTCCGATTCAACCCTGTTTTGACACATTGCCGAAAAGGCCGTGCATAGCAAAATGACCACGAAGGGCAAAGGTAACCTCAGGGTTCTTTTAGCAATCCCAGGATGGTTTGGAATCGGCGTCTAAATGTAGTCCGGAACACAAATATCGTTCCGTGCAAGATCGCAGACAGCTAATGTCAGCGCTTCCTAGGAGCCCTATCTGGGTGAAGGAGGAACTTTTATAACTCAAGTTCCCAGCCCACTCAAAGCCCAGATCAGCAAAAGGGTAGATGATGCACGATCTACTTGGAGGGGAGAATCAGGCCAACCATGTGTTTTCATGAATCTGTCTCTGTCTTAAGAGAAATCAAAAGAAGAAATTCCGAATCATCGCTATTTTGACATGTTGGCGAAAAGGCCGTGCATAGCAAAATGACCACGAAGGGCAAAGTTAACCTCAGGGTTCTTTTAGCAATCCCAGGATGGTTTGGAATCGGCGTCTAAATGTAGTCCGGAACACAAATATCATTTCGTGCAACATCGCAAACAGCTAATGTCAGCGCTTCCAGGGAGTCCTATCTGGGTGAAGGAGGAACTTTTATAACTCAAGTTCCCAGCGCACTCAAAGCCCAGATCAGCAAAAGGGTAGATGATGCACGATCTACTTGGAGGGGAGAATCAGGCCAACCATGTGTTTTCATGAATCTGTCTCTGTCTTAAGAGAAATCAAAAGAAGAAATTCCGAATCATCCCTATTTTGACATGTTGCCGAAAAGGCCGTGCATAGCAAAATGACCACGAAGGGCAAAGTTAACCTCAGTGTTCTTTTAGCAAGCCCAGGATGGTTTGGAATCGGCGTCTAAATGTAGTCCGGAACACAAATATCGTTTCGTGCAAGATCGCAGACAGCTAATGTCAGCGCTTCCTAGGAGCCCTATCTGGGTTAAGGAGGAACTTTTATAACTCAAGTTCCCAGCCCACTCAAAGCCCAGATCAGCAAAAGGGTAGATGATGCACGATCTACTTGGAGGGGAGAATCAGGCCAACCATGTGTTTTCATGAATCTGTCTCTGTCTTAAGAGAAATCAAAAGAAGAAATTCCGAATCATCCCTATTTTGACACGTTGCCGAAAAGGCCGTGCATAGCAAAATGACCACGAAGGGCAAAGGTAACCTCAGGGTTCTTTTAGCAATCCCAGGATGGTTTGGAATCGGCGTCTAAATGTAGTCCGGAACACAAATATCGTTTCGTGCAAGATCGCAGACAGCTAATGTCAGCGCTTCCTAGGAGCCCTATTTGGGTGAAGGAGGAACTTTTATAACTCAAGTTCCCAGCCCACTCAAAGCCCAGATCAGCAAAAGGGTAGATGATGCACGATCTACTTGGAGGGGAGAATCAGGCCAACCATGTGTTTTCATGAATCTGTCTCTGTCTTAAGAGAAATCAAAAGAAGAAATTCCGAATCATCCCTATTTTGACATGTTGCCGAAAAGGCCGTGCATAGCAAAATGACCACGAAGGGCAAAGTTAACCTCAGGGTTCTTTTAGCAATCCCAGGATGGTTTGGAATCGGCGTCTAAATGTAGTCCGGAACACAAATATCATTTCGTGCAAGATCGCAAACAGCTAATGTCAGCGCTTCCAGGGAGTCCTATCTGGGTGAAGGAGGAACTTTTATAACTCAAGTTCCCAGTGCACTCAAAGCCCAGATCAGCAAAAGGGTAGATGATGCACGATCTACTTGGAAGGGAGAATCAGGCCAACCATGTGTTTTCATGAATCTGTCTCTGTCTTAAGAGAAATCAAAAGAAGAAATTCCGAATCATCCCTATTTTGACACATTGCCGAAAAGGCCGTGCATAGCAAAATGACCACGAAGGGCAAAGTTAACCTCAGGGTTCTTTTAGCAACCCCAGGATGGTTGGGAATCGGCGTCTAAATGTAGTCCGGAACACAAATATCGTTTCGTGCAAGATCGCAGACAGCTAATATCAGCACTTCCTAGGAGCCCTATCTGGGTTAAGGAGGAACTTTTATAACTCAAGTTCCCAGCCCACTCAAAGCCCAGATCAGCAAAAGGGTAGATGATGCACGATCTACTTGGAGGGGAGAATCAGGCCAACCATGTGTTTTCATGAATCTGTCTCTGTCTTAAGAGAAATCAAAAGAAGAAATTCCAAATCATCCCTATTTTGACACGTTGCCGAAAAGGCCGTGCATAGCAAAATGACCACGAAGGGCAAAGTTAACCTCAGGGATCTTTTAGCAATCCCAGGATGGTTTGGAATCGGCGTCTAAATGTAGTCCGGAACACAAATATCGTTTCGTGCAAGATCGCAAACAGCTAATGTCAGCGCTTCCTAGGAGCCCTATCTAGGTGAAGGAGGAACTTTTATAACTCAAGTTCCCAGCCCACTCAAAGCCCAGATCAGCAAAAGGGTAGATGATGCACGATCTACTTGAAGGGGGAATCAGGCCAACCATGTGTTTTCATGAATCTGTCTCTGTCTTAAGAGAAATCAAAAGAAGAAATTCCGAATCATCCCTATTTTGACACGTTGCCGAAAAGGCCGTGCATAGCAAAATGACCACGAAGGGCAAAGTTAACCTCAGGGTTCTTTTAGCAATCCCAGGATGGTTTGGAATCGGCGTCTAAATGTAGTCCGGAACACAAATATCGTTTCGTGCAAGATCGCAAACAGCTAATGTCAGCACTTCCGAGGAGCCCTATCTGGGTGAAGGAGGAACTTTTATAACTCAAGTTCCCAGCCCACTCAAAGCCCAGATCAGCAAAAGGGTAGATGATGCACGATCTACTTGGAGGGGAGAATCAGGCCAACCATGTGTTTTCATGAATCTGTCTCTGTCTTAAGAGAAATCAAAAGAAGAAATTCCGAATCATCCCTATTTTGACACGTTGCCGAAAAGGCCGTGCATAGCAAAATGACCACGAAGGGCAAAGTTAACCTCAGTGTTCTTTTAGCAATCCCAGGATGGTTTGGAATCAGCTTCTAAATGTAGTCCGGAACACAAATATCATTTCGTGCAAGATCGCAAACAGCTAATGTCAGCGCTTCCTAGGAGCCCTATCTGGGTTAAGGAGGAACTTTTATAACTCAAGTTCCCAGCCCACTCAAAGCCCAGATCAGCAAAAGGGTAGATGATGCACGATCTACTTGGAAGGGAGAATCAGGCCAACCATGTGTTTCCATGAATCTGTCTCTGTCTTAAGAGAAATCAAAAGAAGAAATTCCGATTCAACCCTGTTTTGACACATTGCCGAAAAGGCCGTGCATAGCAAAATGACCACGAAGGGCAAAGGTAACCTCAGGGTTCTTTTAGCAATCCCAGGATGGTTTGGAATCGGCGTCTAAATGTAGTCCGGAACACAAATATCGTTCCGTGCAAGATCGCAGACAGCTAATGTCAGCGCTTCCTAGGAGCCCTATCTGGGTGAAGGAGGAACTTTTATAACTCAAGTTCCCAGCCCACTCAAAGCCCAGATCAGCAAAAGGGTAGATGATGCACGATCTACTTGGAGGGGAGAATCAGGCCAACCATGTGTTTTCATGAATCTGTCTCTGTCTTAAGAGAAATCAAAAGAAGAAATTCCGAATCATCGCTATTTTGACATGTTGGCGAAAAGGCCGTGCATAGCAAAATGACCACGAAGGGCAAAGTTAACCTCAGGGTTCTTTTAGCAATCCCAGGATGGTTTGGAATCGGCGTCTAAATGTAGTCCGGAACACAAATATCATTTCGTGCAACATCGCAAACAGCTAATGTCAGCGCTTCCAGGGAGTCCTATCTGGGTGAAGGAGGAACTTTTATAACTCAAGTTCCCAGTGCACTCAAAGCCCAGATCAGCAAAAGGGTAGATGATGCACGATCTACTTGGAAGGGAGAATCAGGCCAACCATGTGTTTTCATGAATCTGTCTCTGTCTTAAGAGAAATCAAAAGAAGAAATTCCGAATCATCCCTATTTTGACACATTGCCGAAAAGGCCGTGCATAGCAAAATGACCACGAAGGGCAAAGTTAACCTCAGGGTTCTTTTAGCAACCCCAGGATGGTTGGGAATCGGCGTCTAAATGTAGTCCGGAACACAAATATCGTTTCGTGCAAGATCGCAGACAGCTAATATCAGCACTTCCTAGGAGCCCTATCTGGGTTAAGGAGGAACTTTTATAACTCAAGTTCCCAGCCCACTCAAAGCCCAGATCAGCAAAAGGGTAGATGATGCACGATCTACTTGGAAGGGAGAATCAGGCCAACCATGTGTTTTCATGAATCTGTCTCTGTCTTAAGAGAAATCAAAAGAAGAAATTCCAAATCATCCCTATTTTGACACGTTGCCGAAAAGGCCGTGCATAGCAAAATGACCACGAAGGGCAAAGTTAACCTCAGGGATCTTTTAGCAATCCCAGGATGGTTTGGAATCGGCGTCTAAATGTAGTCCGGAACACAAATATCGTTTCGTGCAAGATCGCAAACAGCTAATGTCAGCGCTTCCTAGGAGCCCTATCTAGGTGAAGGAGGAACTTTTATAACTCAAGTTCCCAGCCCACTCAAAGCCCAGATCAGCAAAAGGGTAGATGATGCACGATCTACTTGAAGGGGGAATCAGGCCAACCATGTGTTTTCATGAATCTGTCTCTGTCTTAAGAGAAATCAAAAGAAGAAATTCCGAATCATCCCTATTTTGACACGTTGCCGAAAAGGCCGTGCATAGCAAAATGACCACGAAGGGCAAAGTTAACCTCAGGGTTCTTTTAGCAATCCCAGGATGGTTTGGAATCGGCGTCTAAATGTAGTCCGGAACACAAATATCGTTTCGTGCAAGATCGCAAACAGCTAATGTCAGCACTTCCGAGGAGCCCTATCTGGGTGAAGGAGGAACTTTTATAACTCAAGTTCCCAGCGCACTGAAAGCCCAGATCAGCAAAAGGGTAGATGATGCACGATCTACTTGGAAGGGAGAATCAGGCCAACCATGTGTTTCCATGAATCTGTCTCTGTCTTAAGAGAAATCAAAAGAAGAAATTCCGATTCAACCCTGTTTTGACACATTGCCGAAAAGGCCGTGCATAGCAAAATGACCACGAAGGGCAAAGGTAACCTCCGGGTTCTTTTAGCAATCCCAGGATGGTTTGGAATCGGCGTCTAAATGTAGTCCGGAACACAAATATCGTTCCGTGCAAGATCGCAGACAGCTAATGTCAGCGCTTCCTAGGAGCCCTATCTGGGTGAAGGAGGAACTTTTATAACTCAAGTTCCCAGCCCACTCAAAGCCCAGATCAGCAAAAGGGTAGATGATGCACGATCTACTTGGAGGGGAGAATCAGGCCAACCATGTGTTTCCATGAATCTGTCTCTGTCTTAAGAGAAATCAAAAGAAGAAATTCCGAATCATCGCTATTTTGACATGTTGCCGAAAAGGCCGTGCATAGCAAAATGACCACGAAGGGCAAAGTTAACCTCAGGGTTCTTTTAGCAATCCCAGGATGGTTTGGAATCGGCGTCTAAATGTAGTCCGGAACACAAATATCATTTCGTGCAAGATCGCAAACAGCTAATGTCAGCGCTTCCAGGGAGTCCTATCTGGGTGAAGGAGGAACTTTTATAACTCAAGTTCCCAGCCCACTCAAAGCCCAGATCAGCAAAAGGGTAGATGATGCACGATCTACTTGGAAGGGAGAATCAGGCCAACCATGTGTTTTCATGAATCTGTCTCTGTCTTAAGAGAAATCAAAAGAAGAAATTCCGAATCATCCCTATTTTGACACATTGCCGAAAAGGCCGTGCATAGCAAAATGACCACGAAGGGCAAAGTTAACCTCAGGGTTCTTTTAGCAACCCCAGGATGGTTTGGAATCGGCGTCTAAATGTAGTCCGGAACACAAATATCGTTTCGTGCAAGATCGCAGACAGCTAATATCAGCACTTCCTAGGAGCCGTATCTGGGTTAAGGAGGAACTTTTTTAACTCAAGTTCCCAGCCCACTCAAAGCCCAGATCAGCAAAAGGGTAGATGATGCACAATCTACTTGGAAGGGAGAATCAGGCCAACCATGTGTTTTCATGAATCTGTCTCTGTCTTAAGAGAAATCAAAAGAAGAAATTCCGAATCATCCCTATTTTGACACGTTGCCGAAAAGGCCGTGCATAGCAAAATGACCACGAAGGGCAAAGTTAACCTCAGGGTTCTTTTAGCAATCCCAGGATGGTTTGGAATCGGCGTCTAAATGTAGTCCGGAACACAAATATCATTTCGTGCAAGATCGCAAACAGCTAATGTCAGCGCTTCCTAGGAGCCCTATCTGGGTTAAGGAGGAACTTTTATAACTCAAGTTCCCAGCCCACTCAAAGCCCAGATCAGCAAAAGAGTAGATGATGCACGATCTACTTGGAAGGGAGAATCAGGCCAACCATGTGTTTTCATGAATCTGTCTCTGTCTTAAGAGAAATCAAAAGAAGAAATTCCGATTCAACCCTGTTTTGACACATTGCCGAAAAGGCCGTGCATAGCAAAATGACCACGAAGGGCAAAGTTAACCTCAGGGTTCTTTTAGAAATCCCAGGATGGTTTTGAATCGGCGTCTAAATGTAGTCCGGAACACAAATATCGTTTCGTGCAAGATCGCAGACAGCTAATATCAGCACTTCCTAGGAGCCCTATCTGGGTTAAGGAGGAACTTTTATAACTCAAGTTCCCAGCCCACTCAAAGCCCAGATCAGCAAAAGGGTAGATGATGCACGATCTACTTGGAAGGGAGAATCAGGCCAACCATGTGTTTTCATGAATCTGTCTCTGTCTTAACAGAAATCAAAAGAAGAAATTCCAAATCATCCCTATTTTGACACGTTGCCGAAAAGGCCGTGCATAGCAAAATGACCACGAAGGGCAAAGTTAACCTCAGGGATCTTTTAGCAATCCCAGGATGGTTTGGAATCGGCATCTAAATGTAGTCCGGAACACAAATATCGTTTCGTGCAAGATCGCAAACAGCTAATGTCAGCGCTTCCTAGGAGCCCTATCTAGGTGAAGGAGGAACTTTTATAACTCAAGTTCCCAGCCCACTCAAAGCCCAGATCAGCAAAAGGGTAGATGATGCACGATCTACTTGAAGGGGGAATCAGGCCAACCATGTGTTTTCATGAATCTGTCTCTGTCTTAAGAGAAATCAAAAGAAGAAATTCCGAATCATCCCTATTTTGTCACGTTGCCGAAAAGGCCGTGCATAGGAAAATGACCACGAAGGGCAAAGTTAACCTCAGGGTTCTTTTAGCAATCCCAGGATGGTTTGGAATCGGCGTCTAAATGTAGTCCGGAACACAAATATCGTTTCGTGCAAGATCGCAAACAGCTAATGTCAGCACTTCCGAGGAGCCCTATCTGGGTGAAGGAGGAACTTTTATAACTCAAGTTCCCAGCGCACTGAAAGCCCAGATCAGCAAAAGGGTAGATGATGCACGATCTACTTGGAAGGGAGAATCAGGCCAACTATGTGTTTTCATGAATCTGTCTCTGTCTTAAGAGAAATCAAAAGAAGAAATTCCGAATCATCGCTATTTTGACATGTTGCCGAAAAGGCCGTGCATAGCAAAATGACCACGAAGGGCAAAGTTAACCTCAGGGTTCTTTTAGCAATCCCAGGATGGTTTGGAATCGGCGTCTAAATGTAGTCCGGAACACAAATATCGTTCCGTGCAAGATCGCAGAAAGCTAATGTCAACACTTCCTAGGAGCCCTATCTGGGTTAAGGAGGAACTTTTATAACTCAAGTTCCCAGCCCACTCAAAGCCCAGATCAGCAAAAGGGTAGATGATGCACGATCTACTTGGAGGGGAGAATCAGGCCAACCATGTGTTTTCATGAATCTGTCTCTGTCTTAAGAGAAATCAAAAGAAGAAATTCCGAATCATCCCTATTTTGACATGTTGCCGAAAAGGCCGTGCATAGCAAAATGACCACGAAGGGCAAAGTCAACCTCAGGGTTCTTTTAGCAATCCCAGGATGGTTTGGAATCGGCGTCTAAATGTAGTCCGGAACACAAATATCGTTTCGTGCAAGATCGCAAACAGCTAATGTCAGCGCTTCCTAGGAGTCCTATCTGGGTGAAGGAGGAACTTTTATAACTCAAGCTCCCAGCGCACTGAAAGCCCAGATCAGCAAAAGGGTAGATGATGCACGATCTACTTGGAAGGGAGAATCAGGCCAACCATGTGTTTTCATGAATCTGTCTCTGTCTTAAGAGAAATCAAAAGAAGAAATTCCAAATCATCCCTATTTTGACACGTTGCCGAAAAGGCCGTGCATAGCAAAATGACCACGAAGGGCAAAGTTAACCTCAGGGATCTTTTAGCAATCCCAGGATGGTTTGGAATCGGCATCTAAATGTAGTCCGGAACACAAATATCGTTTCGTGCAAGATCGCAAACAGCTAATGTCAGCGCTTCCTAGGAGCCCTATCTAGGTGAAGGAGGAACTTTTATAACTCAAGTTCCCAGCCCACTCAAAGCCCAGATCAGCAAAAGGGTAGATGATGCACGATCTACTTGAAGGGGGAATCAGGCCAACCATGTGTTTTCATGAATCTGTCTCTGTCTTAAGAGAAATCAAAAGAAGAAATTCCGAATCATCCCTATTTTGACACGTTGCCGAAAAGGCCGTGCATAGGAAAATGACCACGAAGGGCAAAGTTAACCTCAGGGTTCTTTTAGCAATCCCAGGATGGTTTGGAATCGGCGTCTAAATGTAGTCCGGAACACAAATATCGTTTCGTGCAAGATCGCAAACAGCTAATGTCAGCACTTCCGAGGAGCCCTATCTGGGTGAAGGAGGAACTTTTATAACTCAAGTTCCCAGCGCACTGAAAGGCCAGATCAGCAAAAGGGTAGATGATGCACGATCTACTTGGAAGGGAGAATCAGGCCAACTATGTGTTTTCATGAATCTGTCTTTGTCTTAAGAGAAATCAAAAGAAGAAATTCCGAATCATCGCTATTTTGACATGTTGCCGAAAAGGCCGTGCATAGCAAAATGACCACGAAGGGCAAAGTTAACCTCAGGGTTCTTTTAGCAATCCCAGGATGGTTTGGAATCGGCGTCTAAATGTAGTCCGGAACACAAATATCGTTCCGTGCAAGATCGCAGAAAGCTAATGTCAACACTTCCTAGGAGCCCTATCTGGGTTAAGGAGGAACTTTTATAACTCAAGTTCCCAGCCCACTCAAAGCCCAGATCAGCAAAAGGGTAGATGATGCACGATCTACTTGGAGGGGAGAATCAGGCCAACCATGTCTTTTCATGAATCTGTCTCTGTCTTAAGAGAAATCAAAAGAAGAAATTCCGAATCATCCCTATTTTGACATGTTGCCGAAAAGGCCGTGCATAGCAAAATGACCACGAAGGGCAAAGTTAACCTCAGGGTTCTTTTAGCAATCCCAGGATGGTTTGGAATCGGCGTCTAAATGTAGTCCGGACCACAAATATCGTTTCGTGCAAGATCGCAAACAGCTAATGTCAGCGCTTCCTAGGAGTCCTATCTGGGTGAAGGAGGAACTTTTATAACTCAAGCTCCCAGCGCACTGAAAGCCCAGATCAGCAAAAGGGTAGATGATGCACGATCTACTTGGAAGGGAGAATCAGGCCAACCATGTGTTTTCATGA
Source organism: Candoia aspera (assembly GCF_035149785.1). NCBI lineage: Eukaryota > Metazoa > Chordata > Lepidosauria > Squamata > Candoiidae > Candoia > Candoia aspera. The sequence continues at coordinate 8,188,034 of NC_086169.1, forward strand.
ATCTGTATCTGTCTTAAGAGAAATCAAAAGAAGAAATTCCGATTCAACCCTGTTTTGACACATTGCCGAAAAGGCCGTGCATAGCAAAATGACCACGAAGGGCAAAGTTAACCTCAGGGTTCTTTTAGCAATCCCAGGATGGTTTGGAATCGGCGTCTAAATGTAGTCCGGAACACAAATATCGTTCCGTGCAAGATCGCAGACAGCTAATGTCAACACTTCCTTGGAGCCCTATCTGGGTTGAGGAACTTTTATAACTCAAGTTCCCAGCCCACTCAAAGCCCAGATAAGCAAAAGGGTAGATGATGCACGATCTACTTGGAGGGGAGAATCAGGCCAACCATGTGTTTTCATGAATCTGTCTCTGTCTTAAGAGAAATCAAAAGAAGAAATTCCGAATCATCCCTATTTTGACATGTTGCCGAAAAGGCCGTGCATAGCAAAATGACCACGAAGGGCAAAGTTAACCTCAGGGTTCTTTTAGCAATCCCAGGATGGTTTGGAATCGGCGTCTAAATGTAGTCCGGACCACAAATATCGTTTCGTGCAAGATCGCAAACAGCTAATGTCAGCGCTTCCTAGGAGTCCTATCTGGGTGAAGGAGGAACTTTTATAACTCAAGCTCCCAGCGCACTGAAAGCCCAGATCAGCAAAAGGGTAGATGATGCACGATCTACTTGGAAGGGAGAATCAGGCCAACCATTTTTTTTCATGAATCTGTATCTGTCTTAAGAGAAATCAAAAGAAGAAATTCCGATTCAACCCTGTTTTGACACATTGCCGAAAAGGCCGTGCATAGCAAAATGACCACGAAGGGCAAAGTTAACCTCAGGGTTCTTTTAGCAATCCCAGGATGGTTTGGAATCGGCGTCTAAATGTAGTCCGGAACACAAATATCGTTCCGTGCAAGATCGCAGACAGCTAATGTCAACACTTCCTTGGAGCCCTATATGGGTTGAGGAACTTTTATAACTCAAGTTCCCAGCCCACTCAAAGCCCAGATCAGCAAAAGGGTAGATGATGCACGATCTACTTGGAGGGGAGAATCAGGCCAACCATGTGTTTTCATGAATCTGTCCCTGTCTTAAGAGAAATCAAAAGAAGAAATTCCGAATCATCCCTATTTTGACATGTTGCCGAAAAGGCCGTGCATAGCAAAATGACCACGAAGGGCAAAGTTAACCTCAGGGTTCTTTTAGCAATCCCAGGATGGTTTGGAATCGGCGTCTAAATGTAGTCCGGAACACAAATATCGTTCCGTGCAAGATCGCAGAAAGCTAATGTCAACACTTCCTAGGAGCCCTATCTGGGTTAAGGAGGAACTTTTATAACTCAAGTTCCCAGCCCACTCAAAGCCCAGATCAGCAAAAGGGTAGATGATGCACGATCTACTTGGAGGGGAGAATCAGGCCAACCATGTGTTTTCATGAATCTGTCTCTGTCTTAAGAGAAATCAAAAGAAGAAATTCCGAATCATCCCTATTTTGACATGTTGCCGAAAAGGCCGTGCATAGCAAAATGACCACGAAGGGCAAAGTTAACCTCAGGGTTCTTTTAGCAATCCCAGGATGGTTTGGAATCGGCGTCTAAATGTAGTCCGGACCACAAATATCGTTTCGTGCAAGATCGCAAACAGCTAATGTCAGCGCTTCCTAGGAGTCCTATCTGGGTGAAGGAGGAACTTTTATAACTCAAGCTCCCAGCGCACTGAAAGCCCAGATCAGCAAAAGGGTAGATGATGCACGATCTACTTGGAAGGGAGAATCAGGCCAACCATGTGTTTTCATGAATCTGTCTCTGTCTTAAGAGAAATCAAAAGAAGAAATTCCAAATCATCCCTATTTTGACACGTTGCCGAAAAGGCCGTGCATAGCAAAATGACCACGAAGGGCAAAGTTAACCTCAGGGATCTTTTAGCAATCCCAGGATGGTTTGGAATCGGCATCTAAATGTAGTCCGGAACACAAATATCGTTTCGTGCAAGATCGCAAACAGCTAATGTCAGCGCTTCCTAGGAGCCCTATCTAGGTGAAGGAGGAACTTTTATAACTCAAGTTCCCAGCCCACTCAAAGCCCAGATCAGCAAAAGGGTAGATGATGCACGATCTACTTGAAGGGGGAATCAGGCCAACCATGTGTTTTCATGAATCTGTCTCTGTCTTAAGAGAAATCAAAAGAAGAAATTCCGAATCATCCCTATTTTGTCACGTTGCCGAAAAGGCCGTGCATAGGAAAATGACCACGAAGGGCAAAGTTAACCTCAGGGTTCTTTTAGCAATCCCAGGATGGTTTGGAATCGGCGTCTAAATGTAGTCCGGAACACAAATATCGTTTCGTGCAAGATCGCAAACAGCTAATGTCAGCACTTCCGAGGAGCCCTATCTGGGTGAAGGAGGAACTTTTATAACTCAAGTTCCCAGCGCACTGAAAGCCCAGATCAGCAAAAGGGTAGATGATGCACGATCTACTTGGAAGGGAGAATCAGGCCAACTATGTGTTTTCATGAATCTGTCTCTGTCTTAAGAGAAATCAAAAGAAGAAATTCCGAATCATCGCTATTTTGACATGTTGCCGAAAAGGCCGTGCATAGCAAAATGACCACGAAGGGCAAAGTTAACCTCAGGGTTCTTTTAGCAATCCCAGGATGGTTTGGAATCGGCGTCTAAATGTAGTCCGGAACACAAATATCGTTCCGTGCAAGATCGCAGAAAGCTAATGTCAACACTTCCTAGGAGCCCTATCTGGGTTAAGGAGGAACTTTTATAACTCAAGTTCCCAGCCCACTCAAAGCCCAGATCAGCAAAAGGGTAGATGATGCACGATCTACTTGGAGGGGAGAATCAGGCCAACCATGTGTTTTCATGAATCTGTCTCTGTCTTAAGAGAAATCAAAAGAAGAAATTCCGAATCATCCCTATTTTGACATGTTGCCGAAAAGGCCGTGCATAGCAAAATGACCACGAAGGGCAAAGTCAACCTCAGGGTTCTTTTAGCAATCCCAGGATGGTTTGGAATCGGCGTCTAAATGTAGTCCGGAACACAAATATCGTTTCGTGCAAGATCGCAAACAGCTAATGTCAGCGCTTCCTAGGAGTCCTATCTGGGTGAAGGAGGAACTTTTATAACTCAAGCTCCCAGCGCACTGAAAGCCCAGATCAGCAAAAGGGTAGATGATGCACGATCTACTTGGAAGGGAGAATCAGGCCAACCATGTGTTTTCATGAATCTGTCTCTGTCTTAAGAGAAATCAAAAGAAGAAATTCCAAATCATCCCTATTTTGACACGTTGCCGAAAAGGCCGTGCATAGCAAAATGACCACGAAGGGCAAAGTTAACCTCAGGGATCTTTTAGCAATCCCAGGATGGTTTGGAATCGGCATCTAAATGTAGTCCGGAACACAAATATCGTTTCGTGCAAGATCGCAAACAGCTAATGTCAGCGCTTCCTAGGAGCCCTATCTAGGTGAAGGAGGAACTTTTATAACTCAAGTTCCCAGCCCACTCAAAGCCCAGATCAGCAAAAGGGTAGATGATGCACGATCTACTTGAAGGGGGAATCAGGCCAACCATGTGTTTTCATGAATCTGTCTCTGTCTTAAGAGAAATCAAAAGAAGAAATTCCGAATCATCCCTATTTTGACACGTTGCCGAAAAGGCCGTGCATAGGAAAATGACCACGAAGGGCAAAGTTAACCTCAGGGTTCTTTTAGCAATCCCAGGATGGTTTGGAATCGGCGTCTAAATGTAGTCCGGAACACAAATATCGTTTCGTGCAAGATCGCAAACAGCTAATGTCAGCACTTCCGAGGAGCCCTATCTGGGTGAAGGAGGAACTTTTATAACTCAAGTTCCCAGCGCACTGAAAGGCCAGATCAGCAAAAGGGTAGATGATGCACGATCTACTTGGAAGGGAGAATCAGGCCAACTATGTGTTTTCATGAATCTGTCTCTGTCTTAAGAGAAATCAAAAGAAGAAATTCCGAATCATCGCTATTTTGACATGTTGCCGAAAAGGCCGTGCATAGCAAAATGACCACGAAGGGCAAAGTTAACCTCAGGGTTCTTTTAGCAATCCCAGGATGGTTTGGAATCGGCGTCTAAATGTAGTCCGGAACACAAATATCGTTCCGTGCAAGATCGCAGAAAGCTAATGTCAACACTTCCTAGGAGCCCTATCTGGGTTAAGGAGGAACTTTTATAACTCAAGTTCCCAGCCCACTCAAAGCCCAGATCAGCAAAAGGGTAGATGATGCACGATCTACTTGGAGGGGAGAATCAGGCCAACCATGTCTTTTCATGAATCTGTCTCTGTCTTAAGAGAAATCAAAAGAAGAAATTCCGAATCATCCCTATTTTGACATGTTGCCGAAAAGGCCGTGCATAGCAAAATGACCACGAAGGGCAAAGTCAACCTCAGGGTTCTTTTAGCAATCCCAGGATGGTTTGGAATCGGCGTCTAAATGTAGTCCGGAACACAAATATCGTTCCGTGCAAGATCGCAGACAGCTAATGTCAACACTTCCTTGGAGCCCTATCTGGGTTGAGGAACTTTTATAACTCAAGTTCCCAGCCCACTCAAAGCCCAGATAAGCAAAAGGGTAGATGATGCACGATCTACTTGGAGGGGAGAATCAGGCCAACCATGTGTTTTCATGAATCTGTCTCTGTCTTAAGAGAAATCAAAAGAAGAAATTCCGAATCATCCCTATTTTGACATGTTGCCGAAAAGGCCGTGCATAGCAAAATGACCACGAAGGGCAAAGTTAACCTCAGGGTTCTTTTAGCAATCCCAGGATGGTTTGGAATCGGCGTCTAAATGTAGTCCGGACCACAAATATCGTTTCGTGCAAGATCGCAAACAGCTAATGTCAGCGCTTCCTAGGAGTCCTATCTGGGTGAAGGAGGAACTTTTATAACTCAAGCTCCCAGCGCACTGAAAGCCCAGATCAGCAAAAGGGTAGATGATGCACGATCTACTTGGAAGGGAGAATCAGGCCAACCATTTTTTTTCATGAATCTGTATCTGTCTTAAGAGAAATCAAAAGAAGAAATTCCGATTCAACCCTGTTTTGACACATTGCCGAAAAGGCCGTGCATAGCAAAATGACCACGAAGGGCAAAGTTAACCTCAGGGTTCTTTTAGCAATCCCAGGATGGTTTGGAATCGGCGTCTAAATGTAGTCCGGAACACAAATATCGTTCCGTGCAAGATCGCAGACAGCTAATGTCAACACTTCCTTGGAGCCCTATATGGGTTGAGGAACTTTTATAACTCAAGTTCCCAGCCCACTCAAAGCCCAGATCAGCAAAAGGGTAGATGATGCACGATCTACTTGGAGGGGAGAATCAGGCCAACCATGTGTTTTCATGAATCTGTCCCTGTCTTAAGAGAAATCAAAAGAAGAAATTCCGAATCATCCCTATTTTGACATGTTGCCGAAAAGGCCGTGCATAGCAAAATGACCACGAAGGGCAAAGTTAACCTCAGGGTTCTTTTAGCAATCCCAGGATGGTTTGGAATCGGCGTCTAAATGTAGTCCGGAACACAAATATCGTTCCGTGCAAGATCGCAGAAAGCTAATGTCAACACTTCCTAGGAGCCCTATCTGGGTTAAGGAGGAACTTTTATAACTCAAGTTCCCAGCCCACTCAAAGCCCAGATCAGCAAAAGGGTAGATGATGCACGATCTACTTGGAGGGGAGAATCAGGCCAACCATGTGTTTTCATGAATCTGTCTCTGTCTTAAGAGAAATCAAAAGAAGAAATTCCGAATCATCCCTATTTTGACATGTTGCCGAAAAGGCCGTGCATAGCAAAATGACCACGAAGGGCAAAGTTAACCTCAGGGTTCTTTTAGCAATCCCAGGATGGTTTGGAATCGGCGTCTAAATGTAGTCCGGACCACAAATATCGTTTCGTGCAAGATCGCAAACAGCTAATGTCAGCGCTTCCTAGGAGTCCTATCTGGGTGAAGGAGGAACTTTTATAACTCAAGCTCCCAGCGCACTGAAAGCCCAGATCAGCAAAAGGGTAGATGATGCACGATCTACTTGGAAGGGAGAATCAGGCCAACCATGTGTTTTCATGAATCTGTCTCTGTCTTAAGAGAAATCAAAAGAAGAAATTCCAAATCATCCCTATTTTGACACGTTGCCGAAAAGGCCGTGCATAGCAAAATGACCACGAAGGGCAAAGTTAACCTCAGGGATCTTTTAGCAATCCCAGGATGGTTTGGAATCGGCATCTAAATGTAGTCCGGAACACAAATATCGTTTCGTGCAAGATCGCAAACAGCTAATGTCAGCGCTTCCTAGGAGCCCTATCTAGGTGAAGGAGGAACTTTTATAACTCAAGTTCCCAGCCCACTCAAAGCCCAGATCAGCAAAAGGGTAGATGATGCACGATCTACTTGAAGGGGGAATCAGGCCAACCATGTGTTTTCATGAATCTGTCTCTGTCTTAAGAGAAATCAAAAGAAGAAATTCCGAATCATCCCTATTTTGTCACGTTGCCGAAAAGGCCGTGCATAGGAAAATGACCACGAAGGGCAAAGTTAACCTCAGGGTTCTTTTAGCAATCCCAGGATGGTTTGGAATCGGCGTCTAAATGTAGTCCGGAACACAAATATCGTTTCGTGCAAGATCGCAAACAGCTAATGTCAGCACTTCCGAGGAGCCCTATCTGGGTGAAGGAGGAACTTTTATAACTCAAGTTCCCAGCGCACTGAAAGCCCAGATCAGCAAAAGGGTAGATGATGCACGATCTACTTGGAAGGGAGAATCAGGCCAACTATGTGTTTTCATGAATCTGTCTCTGTCTTAAGAGAAATCAAAAGAAGAAATTCCGAATCATCGCTATTTTGACATGTTGCCGAAAAGGCCGTGCATAGCAAAATGACCACGAAGGGCAAAGTTAACCTCAGGGTTCTTTTAGCAATCCCAGGATGGTTTGGAATCGGCGTCTAAATGTAGTCCGGAACACAAATATCGTTCCGTGCAAGATCGCAGAAAGCTAATGTCAACACTTCCTAGGAGCCCTATCTGGGTTAAGGAGGAACTTTTATAACTCAAGTTCCCAGCCCACTCAAAGCCCAGATCAGCAAAAGGGTAGATGATGCACGATCTACTTGGAGGGGAGAATCAGGCCAACCATGTGTTTTCATGAATCTGTCTCTGTCTTAAGAGAAATCAAAAGAAGAAATTCCGAATCATCCCTATTTTGACATGTTGCCGAAAAGGCCGTGCATAGCAAAATGACCACGAAGGGCAAAGTCAACCTCAGGGTTCTTTTAGCAATCCCAGGATGGTTTGGAATCGGCGTCTAAATGTAGTCCGGAACACAAATATCGTTTCGTGCAAGATCGCAAACAGCTAATGTCAGCGCTTCCTAGGAGTCCTATCTGGGTGAAGGAGGAACTTTTATAACTCAAGCTCCCAGCGCACTGAAAGCCCAGATCAGCAAAAGGGTAGATGATGCACGATCTACTTGGAAGGGAGAATCAGGCCAACCATGTGTTTTCATGAATCTGTCTCTGTCTTAAGAGAAATCAAAAGAAGAAATTCCAAATCATCCCTATTTTGACACGTTGCCGAAAAGGCCGTGCATAGCAAAATGACCACGAAGGGCAAAGTTAACCTCAGGGATCTTTTAGCAATCCCAGGATGGTTTGGAATCGGCATCTAAATGTAGTCCGGAACACAAATATCGTTTCGTGCAAGATCGCAAACAGCTAATGTCAGCGCTTCCTAGGAGCCCTATCTAGGTGAAGGAGGAACTTTTATAACTCAAGTTCCCAGCCCACTCAAAGCCCAGATCAGCAAAAGGGTAGATGATGCACGATCTACTTGAAGGGGGAATCAGGCCAACCATGTGTTTTCATGAATCTGTCTCTGTCTTAAGAGAAATCAAAAGAAGAAATTCCGAATCATCCCTATTTTGACACGTTGCCGAAAAGGCCGTGCATAGGAAAATGACCACGAAGGGCAAAGTTAACCTCAGGGTTCTTTTAGCAATCCCAGGATGGTTTGGAATCGGCGTCTAAATGTAGTCCGGAACACAAATATCGTTTCGTGCAAGATCGCAAACAGCTAATGTCAGCACTTCCGAGGAGCCCTATCTGGGTGAAGGAGGAACTTTTATAACTCAAGTTCCCAGCGCACTGAAAGGCCAGATCAGCAAAAGGGTAGATGATGCACGATCTACTTGGAAGGGAGAATCAGGCCAACTATGTGTTTTCATGAATCTGTCTCTGTCTTAAGAGAAATCAAAAGAAGAAATTCCGAATCATCGCTATTTTGACATGTTGCCGAAAAGGCCGTGCATAGCAAAATGACCACGAAGGGCAAAGTTAACCTCAGGGTTCTTTTAGCAATCCCAGGATGGTTTGGAATCGGCGTCTAAATGTAGTCCGGAACACAAATATCGTTCCGTGCAAGATCGCAGAAAGCTAATGTCAACACTTCCTAGGAGCCCTATCTGGGTTAAGGAGGAACTTTTATAACTCAAGTTCCCAGCCCACTCAAAGCCCAGATCAGCAAAAGGGTAGATGATGCACGATCTACTTGGAGGGGAGAATCAGGCCAACCATGTCTTTTCATGAATCTGTCTCTGTCTTAAGAGAAATCAAAAGAAGAAATTCCGAATCATCCCTATTTTGACATGTTGCCGAAAAGGCCGTGCATAGCAAAATGACCACGAAGGGCAAAGTTAACCTCAGGGTTCTTTTAGCAATCCCAGGATGGTTTGGAATCGGCGTCTAAATGTAGTCCGGACCACAAATATCGTTTCGTGCAAGATCGCAAACAGCTAATGTCAGCGCTTCCTAGGAGTCCTATCTGGGTGAAGGAGGAACTTTTATAACTCAAGCTCCCAGCGCACTGAAAGCCCAGATCAGCAAAAGGGTAGATGATGCACGATCTACTTGGAAGGGAGAATCAGGCCAACCATGTGTTTTCATGAATCTGTATCTGTCTTAAGAGAAATCAAAAGAAGAAATTCCGATTCAACCCTGTTTTGACACATTGCCGAAAAGGCCGTGCATAGCAAAATGACCACGAAGGGCAAAGTTAACCTCAGGGTTCTTTTAGCAATCCCAGGATGGTTTGGAATCGGCGTCTAAATGTAGTCCGGAACACAAATATCGTTCCGTGCAAGATCGCAGACAGCTAATGTCAACACTTCCTTGGAGCCCTATATGGGTTGAGGAACTTTTATAACTCAAGTTCCCAGCCCACTCAAAGCCCAGATCAGCAAAAGGGTAGATGATGCACGATCTACTTGGAGGGGAGAATCAGGCCAACCATGTGTTTTCATGAATCTGTCTCTGTCTTAAGAGAAATCAAAAGAAGAAATTCCGAATCATCCCTATTTTGACATGTTGCCGAAAAGGCCGTGCATAGCAAAATGACCACGAAGGGCAAAGTTAACCTCAGGGTTCTTTTAGCAATCCCAGGATGGTTTGGAATCGGCGTCTAAATGTAGTCCGGAACACAAATATCGTTCCGTGCAAGATCGCAGAAAGCTAATGTCAACACTTCCTAGGAGCCCTATCTGGGTGAAGGAGGAACTTTTATAACTCAAGTTCCCAGCCCACTCAAAGCCCAGATCAGCAAAAGGGTAGATGATGCACGATCTACTTGGAGGGGAGAATCAGGCCAACCATGTGTTTTCATGAATCTGTCTCTGTCTTAAGAGAAATCAAAAGAAGAAATTCCGAATCATCCCTATTTTGACATGTTGCCGAAAAGGCCGTGCATAGCAAAATGACCCCGAAGGGCAAAGTTAACCTCAGGGTTCTTTTAGCAATCCCAGGATGGTTTGGAATCGGCGTCTAAATGTAGTCCGGACCACAAATATCGTTTCGTGCAAGATCGCAAACAGCTAATGTCAGCGCTTCCTAGGAGTCCTATCTGGGTGAAGGAGGAACTTTTATAACTCAAGCTCCCAGCGCACTGAAAGCCCAGATCAGCAAAAGGGTAGATGATGCACGATCTACTTGGAAGGGAGAATCAGGCCAACCATTTTTTTTCATGAATCTGTATCTGTCTTAAGAGAAATCAAAAGAAGAAATTCCGATTCAACCCTGTTTTGACACATTGCCGAAAAGGCCGTGCATAGCAAAATGACCACGAAGGGCAAAGTTAACCTCAGGGTTCTTTTAGCAATCCCAGGATGGTTTGGAATCGGCGTCTAAATGTAGTCCGGAACACAAATATCGTTCCGTGCAAGATCGCAGACAGCTAATGTCAACACTTCCTTGGAGCCCTATATGGGTTGAGGAACTTTTATAACTCAAGTTCCCAGCCCACTCAAAGCCCAGATCAGCAAAAGGGTAGATGATGCACGATCTACTTGGAGGGGAGAATCAGGCCAACCATGTGTTTTCATGAATCTGTCCCTGTCTTAAGAGAAATCAAAAGAAGAAATTCCGAATCATCCCTATTTTGACATGTTGCCGAAAAGGCCGTGCATAGCAAAATGACCACGAAGGGCAAAGTTAACCTCAGGGTTCTTTTAGCAATCCCAGGATGGTTTGGAATCGGCGTCTAAATGTAGTCCGGAACACAAATATCGTTCCGTGCAAGATCGCAGAAAGCTAATGTCAACACTTCCTAGGAGCCCTATCTGGGTTAAGGAGGAACTTTTATAACTCAAGTTCCCAGCCCACTCAAAGCCCAGATCAGCAAAAGGGTAGATGATGCACGATCTACTTGGAGGGGAGAATCAGGCCAACCATGTGTTTTCATGAATCTGTCTCTGTCTTAAGAGAAATCAAAAGAAGAAATTCCGAATCATCCCTATTTTGACATGTTGCCGAAAAGGCCGTGCATAGCAAAATGACCACGAAGGGCAAAGTTAACCTCAGGGTTCTTTTAGCAATCCCAGGATGGTTTGGAATCGGCGTCTAAATGTAGTCCGGACCACAAATATCGTTTCGTGCAAGATCGCAAACAGCTAATGTCAGCGCTTCCTAGGAGTCCTATCTGGGTGAAGGAGGAACTTTTATAACTCAAGCTCCCAGCGCACTGAAAGCCCAGATCAGCAAAAGGGTAGATGATGCACGATCTACTTGGAAGGGAGAATCAGGCCAACCATGTGTTTTCATGAATCTGTCTCTGTCTTAAGAGAAATCAAAAGAAGAAATTCCGAATCATCGCTATTTTGACATGTTGCCGAAAAGGCCGTGCATAGCAAAATGACCACGAAGGGCAAAGTTAACCTCAGGGTTCTTTTAGCAATCCCAGGATGGTTTGGAATCGGCGTCTAAATGTAGTCCGGAACACAAATATCGTTCCGTGCAAGATCGCAGAAAGCTAATGTCAACACTTCCTAGGAGCCCTATCTGGGTTAAGGAGGAACTTTTATAACTCAAGTTCCCAGCCCACTCAAAGCCCAGATCAGCAAAAGGGTAGATGATGCACGATCTACTTGGAGGGGAGAATCAGGCCAACCATGTGTTTTCATGAATCTGTCTCTGTCTTAAGAGAAATCAAAAGAAGAAATTCCGAATCATCCCTATTTTGACATGTTGCCGAAAAGGCCGTGCATAGCAAAATGACCACGAAGGGCAAAGTTAACCTCAGGGTTCTTTTAACAATCCCAGGATGGTTTGGAATCGGCGTCTAAATGTAGTCCGGACCACAAATATCGTTTCGTGCAAGATCGCAAACAGCTAATGTCAGCGCTTCCTAGGAGTCCTATCTGGGTGAAGGAGGAACTTTTATAACTCAAGCTCCCAGCGCACTGAAAGCCCAGATCAGCAAAAGGGTAGATGATGCACGATCTACTTGGAAGGGAGAATCAGGCCAACCATGTGTTTTCATGAATCTGTATCTGTCTTAAGAGAAATCAAAAGAAGAAATTCCGATTCAACCCTGTTTTGACACATTGCCGAAAAGGCCGTGCATAGCAAAATGACCACGAAGGGCAAAGTTAACCTCAGGGTTCTTTTAGCAATCCCAGGATGGTTTGGAATCGGCGTCTAAATGTAGTCCGGAACACAAATATCGTTCCGTGCAAGATCGCAGACAGCTAATGTCAACACTTCCTTGGAGCCCTATATGGGTTGAGGAACTTTTATAACTCAAGTTCCCAGCCCACTCAAAGCCCAGATCAGCAAAAGGGTAGATGATGCACGATCTACTTGGAGGGGAGAATCAGGCCAACCATGTGTTTTCATGAATCTGTCTCTGTCTTAAGAGAAATCAAAAGAAGAAATTCCGAATCATCGCTATTTTGACATGTTGCCGAAAAGGCCGTGCATAGCAAAATGACCACGAAGGGCAAAGTTAACCTCAGGGTTCTTTTAGCAATCCCAGGATGGTTTGGAATCGGCGTCTAAATGTAGTCCGGACCACAAATATCGTTTCGTGCAAGATCGCAAACAGCTAATGTCAGCGCTTCCTAGGAGTCCTATCTGGGTGAAGGAGGAACTTTTATAACTCAAGCTCCCAGCGCACTGAAAGCCCAGATCAGCAAAAGGGTAGATGATGCACGATCTACTTGGAAGGGAGAATCAGGCCAACCATGTGTTTTCATGAATCTGTCTCTGTCTTAAGAGAAATCAAAAGAAGAAATTCCGAATCATCCCTATTTTGACATGTTGCCGAAAAGGCCGTGCATAGCAAAATGACCACGAAGGGCAAAGTTAACCTCAGGGTTCTTTTAGCAATCCCAGGATGGTTTGGAATCGGCGTCTAAATGTAGTCCGGAACACAAATATCGTTCCGTGCAAGATCGCAGAAAGCTAATGTCAACACTTCCTAGGAGCCCTATCTGGGTGAAGGAGGAACTTTTATAACTCAAGTTCCCAGCCCACTCAAAGCCCAGATCAGCAAAAGGGTAGATGATGCACGATCTACTTGGAGGGGAGAATCAGGCCAACCATGTGTTTTCATGAATCTGTCTCTGTCTTAAGAGAAATCAAAAGAAGAAATTCCGAATCATCCCTATTTTGACATGTTGCCGAAAAGGCCGTGCATAGCAAAATGACCCCGAAGGGCAAAGTTAACCTCAGGGTTCTTTTAGCAATCCCAGGATGGTTTGGAATCGGCGTCTAAATGTAGTCCGGACCACAAATATCGTTTCGTGCAAGATCGCAAACAGCTAATGTCAGCGCTTCCTAGGAGTCCTATCTGGGTGAAGGAGGAACTTTTATAACTCAAGCTCCCAGCGCACTGAAAGCCCAGATCAGCAAAAGGGTAGATGATGCACGATCTACTTGGAAGGGAGAATCAGGCCAACCATTTTTTTTCATGAATCTGTATCTGTCTTAAGAGAAATCAAAAGAAGAAATTCCGATTCAACCCTGTTTTGACACATTGCCGAAAAGGCCGTGCATAGCAAAATGACCACGAAGGGCAAAGTTAACCTCAGGGTTCTTTTAGCAATCCCAGGATGGTTTGGAATCGGCGTCTAAATGTAGTCCGGAACACAAATATCGTTCCGTGCAAGATCGCAGACAGCTAATGTCAACACTTCCTTGGAGCCCTATATGGGTTGAGGAACTTTTATAACTCAAGTTCCCAGCCCACTCAAAGCCCAGATCAGCAAAAGGGTAGATGATGCACGATCTACTTGGAGGGGAGAATCAGGCCAACCATGTGTTTTCATGAATCTGTCCCTGTCTTAAGAGAAATCAAAAGAAGAAATTCCGAATCATCCCTATTTTGACATGTTGCCGAAAAGGCCGTGCATAGCAAAATGACCACGAAGGGCAAAGTTAACCTCAGGGTTCTTTTAGCAATCCCAGGATGGTTTGGAATCGGCGTCTAAATGTAGTCCGGAACACAAATATCGTTCCGTGCAAGATCGCAGAAAGCTAATGTCAACACTTCCTAGGAGCCCTATCTGGGTTAAGGAGGAACTTTTATAACTCAAGTTCCCAGCCCACTCAAAGCCCAGATCAGCAAAAGGGTAGATGATGCACGATCTACTTGGAGGGGAGAATCAGGCCAACCATGTGTTTTCATGAATCTGTCTCTGTCTTAAGAGAAATCAAAAGAAGAAATTCCGAATCATCCCTATTTTGACATGTTGCCGAAAAGGCCGTGCATAGCAAAATGACCACGAAGGGCAAAGTTAACCTCAGGGTTCTTTTAGCAATCCCAGGATGGTTTGGAATCGGCGTCTAAATGTAGTCCGGACCACAAATATCGTTTCGTGCAAGATCGCAAACAGCTAATGTCAGCGCTTCCTAGGAGTCCTATCTGGGTGAAGGAGGAACTTTTATAACTCAAGCTCCCAGCGCACTGAAAGCCCAGATCAGCAAAAGGGTAGATGATGCACGATCTACTTGGAAGGGAGAATCAGGCCAACCATGTGTTTTCATGAATCTGTCTCTGTCTTAAGAGAAATCAAAAGAAGAAATTCCGAATCATCGCTATTTTGACATGTTGCCGAAAAGGCCGTGCATAGCAAAATGACCACGAAGGGCAAAGTTAACCTCAGGGTTCTTTTAGCAATCCCAGGATGGTTTGGAATCGGCGTCTAAATGTAGTCCGGAACACAAATATCGTTCCGTGCAAGATCGCAGAAAGCTAATGTCAACACTTCCTAGGAGCCCTATCTGGGTTAAGGAGGAACTTTTATAACTCAAGTTCCCAGCCCACTCAAAGCCCAGATCAGCAAAAGGGTAGATGATGCACGATCTACTTGGAGGGGAGAATCAGGCCAACCATGTGTTTTCATGAATCTGTCTCTGTCTTAAGAGAAATCAAAAGAAGAAATTCCGAATCATCCCTATTTTGACATGTTGCCGAAAAGGCCGTGCATAGCAAAATGACCACGAAGGGCAAAGTTAACCTCAGGGTTCTTTTAACAATCCCAGGATGGTTTGGAATCGGCGTCTAAATGTAGTCCGGACCACAAATATCGTTTCGTGCAAGATCGCAAACAGCTAATGTCAGCGCTTCCTAGGAGTCCTATCTGGGTGAAGGAGGAACTTTTATAACTCAAGCTCCCAGCGCACTGAAAGCCCAGATCAGCAAAAGGGTAGATGATGCACGATCTACTTGGAAGGGAGAATCAGGCCAACCATGTGTTTTCATGAATCTGTATCTGTCTTAAGAGAAATCAAAAGAAGAAATTCCGATTCAACCCTGTTTTGACACATTGCCGAAAAGGCCGTGCATAGCAAAATGACCACGAAGGGCAAAGTTAACCTCAGGGTTCTTTTAGCAATCCCAGGATGGTTTGGAATCGGCGTCTAAATGTAGTCCGGAACACAAATATCGTTCCGTGCAAGATCGCAGACAGCTAATGTCAACACTTCCTTGGAGCCCTATATGGGTTGAGGAACTTTTATAACTCAAGTTCCCAGCCCACTCAAAGCCCAGATCAGCAAAAGGGTAGATGATGCACGATCTACTTGGAGGGGAGAATCAGGCCAACCATGTGTTTTCATGAATCTGTCTCTGTCTTAAGAGAAATCAAAAGAAGAAATTCCGAATCATCGCTATTTTGACATGTTGCCGAAAAGGCCGTGCATAGCAAAATGACCACGAAGGGCAAAGTTAACCTCAGGGTTCTTTTAGCAATCCCAGGATGGTTTGGAATCGGCGTCTAAATGTAGTCCGGACCACAAATATCGTTTCGTGCAAGATCGCAAACAGCTAATGTCAGCGCTTCCTAGGAGTCCTATCTGGGTGAAGGAGGAACTTTTATAACTCAAGCTCCCAGCGCACTGAAAGCCCAGATCAGCAAAAGGGTAGATGATGCACGATCTACTTGGAAGGGAGAATCAGGCCAACCATGTGTTTTCATGAATCTGTATCTGTCTTAAGAGAAATCAAAAGAAGAAATTCCGATTCAACCCTCTTTTGACACATTGCCGAAAAGGCCGTGCATAGCAAAATGACCACGAAGGGCAAAGTTAACCTCAGGGTTCTTTTAGCAATCCCAGGATGGTTTGGAATCGGCGTCTAAATGTAGTCCGGACCACAAATATCGTTTCGTGCAAGATCGCAAACAGCTAATGTCAGCGCTTCCTAGGAGTCCTATCTGGGTGAAGGAGGAACTTTTATAACTCAAGCTCCCAGCACACTGAAAGCCCAGATCAGCAAAAGGGTAGATGATGCACGATCTACTTGGAAGGGAGAATCAGGCCAACCATGTGTTTTCATGAATCTGTATCTGTCTTAAGAGAAATCAAAAGAAGAAATTCCGAATCATCGCTATTTTGACATGTTGCCGAAAAGGCCGTGCATAGCAAAATGACCACGAAGGGCAAAGTTAACCTCAGGGTTCTTTTAGCAATCCCAGGATGGTTTGGAATCGGCGTCTAAATGTAGTCCGGAACACAAATATCGTTCCGTGCAAGATCGCAGAAAGCTAATGTCAACACTTCCTAGGAGCCCTATCTGGGTTAAGGAGGAACTTTTATAACTCAAGTTCCCAGCCCACTCAAAGCCCAGATCAGCAAAAGGGTAGATGATGCACGATCTACTTGGAGGGGAGAATCAGGCCAACCATGTGTTTTCATGAATCTGTCTCTGTCTTAAGAGAAATCAAAAGAAGAAATTCCGAATCATCCCTATTTTGACATGTTGCCGAAAAGGCCGTGCATAGCAAAATGACCACGAAGGGCAAAGTTAACCTCAGGGTTCTTTTAGCAATCCCAGGATGGTTTGGAATCGGCGTCTAAATGTAGTCCGGACCACAAATATCGTTTCGTGCAAGATCGCAAACAGCTAATGTCAGCGCTTCCTAGGAGTCCTATCTGGGTGAAGGAGGAACTTTTATAACTCAAGCTCCCAGCGCACTGAAAGCCCAGATCAGCAAAAGGGTAGATGATGCACGATCTACTTGGAAGGGAGAATCAGGCCAACCATGTGTTTTCATGAATCTGTATCTGTCTTAAGAGAAATCAAAAGAAGAAATTCCGATTCAACCCTGTTTTGACACATTGCCGAAAAGGCCGTGCATAGCAAAATGACCACGAAGGGCAAAGTTAACCTCAGGGTTCTTTTAGCAATCCCAGGATGGTTTGGAATCGGCGTCTAAATGTAGTCCGGAACACAAATATCGTTCCGTGCAAGATCGCAGACAGCTAATGTCAACACTTCCTTCGAGCCCTATATGGGTTGAGGAACTTTTATAACTCAAGTTCCCAGCCCACTCAAAGCCCAGATCAGCAAAAGGGTAGATGATGCACGATCTACTTGGAGGGGAGAATCAGGCCAACCATGTGTTTTCATGAATCTGTCCCTGTCTTAAGAGAAATCAAAAGAAGAAATTCCGAATCATCCCTATTTTGACATGTTGCCGAAAAGGCCGTGCATAGCAAAATGACCACGAAGGGCAAAGTTAACCTCAGGGTTCTTTTAGCAATCCCAGGATGGTTTGGAATCGGCGTCTAAATGTAGTCCGGAACACAAATATCGTTCCGTGCAAGATCGCAGAAAGCTAATGTCAACACTTCCTAGGAGCCCTATCTGGGTTAAGGAGGAACTTTTATAACTCAAGTTCCCAGCCCACTCAAAGCCCAGATCAGCAAAAGGGTAGATGATGCACGATCTACTTGGAGGGGAGAATCAGGCCAACCATGTGTTTTCATGAATCTGTCTCTGTCTTAAGAGAAATCAAAAGAAGAAATTCCGAATCATCCCTATTTTGACATGTTGCCGAAAAGGCCGTGCATAGCAAAATGACCACGAAGGGCAAAGTTAACCTCAGGGTTCTTTTAGCAATCCCAGGATGGTTTGGAATCGGCGTCTAAATGTAGTCCGGACCACAAATATCGTTTCGTGCAAGATCGCAAACAGCTAATGTCAGCGCTTCCTAGGAGTCCTATCTGGGTGAAGGAGGAACTTTTATAACTCAAGCTCCCAGCGCACTGAAAGCCCAGATCAGCAAAAGGGTAGATGATGCACGATCTACTTGGAAGGGAGAATCAGGCCAACCATGTGTTTTCATGAATCTGTCTCTGTCTTAAGAGAAATCAAAAGAAGAAATTCCGAATCATCGCTATTTTGACATGTTGCCGAAAAGGCCGTGCATAGCAAAATGACCACGAAGGGCAAAGTTAACCTCAGGGTTCTTTTAGCAATCCCAGGATGGTTTGGAATCGGCGTCTAAATGTAGTCCGGAACACAAATATCGTTCCGTGCAAGATCGCAGAAAGCTAATGTCAACACTTCCTAGGAGCCCTATCTGGGTTAAGGAGGAACTTTTATAACTCAAGTTCCCAGCCCACTCAAAGCCCAGATCAGCAAAAGGGTAGATGATGCACGATCTACTTGGAGGGGAGAATCAGGCCAACCATGTGTTTTCATGAATCTGTCTCTGTCTTAAGAGAAATCAAAAGAAGAAATTCCGAATCATCCCTATTTTGACATGTTGCCGAAAAGGCCGTGCATAGCCAAATGACCACGAAGGGCAAAGTTAACCTCAGGGTTCTTTTAACAATCCCAGGATGGTTTGGAATCGGCGTCTAAATGTAGTCCGGACCACAAATATCGTTTCGTGCAAGATCGCAAACAGCTAATGTCAGCGCTTCCTAGGAGTCCTATCTGGGTGAAGGAGGAACTTTTATAACTCAAGCTCCCAGCGCACTGAAAGCCCAGATCAGCAAAAGGGTAGATGATGCACGATCTACTTGGAAGGGAGAATCAGGCCAACCATGTGTTTTCATGAATCTGTATCTGTCTTAAGAGAAATCAAAAGAAGAAATTCCGATTCAACCCTGTTTTGACACATTGCCGAAAAGGCCGTGCATAGCAAAATGACCACGAAGGGCAAAGTTAACCTCAGGGTTCTTTTAGCAATCCCAGGATGGTTTGGAATCGGCGTCTAAATGTAGTCCGGAACACAAATATCGTTCCGTGCAAGATCGCAGACAGCTAATGTCAACACTTCCTTGGAGCCCTATATGGGTTGAGGAACTTTTATAACTCAAGTTCCCAGCCCACTCAAAGCCCAGATCAGCAAAAGGGTAGATGATGCACGATCTACTTGGAGGGGAGAATCAGGCCAACCATGTGTTTTCATGAATCTGTCTCTGTCTTAAGAGAAATCAAAAGAAGAAATTCCGAATCATCCCTATTTTGACATGTTGCCGAAAAGGCCGTGCATAGCAAAATGACCACGAAGGGCAAAGTTAACCTCAGGGTTCTTTTAGCAATCCCAGGATGGTTTGGAATCGGCGTCTAAATGTAGTCCGGACCACAAATATCGTTTCGTGCAAGATCGCAAACAGCTAATGTCAGCGCTTCCTAGGAGTCCTATCTGGGTGAAGGAGGAACTTTTATAACTCAAGCTCCCAGCGCACTGAAAGCCCAGATCAGCAAAAGGGTAGATGATGCACGATCTACTTGGAAGGGAGAATCAGGCCAACCATGTGTTTTCATGAATCTGTATCTGTCTTAAGAGAAATCAAAAGAAGAAATTCCGAATCATCGCTATTTTGACATGTTGCCGAAAAGGCCGTGCATAGCAAAATGACCACGAAGGGCAAAGTTAACCTCAGGGTTCTTTTAGCAATCCCAGGATGGTTTGGAATCGGCGTCTAAATGTAGTCCGGAACACAAATATCGTTCCGTGCAAGATCGCAGAAAGCTAATGTCAACACTTCCTAGGAGCCCTATCTGGGTTAAGGAGGAACTTTTATAACTCAAGTTCCCAGCCCACTCAAAGCCCAGATCAGCAAAAGGGTAGATGATGCACGATCTACTTGGAGGGGAGAATCAGGCCAACCATGTGTTTTCATGAATCTGTCTCTGTCTTAAGAGAAATCAAAAGAAGAAATTCCGAATCATCCCTATTTTGACATGTTGCCGAAAAGGCCGTGCATAGCAAAATGACCACGAAGGGCAAAGTTAACCTCAGGGTTCTTTTAGCAATCCCAGGATGGTTTGGAATCGGCGTCTAAATGTAGTCCGGACCACAAATATCGTTTCGTGCAAGATCGCAAACAGCTAATGTCAGCGCTTCCTAGGAGTCCTATCTGGGTGAAGGAGGAACTTTTATAACTCAAGCTCCCAGCGCACTGAAAGCCCAGATCAGCAAAAGGGTAGATGATGCACGATCTACTTGGAAGGGAGAATCAGGCCAACCATGTGTTTTCATGAATCTGTATCTGTCTTAAGAGAAATCAAAAGAAGAAATTCCGATTCAACCCTGTTTTGACACATTGCCGAAAAGGCCGTGCATAGCAAAATGACCACGAAGGGCAAAGTTAACCTCAGGGTTCTTTTAGCAATCCCAGGATGGTTTGGAATCGGCGTCTAAATGTAGTCCGGAACACAAATATCGTTCCGTGCAAGATCGCAGACAGCTAATGTCAACACTTCCTTGGAGCCCTATATGGGTTGAGGAACTTTTATAACTCAAGTTCCCAGCCCACTCAAAGCCCAGATCAGCAAAAGGGTAGATGATGCACGATCTACTTGGAGGGGAGAATCAGGCCAACCATGTGTTTTCATGAATCTGTCTCTGTCTTAAGAGAAATCAAAAGAAGAAATTCCGAATCATCCCTATTTTGACATGTTGCCGAAAAGGCCGTGCATAGCAAAATGACCACGAAGGGCAAAGTTAACCTCAGGGTTCTTTTAGCAATCCCAGGATGGTTTGGAATCGGCGTCTAAATGTAGTCCGGACCACAAATATCGTTTCGTGCAAGATCGCAAACAGCTAATGTCAGCGCTTCCTAGGAGTCCTATCTGGGTGAAGGAGGAACTTTTATAACTCAAGCTCCCAGCGCACTGAAAGCCCAGATCAGCAAAAGGGTAGATGATGCACGATCTACTTGGAAGGGAGAATCAGGCCAACCATGTGTTTTCATGAATCTGTATCTGTCTTAAGAGAAATCAAAAGAAGAAATTCCGAATCATCGCTATTTTGACATGTTGCCGAAAAGGCCGTGCATAGCAAAATGACCACGAAGGGCAAAGTTAACCTCAGGGTTCTTTTAGCAATCCCAGGATGGTTTGGAATCGGCGTCTAAATGTAGTCCGGAACACAAATATCGTTCCGTGCAAGATCGCAGAAAGCTAATGTCAACACTTCCTAGGAGCCCTATCTGGGTTAAGGAGGAACTTTTATAACTCAAGTTCCCAGCCCACTCAAAGCCCAGATCAGCAAAAGGGTAGATGATGCACGATCTACTTGGAGGGGAGAATCAGGCCAACCATGTGTTTTCATGAATCTGTCTCTGTCTTAAGAGAAATCAAAAGAAGAAATTCCGAATCATCCCTATTTTGACATGTTGCCGAAAAGGCCGTGCATAGCAAAATGACCACGAAGGGCAAAGTTAACCTCAGGGTTCTTTTAGCAATCCCAGGATGGTTTGGAATCGGCGTCTAAATGTAGTCCGGACCACAAATATCGTTTCGTGCAAGATCGCAAACAGCTAATGTCAGCGCTTCCTAGGAGTCCTATCTGGGTGAAGGAGGAACTTTTATAACTCAAGCTCCCAGCGCACTGAAAGCCCAGATCAGCAAAAGGGTAGATGATGCACGATCTACTTGGAAGGGAGAATCAGGCCAACCATGTGTTTTCATGAATCTGTATCTGTCTTAAGAGAAATCAAAAGAAGAAATTCCGATTCAACCCTGTTTTGACACATTGCCGAAAAGGCCGTGCATAGCAAAATGACCACGAAGGGCAAAGTTAACCTCAGGGTTCTTTTAGCAATCCCAGGATGGTTTGGAATCGGCGTCTAAATGTAGTCCGGAACACAAATATCGTTCCGTGCAAGATCGCAGACAGCTAATGTCAACACTTCCTTCGAGCCCTATATGGGTTGAGGAACTTTTATAACTCAAGTTCCCAGCCCACTCAAAGCCCAGATCAGCAAAAGGGTAGATGATGCACGATCTACTTGGAGGGGAGAATCAGGCCAACCATGTGTTTTCATGAATCTGTCTCTGTCTTAAGAGAAATCAAAAGAAGAAATTCCGAATCATCGCTATTTTGACATGTTGCCGAAAAGGCCGTGCATAGCAAAATGACCACGAAGGGCAAAGTTAACCTCAGGGTTCTTTTAGCAATCCCAGGATGGTTTGGAATCGGCGTCTAAATGTAGTCCGGAACACAAATATCGTTCCGTGCAAGATCGCAGAAAGCTAATGTCAACACTTCCTAGGAGCCCTATCTGGGTGAAGGAGGAAAATTTATAACTCAAGTTCCCAGCCCACTCAAAGCCCAGATCAGCAAAAGGGTAGATGATGCACGATCTACTTGGAGGGGAGAATCAGGCCAACCATGTGTTTTCATGAATCTGTCTCTGTCTTAAGAGAAATCAAAAGAAGAAATTCCGAATCATCGCTATTTTGACATGTTGCCGAAAAGGCCGTGCATAGCAAAATGACCACGAAGGGCAAAGTTAACCTCAGGGTTCTTTTAGCAATCCCAGGATGGTTTGGAATCGGCGTCTAAATGTAGTCCGGACCACAAATATCGTTTCGTGCAAGATCGCAAACAGCTAATGTCAGCGCTTCCTAGGAGTCCTATCTGGGTGAAGGAGGAACTTTTATAACTCAAGCTCCCAGCGCACTGAAAGCCCAGATCAGCAAAAGGGTAGATGATGCACGATCTACTTGGAAGGGAGAATCAGGCCAACCATTTTTTTTCATGAATCTGTATCTGTCTTAAGAGAAATCAAAAGAAGAAATTCCGATTCAACCCTGTTTTGACACATTGCCGAAAAGGCCGTGCATAGCAAAATGACCACGAAGGGCAAAGTTAACCTCAGGGTTCTTTTAGCAATCCCAGGATGGTTTGGAATCGGCGTCTAAATGTAGTCCGGAACACAAATATCGTTCCGTGCAAGATCGCAGACAGCTAATGTCAACACTTCCTTGGAGCCCTATATGGGTTGAGGAACTTTTATAACTCAAGTTCCCAGCCCACTCAAAGCCCAGATCAGCAAAAGGGTAGATGATGCACGATCTACTTGGAGGGGAGAATCAGGCCAACCATGTGTTTTCATGAATCTGTCCCTGTCTTAAGAGAAATCAAAAGAAGAAATTCCGAATCATCCCTATTTTGACATGTTGCCGAAAAGGCCGTGCATAGCAAAATGACCACGAAGGGCAAAGTTAACCTCAGGGTTCTTTTAGCAATCCCAGGATGGTTTGGAATCGGCGTCTAAATGTAGTCCGGACCACAGATATCGTTTCGTGCAAGATCGCAAACAGCTAATGTCAGCGCTTCCTAGGAGTCCTATCTGGGTGAAGGAGGAACTTTTATAACTCAAGCTCCCAGCGCACTGAAAGCCCAGATCAGCAAAAGGGTAGATGATGCACGATCTACTTGGAAGGGAGAATCAGGCCAACCATGTGTTTTCATGAATCTGTATCTGTCTTAAGAGAAATCAAAAGAAGAAATTCCGATTCAACCCTGTTTTGACACATTGCCGAAAAGGCCGTGCATAGCAAAATGACCACGAAGGGCAAAGTTAACCTCAGGGTTCTTTTAGCAATCCCAGGATGGTTTGGAATCGGCGTCTAAATGTAGTCCGGAACACAAATATCGTTCCGTGCAAGATCGCAAACAGCTAATGTCAACACTTCCTTGGAGCCCTATATGGGTTGAGGAACTTTTATAACTCAAGTTCCCAGCCCACTCAAAGCCCAGATCAGCAAAAGGGTAGATGATGCACGATCTACTTGGAGGGGAGAATCAGGCCAACCATGTGTTTTCATGAATCTGTCCCTGTCTTAAGAGAAATCAAAAGAAGAAATTCCGAATCATCCCTATTTTGACATGTTGCCGAAAAGGCCGTGCATAGCAAAATGACCACGAAGGGCAAAGTTAACCTCACGGTTCTTTTAGCAATCCCAGGATGGTTTGGAATCGGCGTCTAAATGTAGTCCGGACCACAAATATCGTTTCGTGCAAGATCGCAAACAGCTAATGTCAGCGCTTCCTAGGAGTCCTATCTGGGTGAAGGAGGAACTTTTATAACTCAAGCTCCCAGCGCACTGAAAGCCCAGATCAGCAAAAGGGTAGATGATGCACGATCTACTTGGAAGGGAGAATCAGGCCAACCATGTGTTTTCATGAATCTGTCTCTGTCTTAAGAGAAATCAAAAGAAGAAATTCCGAATCATCGCTATTTTGACATGTTGCCGAAAAGGCCGTGCATAGCAAAATGACCACGAAGGGCAAAGTTAACCTCAGGGTTCTTTTAGCAATCCCAGGATGGTTTGGAATCGGCGTCTAAATGTAGTCCGGAACACAAATATCGTTCCGTGCAAGATCGCAGAAAGCTAATGTCAACACTTCCTAGGAGCCCTATCTGGGTGAAGGAGGAACTTTTATAACTCAAGTTCCCAGCCCACTCAAAGCCCAGATCAGCAAAAGGGTAGATGATGCACGATCTACTTGGAGGGGAGAATCAGGCCAACCATGTGTTTTCACGAATCTGTCTCTGTCTTAAGAGAAATCAAAAGAAGAAATTACAAATCATCCCTATTTTGACATGTTGCCGAAAAGGCCGTGCATAGCAAAATGACCACGAAGGGCAAAGTTAACCTCAGGGTTCTTTTAGCAATCCCAGGATGGTTTGGAATCGGCGTCTAAATGTAGTCCGGAACACAAATATCGTTCCGTGCAAGATCGCAGACAGCTAATGTCAACACTTCCTTGGAGCCCTATATGGGTTGAGGAACTTTTATAACTCAAGTTCCCAGCCCACTCAAAGCCCAGATCAGCAAAAGGGTAGATGATGCACGATCTACTTGGAGGGGAGAATCAGGCCAACCATGTGTTTTCATGAATCTGTCCCTGTCTTAAGAGAAATCAAAAGAAGAAATTCCGAATCATCCCTATTTTGACATGTTGCCGAAAAGGCCGTGCATAGCAAAATGACCACGAAGGGCAAAGTTAACCTCAGGGTTCTTTTAGCAATCCCAGGATGGTTTGGAATCGGCGTCTAAATGTAGTCCGGAACACAAATATCGTTCCGTGCAAGATCGCAGAAAGCTAATGTCAACACTTCCTAGGAGCCCTATCTGGGTTAAGGAGGAACTTTTATAACTCAAGTTCCCAGCCCACTCAAAGCCCAGATCAGCAAAAGGGTAGATGATGCACGATCTACTTGGAGGGGAGAATCAGGCCAACCATGTGTTTTCATGAATCTGTCTCTGTCTTAAGAGAAATCAAAAGAAGAAATTCCGAATCATCCCTATTTTGACATGTTGCCGAAAAGGCCGTGCATAGCAAAATGACCACGAAGGGCAAAGTTAACCTCAGGGTTCTTTTAGCAATCCCAGGATGGTTTGGAATCGGCGTCTAAATGTAGTCCGGACCACAAATATCGTTTCGTGCAAGATCGCAAACAGCTAATGTCAGCGCTTCCTAGGAGTCCTATCTGGGTGAAGGAGGAACTTTTATAACTCAAGCTCCCAGCGCACTGAAAGCCCAGATCAGCAAAAGGGTAGATGATGCACGATCTACTTGGAAGGGAGAATCAGGCCAACCATGTGTTTTCATGAATCTGTATCTGTCTTAAGAGAAATCAAAAGAAGAAATTCCGATTCAACCCTGTTTTGACACATTGCCGAAAAGGCCGTGCATAGCAAAATGACCACGAAGGGCAAAGTTAACCTCAGGGTTCTTTTAGCAATCCCAGGATGGTTTGGAATCGGCGTCTAAATGTAGTCCGGAACACAAATATCGTTCCGTGCAAGATCGCAGACAGCTAATGTCAACACTTCCTTGGAGCCCTATATGGGTTGAGGAACTTTTATAACTCAAGTTCCCAGCCCACTCAAAGCCCAGATCAGCAAAAGGGTAGATGATGCACGATCTACTTGGAGGGGAGAATCAGGCCAACCATGTGTTTTCATGAATCTGTCTCTGTCTTAAGAGAAATCAAAAGAAGAAATTCCGAATCATCCCTATTTTGACATGTTGCCGAAAAGGCCGTGCATAGCAAAATGACCACGAAGGGCAAAGTTAACCTCAGGGTTCTTTTAGCAATCCCAGGATGGTTTGGAATCGGCGTCTAAATGTAGTCCGGACGACAAATATCGTTTCGTGCAAGATCGCAAACAGCTAATGTCAGCGCTTCCTAGGAGTCCTATCTGGGTGAAGGAGGAACTTTTATAACTCAAGCTCCCAGCGCACTGAAAGCCCAGATCAGCAAAAGGGTAGATGATGCACGATCTACTTGGAAGGGAGAATCAGGCCAACCATGTGTTTTCATGAATCTGTATCTGTCTTAAGAGAAATCAAAAGAAGAAATTCCGATTCAACCCTGTTTTGACACATTGCCGAAAAGGCCGTGCATAGCAAAATGACCACGAAGGGCAAAGTTAACCTCAGGGTTCTTTTAGCAATCCCAGGATGGTTTGGAATCGGCGTCTAAATGTAGTTCCGAACACAAATATCGTTCCGTGCAAGATCGCAGAAAGCTAATGTCAACACTTCCTAGGAGCCCTATCTGGGTGAAGGAGGAACTTTTATAACTCAAGTTCCCAGCCCACTCAAAGCCCAGATCAGCAAAAGGGTAGATGATGCACGATCTACTTGGAGGGGAGAATCAGGCCAACCATGTGTTTTCATGAATCTGTCTCTGTCTTAAGAGAAATCAAAAGAAGAAATTACAAATCATCCCTATTTTGACATGTTGCCGAAAAGGCCGTGCATAGCAAAATGACCACGAAGGGCAAAGTTAACCTCAGGGTTCTTTTAGCAATCCCAGGATGGTTTGGAATCGGCGTCTAAATGTAGTCCGGAACACAAATATCGTTCCGTGCAAGATCGCAGACAGCTAATGTCAACACTTCCTTGGAGCCCTATATGGGTTGAGGAACTTTTATAACTCAAGTTCCCAGCCCACTCAAAGCCCAGATCAGCAAAAGGGTAGATGATGCACGATCTACTTGGAGGGGAGAATCAGGCCAACCATGTGTTTTCATGAATCTGTCCCTGTCTTAAGAGAAATCAAAAGAAGAAATTCCGAATCATCCCTATTTTGACATGTTGCCGAAAAGGCCGTGCATAGCAAAATGACCACGAAGGGCAAAGTTAACCTCAGGGTTCTTTTAGCAATCCCAGGATGGTTTGGAATCGGCGTCTAAATGTAGTCCGGAACACAAATATCGTTCCGTGCAAGATCGCAGAAAGCTAATGTCAACACTTCCTAGGAGCCCTATCTGGGTTAAGGAGGAACTTTTATAACTCAAGTTCCCAGCCCACTCAAAGCCCAGATCAGCAAAAGGGTAGATGATGCACGATCTACTTGGAGGGGAGAATCAGGCCAACCATGTGTTTTCATGAATCTGTCTCTGTCTTAAGAGAAATCAAAAGAAGAAATTCCGAATCATCCCTATTTTGACATGTTGCCGAAAAGGCCGTGCATAGCAAAATGACCACGAAGGGCAAAGTTAACCTCAGGGTTCTTTTAGCAATCCCAGGATGGTTTGGAATCGGCGTCTAAATGTAGTCCGGACCACAAATATCGTTTCGTGCAAGATCGCAAACAGCTAATGTCAGCGCTTCCTAGGAGTCCTATCTGGGTGAAGGAGGAACTTTTATAACTCAAGCTCCCAGCGCACTGAAAGCCCAGATCAGCAAAAGGGTAGATGATGCACGATCTACTTGGAAGGGAGAATCAGGCCAACCATGTGTTTTCATGAATCTGTATCTGTCTTAAGAGAAATCAAAAGAAGAAATTCCGATTCAACCCTGTTTTGACACATTGCCGAAAAGGCCGTGCATAGCAAAATGACCACGAAGGGCAAAGTTAACCTCAGGGTTCTTTTAGCAATCCCAGGATGGTTTGGAATCGGCGTCTAAATGTAGTCCGGAACACAAATATCGTTCCGTGCAAGATCGCAGACAGCTAATGTCAACACTTCCTTGGAGCCCTATATGGGTTGAGGAACTTTTATAACTCAAGTTCCCAGCCCACTCAAAGCCCAGATCAGCAAAAGGGTAGATGATGCACGATCTACTTGGAGGGGAGAATCAGGCCAACCATGTGTTTTCATGAATCTGTCTCTGTCTTAAGAGAAATCAAAAGAAGAAATTCCGAATCATCCCTATTTTGACATGTTGCCGAAAAGGCCGTGCATAGCAAAATGACCACGAAGGGCAAAGTTAACCTCAGGGTTCTTTTAGCAATCCCAGGATGGTTTGGAATCGGCGTCTAAATGTAGTCCGGACCACAAATATCGTTTCGTGCAAGATCGCAAACAGCTAATGTCAGCGCTTCCTAGGAGTCCTATCTGGGTGAAGGAGGAACTTTTATAACTCAAGCTCCCAGCGCACTGAAAGCCCAGATCAGCAAAAGGGTAGATGATGCACGATCTACTTGGAAGGGAGAATCAGGCCAACCATGTGTTTTCATGAATCTGTCTCTGTCTTAAGAGAAATCAAAAGAAGAAATTCCGAATCATCGCTATTTTGACATGTTGCCGAAAAGGCCGTGCATAGCAAAATGACCACGAAGGGCAAAGTTAACCTCAGGGTTCTTTTAGCAATCCCAGGATGGTTTGGAATCGGCGTCTAAATGTAGTCCGGAACACAAATATCGTTCCGTGCAAGATCGCAGAAAGCTAATGTCAACACCTCCTAGGAGCCCTATCTGGGTTAAGGAGGAACTTTTATAACTCAAGTTCCCAGCCCACTCAAAGCCCAGATCAGCAAAAGGGTAGATGATGCACGATCTACTTGGAGGGGAGAATCAGGCCAACCATGTGTTTTCATTAATCTGTCTCTGTCTTAAGAGAAATCAAAAGAAGAAATTCCGAATCATCCCTATTTTGACATGTTGCCGAAAAGGCCGTGCATAGCAAAATGACCACGAAGGGCAAAGTTAACCTCAGGGTTCTTTTAGCAATCCCAGGATGGTTTGGAATCGGCGTCTAAATGTAGTCCGGACCACAAATATCGTTTCGTGCAAGATCGCAAACAGCTAATGTCAGCGCTTCCTAGGAGTCCTATCTGGGTGAAGGAGGAACTTTTATAACTCAAGCTCCCAGCGCACTGAAAGCCCAGATCAGCAAAAGGGTAGATGATGCACGATCTACTTGGAAGGGAGAATCAGGCCAACCATTTTTTTTCATGAATCTGTATCTGTCTTAAGAGAAATCAAAAGAAGAAATTCCGATTCAACCCTGTTTTGACACATTGCCGAAAAGGCCGTGCATAGCAAAATGACCACGAAGGGCAAAGTTAACCTCAGGGTTCTTTTAGCAATCCCAGGATGGTTTGGAATCGGCGTCTAAATGTAGTCCGGAACACAAATATCGTTCCGTGCAAGATCGCAGACAGCTAATGTCAACACTTCCTTGGAGCCCTATATGGGTTGAGGAACTTTTATAACTCAAGTTCCCAGCCCACTCAAAGCCCAGATCAGCAAAAGGGTAGATGATGCACGATCTACTTGGAGGGGAGAATCAGGCCAACCATGTGTTTTCATGAATCTGTCCCTGTCTTAAGAGAAATCAAAAGAAGAAATTCCGAATCATCCCTATTTTGACATGTTGCCGAAAAGGCCGTGCATAGCAAAATGACCACGAAGGGCAAAGTTAACCTCAGGGTTCTTTTAGCAATCCCAGGATGGTTTGGAATCGGCGTCTAAATGTAGTCCGGACCACAGATATCGTTTCGTGCAAGATCGCAAACAGCTAATGTCAGCGCTTCCTAGGAGTCCTATCTGGGTGAAGGAGGAACTTTTATAACTCAAGCTCCCAGCGCACTGAAAGCCCAGATCAGCAAAAGGGTAGATGATGCACGATCTACTTGGAAGGGAGAATCAGGCCAACCATGTGTTTTCATGAATCTGTATCTGTCTTAAGAGAAATCAAAAGAAGAAATTCCGATTCAACCCTGTTTTGACACATTGCCGAAAAGGCCGTGCATAGCAAAATGACCACGAAGGGCAAAGTTAACCTCAGGGTTCTTTTAGCAATCCCAGGATGGTTTGGAATCAGCGTCTAAATGTAGTCCGGAACACAAATATCGTTCCGTGCAAGATCGCAAACAGCTAATGTCAACACTTCCTTGGAGCCCTATATGGGTTGAGGAACTTTTATAACTCAAGTTCCCAGCCCACTCAAAGCCCAGATCAGCAAAAGGGTAGATGATGCACGATCTACTTGGAGGGGAGAATCAGGCCAACCATGTGTTTTCATGAATCTGTCCCTGTCTTAAGAGAAATCAAAAGAAGAAATTCCGAATCATCCCTATTTTGACATGTTGCCGAAAAGGCCGTGCATAGCAAAATGACCACGAAGGGCAAAGTTAACCTCAGGGTTCTTTTAGCAATCCCAGGATGGTTTGGAATCGGCGTCTAAATGTAGTCCGGAACACAAATATCGTTCCGTGCAAGATCGCAGAAAGCTAATGTCAACACTTCCTAGGAGCCCTATCTGGGTTAAGGAGGAACTTTTATAACTCAAGTTCCCAGCCCACTCAAAGCCCAGATCAGCAAAAGGGTAGATGATGCACGATCTACTTGGAGGGGAGAATCAGGCCAACCATGTGTTTTCATGAATCTGTCTCTGTCTTAAGAGAAATCAAAAGAAGAAATTCCGAATCATCCCTATTTTGACATGTTGCCGAAAAGGCCGTGCATAGCAAAATGACCACGAAGGGCAAAGTTAACCTCAGGGTTCTTTTAGCAATCCCAGGATGGTTTGGAATCGGCGTCTAAATGTAGTCCGGACCACAAATATCGTTTCGTGCAAGATCGCAAACAGCTAATGTCAGCGCTTCCTAGGAGTCCTATCTGGGTGAAGGAGGAACTTTTATAACTCAAGCTCCCAGCGCACTGAAAGCCCAGATCAGCAAAAGGGTAGATGATGCACGATCTACTTGGAAGGGAGAATCAGGCCAACCATGTGTTTTCATGAATCTGTATCTGTCTTAAGAGAAATCAAAAGAAGAAATTCCGATTCAACCCTGTTTTGACACATTGCCGAAAAGGCCGTGCATAGCAAAATGACCACGAAGGGCAAAGTTAACCTCAGGGTTCTTTTAGCAATCCCAGGATGGTTTGGAATCGGCGTCTAAATGTAGTCCGGAACACAAATATCGTTCCGTGCAAGATCGCAGACAGCTAATGTCAACACTTCCTTGGAGCCCTATATGGGTTGAGGAACTTTTATAACTCAAGTTCCCAGCCCACTCAAAGCCCAGATCAGCAAAAGGGTAGATGATGCACGATCTACTTGGAGGGGAGAATCAGGCCAACCATGTGTTTTCATGAATCTGTCTCTGTCTTAAGAGAAATCAAAAGAAGAAATTCCGAATCATCCCTATTTTGACATGTTGCCGAAAAGGCCGTGCATAGCAAAATGACCACGAAGGGCAAAGTTAACCTCAGGGTTCTTTTAGCAATCCCAGGATGGTTTGGAATCGGCGTCTAAATGTAGTCCGGACCACAAATATCGTTTCGTGCAAGATCGCAAACAGCTAATGTCAGCGCTTCCTAGGAGTCCTATCTGGGTGAAGGAGGAACTTTTATAACTCAAGCTCCCAGCGCACTGAAAGCCCAGATCAGCAAAAGGGTAGATGATGCACGATCTACTTGGAAGGGAGAATCAGGCCAACCATGTGTTTTCATGAATCTGTCTCTGTCTTAAGAGAAATCAAAAGAAGAAATTCCGAATCATCGCTATTTTGACATGTTGCCGAAAAGGCCGTGCATAGCAAAATGACCACGAAGGGCAAAGTTAACCTCAGGGTTCTTTTAGCAATCCCAGGATGGTTTGGAATCGGCGTCTAAATGTAGTCCGGAACACAAATATCGTTCCGTGCAAGATCGCAGAAAGCTAATGTCAACACCTCCTAGGAGCCCTATCTGGGTTAAGGAGGAACTTTTATAACTCAAGTTCCCAGCCCACTCAAAGCCCAGATCAGCAAAAGGGTAGATGATGCACGATCTACTTGGAGGGGAGAATCAGGCCAACCATGTGTTTTCATGAATCTGTCTCTGTCTTAAGAGAAATCAAAAGAAGAAATTCCGAATCATCCCTATTTTGACATGTTGCCGAAAAGGCCGTGCATAGCAAAATGACCACGAAGGGCAAAGTTAACCTCAGGGTTCTTTTAGCAATCCCAGGATGGTTTGGAATCGGCGTCTAAATGTAGTCCGGACCACAAATATCGTTTCGTGCAAGATCGCAAACAGCTAATGTCAGCGCTTCCTAGGAGTCCTATCTGGGTGAAGGAGGAACTTTTATAACTCAAGCTCCCAGCGCACTGAAAGCCCAGATCAGCAAAAGGGTAGATGATGCACGATCTACTTGGAAGGGAGAATCAGGCCAACCATTTTTTTTCATGAATCTGTATCTGTCTTAAGAGAAATCAAAAGAAGAAATTCCGATTCAACCCTGTTTTGACACATTGCCGAAAAGGCCGTGCATAGCAAAATGACCACGAAGGGCAAAGTTAACCTCAGGGTTCTTTTAGCAATCCCAGGATGGTTTGGAATCGGCGTCTAAATGTAGTCCGGAACACAAATATCGTTCCGTGCAAGATCGCAGACAGCTAATGTCAACACTTCCTTGGAGCCCTATATGGGTTGAGGAACTTTTATAACTCAAGTTCCCAGCCCACTCAAAGCCCAGATCAGCAAAAGGGTAGATGATGCACGATCTACTTGGAGGGGAGAATCAGGCCAACCATGTGTTTTCATGAATCTGTCCCTGTCTTAAGAGAAATCAAAAGAAGAAATTCCGAATCATCCCTATTTTGACATGTTGCCGAAAAGGCCGTGCATAGCAAAATGACCACGAAGGGCAAAGTTAACCTCAGGGTTCTTTTAGCAATCCCAGGATGGTTTGGAATCGGCGTCTAAATGTAGTCCGGACCACAGATATCGTTTCGTGCAAGATCGCAAACAGCTAATGTCAGCGCTTCCTAGGAGTCCTATCTGGGTGAAGGAGGAACTTTTATAACTCAAGCTCCCAGCGCACTGAAAGCCCAGATCAGCAAAAGGGTAGATGATGCACGATCTACTTGGAAGGGAGAATCAGGCCAACCATGTGTTTTCATGAATCTGTATCTGTCTTAAGAGAAATCAAAAGAAGAAATTCCGATTCAACCCTGTTTTGACACATTGCCGAAAAGGCCGTGCATAGCAAAATGACCACGAAGGGCAAAGTTAACCTCAGGGTTCTTTTAGCAATCCCAGGATGGTTTGGAATCAGCGTCTAAATGTAGTCCGGAACACAAATATCGTTCCGTGCAAGATCGCAAACAGCTAATGTCAACACTTCCTTGGAGCCCTATATGGGTTGAGGAACTTTTATAACTCAAGTTCCCAGCCCACTCAAAGCCCAGATCAGCAAAAGGGTAGATGATGCACGATCTACTTGGAGGGGAGAATCAGGCCAACCATGTGTTTTCATGAATCTGTCCCTGTCTTAAGAGAAATCAAAAGAAGAAATTCCGAATCATCCCTATTTTGACATGTTGCCGAAAAGGCCGTGCATAGCAAAATGACCACGAAGGGCAAAGTTAACCTCACGGTTCTTTTAGCAATCCCAGGATGGTTTGGAATCGGCGTCTAAATGTAGTCCGGACCACAAATATCGTTTCGTGCAAGATCGCAAACAGCTAATGTCAGCGCTTCCTAGGAGTCCTATCTGGGTGAAGGAGGAACTTTTATAACTCAAGCTCCCAGCGCACTGAAAGCCCAGATCAGCAAAAGGGTAGATGATGCACGATCTACTTGGAAGGGAGAATCAGGCCAACCATGTGTTTTCATGAATCTGTCTCTGTCTTAAGAGAAATCAAAAGAAGAAATTCCGAATCATCGCTATTTTGACATGTTGCCGAAAAGGCCGTGCATAGCAAAATGACCACGAAGGGCAAAGTTAACCTCAGGGTTCTTTTAGCAATCCCAGGATGGTTTGGAATCGGCGTCTAAATGTAGTCCGGAACACAAATATCGTTCCGTGCAAGATCGCAGAAAGCTAATGTCAACACTTCCTAGGAGCCCTATCTGGGTGAAGGAGGAACTTTTATAACTCAAGTTCCCAGCCCACTCAAAGCCCAGATCAGCAAAAGGGTAGATGATGCACGATCTACTTGGAGGGGAGAATCAGGCCAACCATGTGTTTTCATGAATCTGTCTCTGTCTTAAGAGAAATCAAAAGAAGAAATTCCGAATCATCCCTATTTTGACATGTTGCCGAAAAGGCCGTGCATAGCAAAATGACCACGAAGGGCAAAGTTAACCTCAGGGTTCTTTTAGCAATCCCAGGATGGTTTGGAATCGGCGTCTAAATGTAGTCCGGACCACAAATATCGTTTCGTGCAAGATCGCAAACAGCTAATGTCAGCGCTTCCTAGGAGTCCTATCTGGGTGAAGGAGGAACTTTTATAACTCAAGCTCCCAGCGCACTGAAAGCCCAGATCAGCAAAAGGGTAGATGATGCACGATCTACTTGGAAGGGAGAATCAGGCCAACCATTTTTTTTCATGAATCTGTATCTGTCTTAAGAGAAATCAAAAGAAGAAATTCCGATTCAACCCTGTTTTGACACATTGCCGAAAAGGCCGTGCATAGCAAAATGACCACGAAGGGCAAAGTTAACCTCAGGGTTCTTTTAGCAATCCCAGGATGGTTTGGAATCGGCGTCTAAATGTAGTCCGGAACACAAATATCGTTCCGTGCAAGATCGCAGACAGCTAATGTCAACACTTCCTTGGAGCCCTATATGGGTTGAGGAACTTTTATAACTCAAGTTCCCAGCCCACTCAAAGCCCAGATCAGCAAAAGGGTAGATGATGCACGATCTACTTGGAGGGGAGAATCAGGCCAACCATGTGTTTTCATGAATCTGTCCCTGTCTTAAGAGAAATCAAAAGAAGAAATTCCGAATCATCCCTATTTTGACATGTTGCCGAAAAGGCCGTGCATAGCAAAATGACCACGAAGGGCAAAGTTAACCTCAGGGTTCTTTTAGCAATCCCAGGATGGTTTGGAATCGGCGTCTAAATGTAGTCCGGACCACAGATATCGTTTCGTGCAAGATCGCAAACAGCTAATGTCAGCGCTTCCTAGGAGTCCTATCTGGGTGAAGGAGGAACTTTTATAACTCAAGCTCCCAGCGCACTGAAAGCCCAGATCAGCAAAAGGGTAGATGATGCACGATCTACTTGGAAGGGAGAATCAGGCCAACCATGTGTTTTCATGAATCTGTATCTGTCTTAAGAGAAATCAAAAGAAGAAATTCCGATTCAACCCTGTTTTGACACATTGCCGAAAAGGCCGTGCATAGCAAAATGACCACGAAGGGCAAAGTTAACCTCAGGGTTCTTTTAGCAATCCCAGGATGGTTTGGAATCGGCGTCTAAATGTAGTCCGGAACACAAATATCGTTCCGTGCAAGATCGCAAACAGCTAATGTCAACACTTCCTTGGAGCCCTATATGGGTTGAGGAACTTTTATAACTCAAGTTCCCAGCCCACTCAAAGCCCAGATCAGCAAAAGGGTAGATGATGCACGATCTACTTGGAGGGGAGAATCAGGCCAACCATGTGTTTTCATGAATCTGTCCCTGTCTTAAGAGAAATCAAAAGAAGAAATTCCGAATCATCCCTATTTTGACATGTTGCCGAAAAGGCCGTGCATAGCAAAATGACCACGAAGGGCAAAGTTAACCTCACGGTTCTTTTAGCAATCCCAGGATGGTTTGGAATCGGCGTCTAAATGTAGTCCGGACCACAAATATCGTTTCGTGCAAGATCGCAAACAGCTAATGTCAGCGCTTCCTAGGAGTCCTATCTGGGTGAAGGAGGAACTTTTATAACTCAAGCTCCCAGCGCACTGAAAGCCCAGATCAGCAAAAGGGTAGATGATGCACGATCTACTTGGAAGGGAGAATCAGGCCAACCATGTGTTTTCATGAATCTGTCTCTGTCTTAAGAGAAATCAAAAGAAGAAATTCCGAATCATCGCTATTTTGACATGTTGCCGAAAAGGCCGTGCATAGCAAAATGACCACGAAGGGCAAAGTTAACCTCAGGGTTCTTTTAGCAATCCCAGGATGGTTTGGAATCGGCGTCTAAATGTGGTCCGGAACACAAATATCGTTCCGTGCAAGATCGCAGAAAGCTAATGTCAACACTTCCTAGGAGCCCTATCTGGGTGAAGGAGGAACTTTTATAACTCAAGTTCCCAGCCCACTCAAAGCCCAGATCAGCAAAAGGGTAGATGATGCACGATCTACTTGGAGGGGAGAATCAGGCCAACCATGTGTTTTCATGAATCTGTCTCTGTCTTAAGAGAAATCAAAAGAAGAAATTACAAATCATCCCTATTTTGACATGTTGCCGAAAAGGCCGTGCATAGCAAAATGACCACGAAGGGCAAAGTTAACCTCAGGGTTCTTTTAGCAATCCCAGGATGGTTTGGAATCGGCGTCTAAATGTAGTCCGGAACACAAATATCGTTCCGTGCAAGATCGCAGACAGCTAATGTCAACACTTCCTTGGAGCCCTATATGGGTTGAGGAACTTTTATAACTCAAGTTCCCAGCCCACTCAAAGCCCAGATCAGCAAAAGGGTAGATGATGCACGATCTACTTGGAGGGGAGAATCAGGCCAACCATGTGTTTTCATGAATCTGTCCCTGTCTTAAGAGAAATCAAAAGAAGAAATTCCGAATCATCCCTATTTTGACATGTTGCCGAAAAGGCCGTGCATAGCAAAATGACCACGAAGGGCAAAGTTAACCTCAGGGTTCTTTTAGCAATCCCAGGATGGTTTGGAATCGGCGTCTAAATGTAGTCCGGACCACAAATATCGTTTCGTGCAAGATCGCAAACAGCTAATGTCAGCGCTTCCTAGGAGTCCTATCTGGGTGAAGGAGGAACTTTTATAACTCAAGCTCCCAGCGCACTGAAAGCCCAGATCAGCAAAAGGGTAGATGATGCACGATCTACTTGGAAGGGAGAATCAGGCCAACCATGTGTTTTCATGAGTCTGTATCTGTCTTAAGAGAAATCAAAAGAAGAAATTCCGATTCAACCCTGTTTTGACACATTGCCGAAAAGGCCGTGCATAGCAAAATGACCACGAAGGGCAAAGTTAACCTCAGGGTTCTTTTAGCAATCCCAGGATGGTTTGGAATCGGCGTCTAAATGTAGTCCGGAACACAAATATCGTTCCGTGCAAGATCGCAGACAGCTAATGTCAACACTTCCTTGGAGCCCTATATGGGTTGAGGAACTTTTATAACTCAAGTTCCCAGCCCACTCAAAGCCCAGATCAGCAAAAGGGTAGATGATGCACGATCTACTTGGAGGGGAGAATCAGGCCAACCATGTGTTTTCATGAATCTGTCTCTGTCTTAAGAGAAATCAAAAGAAGAAATTCCGAATCATCCCTATTTTGACATGTTGCCGAAAAGGCCGTGCATAGCAAAATGACCACGAAGGGCAAAGTTAACCTCAGGGTTCTTTTAGCAATCCCAGGATGGTTTGGAATCGGCGTCTAAATGTAGTCCGGACCACAAATATCGTTTCGTGCAAGATCGCAAACAGCTAATGTCAGCGCTTCCTAGGAGTCCTATCTGGGTGAAGGAGGAACTTTTATAACTCAAGCTCCCAGCGCACTGAAAGCCCAGATCAGCAAAAGGGTAGATGATGCACGATCTACTTGGAAGGGAGAATCAGGCCAACCATGTGTTTTCATGAATCTGTCTCTGTCTTAAGAGAAATCAAAAGAAGAAATTCCGAATCATCGCTATTTTGACATGTTGCCGAAAAGGCCGTGCATAGCAAAATGACCACGAAGGGCAAAGTTAACCTCAGGGTTCTTTTAGCAATCCCAGGATGGTTTGGAATCGGCGTCTAAATGTAGTCCGGAACACAAATATCGTTCCGTGCAAGATCGCAGAAAGCTAATGTCAACACTTCCTAGGAGCCCTATCTGGGTTAAGGAGGAACTTTTATAACTCAAGTTCCCAGCCCACTCAAAGCCCAGATCAGCAAAAGGGTAGATGATGCACGATCTACTTGGAGGGGAGAATCAGGCCAACCATGTGTTTTCATGAATCTGTCTCTGTCTTAAGAGAAATCAAAAGAAGAAATTCCGAATCATCCCTATTTTGACATGTTGCCGAAAAGGCCGTGCATAGCAAAATGACCACGAAGGGCAAAGTTAACCTCAGGGTTCTTTTAACAATCCCAGGATGGTTTGGAATCGGCGTCTAAATGTAGTCCGGACCACAAATATCGTTTCGTGCAAGATCGCAAACAGCTAATATCAGCGCTTCCTAGGAGTCCTATCTGGGTGAAGGAGGAACTTTTATAACTCAAGCTCCCAGCGCACTGAAAGCCCAGATCAGCAAAAGGGTAGATGATGCACGATCTACTTGGAAGGGAGAATCAGGCCAACCATGTGTTTTCATGAATCTGTATCTGTCTTAAGAGAAATCAAAAGAAGAAATTCCGATTCAACCCTGTTTTGACACATTGCCGAAAAGGCCGTGCATAGCAAAATGACCACGAAGGGCAAAGTTAACCTCAGGGTTCTTTTAGCAATCCCAGGATGGTTTGGAATCGGCGTCTAAATGTAGTCCGGAACACAAATATCGTTCCGTGCAAGATCGCAGACAGCTAATGTCAACACTTCCTTGGAGCCCTATATGGGTTGAGGAACTTTTATAACTCAAGTTCCCAGCCCACTCAAAGCCCAGATCAGCAAAAGGGTAGATGATGCACGATCTACTTGGAGGGGAGAATCAGGCCAACCATGTGTTTTCATGAATCTGTCTCTGTCTTAAGAGAAATCAAAAGAAGAAATTCCGAATCAACGCTATTTTGACATGTTGCCGAAAAGGCCGTGCATAGCAAAATGACCACGAAGGGCAAAGTTAACCTCAGGGTTCTTTTAGCAATCCCAGGATGGTTTGGAATCGGCGTCTAAATGTAGTCCGGACCACAAATATCGTTTCGTGCAAGATCGCAAACAGCTAATGTCAGCGCTTCCTAGGAGCCCTATCTGGGTTAAGGAGGAACTTTTATAACTCAAGTTCCCAGCCCACTCAAAGCCCAGATCAGCAAAAGGGTAGATGATGCACGATCTACTTGGAGGGGAGAATCAGGCCAACCATGTGTTTTCATGAATCTGTCTCTGTCTTAAGAGAAATCAAAAGAAGAAATTCCGAATCATCCCTATTTTGACATGTTGCCGAAAAGGCCGTGCATAGCAAAATGACCACGAAGGGCAAAGTTAACCTCAGGGTTCTTTTAGCAATCCCAGGATTGTTTGGAATCGGCGTCTAAATGTAGTCCGGACCACAAATATCGTTTCGTGCAAGATCGCAAACAGCTAATGTCAGCGCTTCCTAGGAGTCCTATCTGGGTGAAGGAGGAACTTTTATAACTCAAGCTCCCAGCGCACTGAAAGCCCAGATCAGCAAAAGGGTAGATGATGCACGATCTACTTGGAAGGGAGAATCAGGCCAACCATGTGTTTTCATGAGTCTGTATCTGTCTTAAGAGAAATCAAAAGAAGAAATTCCGATTCAACCCTGTTTTGACACATTGCCGAAAAGGCCGTGCATAGCAAAATGACCACGAAGGGCAAAGTTAACCTCAGGGTTCTTTTAGCAATCCCAGGATGGTTTGGAATCGGCGTCTAAATGTAGTCCGGAACACAAATATCGTTCCGTGCAAGATCGCAGACAGCTAATGTCAACACTTCCTTGGAGCCCTATATGGGTTGAGGAACTTTTATAACTCAAGTTCCCAGCCCACTCAAAGCCCAGATCAGCAAAAGGGTAGATGATGCACGATCTACTTGGAGGGGAGAATCAGGCCAACCATGTGTTTTCATGAATCTGTCTCTGTCTTAAGAGAAATCAAAAGAAGAAATTCCGAATCATCCCTATTTTGACATGTTGCCGAAAAGGCCGTGCATAGCAAAATGACCACGAAGGGCAAAGTTAACCTCAGGGTTCTTTTAGCAATCCCAGGATGGTTTGGAATCGGCGTCTAAATGTAGTCCGGACCACAAATATCGTTTCGTGCAAGATCGCAAACAGCTAATGTCAGCGCTTCCTAGGAGTCCTATCTGGGTGAAGGAGGAACTTTTATAACTCAAGCTCCCAGCGCACTGAAAGCCCAGATCAGCAAAAGGGTAGATGATGCACGATCTACTTGGAAGGGAGAATCAGGCCAACCATGTGTTTTCATGAGTCTGTATCTGTCTTAAGAGAAATCAAAAGAAGAAATTCCGATTCAACCCTGTTTTGACACATTGCCGAAAAGGCCGTGCATAGCAAAATGACCACGAAGGGCAAAGTTAACCTCAGGGTTCTTTTAGCAATCCCAGGATGGTTTGGAATCGGCGTCTAAATGTAGTCCGGAACACAAATATCGTTCCGTGCAAGATCGCAGACAGCTAATGTCAACACTTCCTTGGAGCCCTATATGGGTTGAGGAACTTTTATAACTCAAGTTCCCAGCCCACTCAAAGCCCAGATCAGCAAAAGGGTAGATGATGCACGATCTACTTGGAGGGGAGAATCAGGCCAACCATGTGTTTTCATGAATCTGTCTCTGTCTTAAGAGAAATCAAAAGAAGAAATTCCGAATCATCCCTATTTTGACATGTTGCCGAAAAGGCCGTGCATAGCAAAATGACCACGAAGGGCAAAGTTAACCTCAGGGTTCTTTTAGCAATCCCAGGATGGTTTGGAATCGGCGTCTAAATGTAGTCCGGACCACAAATATCGTTTCGTGCAAGATCGCAAACAGCTAATGTCAGCGCTTCCTAGGAGTCCTATCTGGGTGAAGGAGGAACTTTTATAACTCAAGCTCCCAGCGCACTGAAAGCCCAGATCAGCAAAAGGGTAGATGATGCACGATCTACTTGGAAGGGAGAATCAGGCCAACCATGTGTTTTCATGAATCTGTCTCTGTCTTAAGAGAAATCAAAAGAAGAAATTCCGAATCATCGCTATTTTGACATGTTGCCGAAAAGGCCGTGCATAGCAAAATGACCACGAAGGGCAAAGTTAACCTCAGGGTTCTTTTAGCAATCCCAGGATGGTTTGGAATCGGCGTCTAAATGTAGTCCGGAACACAAATATCGTTCCGTGCAAGATAGCAGAAAGCTAATGTCAACACTTCCTAGGAGCCCTATCTGGGTTAAGGAGGAACTTTTATAACTCAAGTTCCCAGCCCACTCAAAGCCCAGATCAGCAAAAGGGTAGATGATGCACGATCTACTTGGAGGGGAGAATCAGGCCAACCATGTGTTTTCATGAATCTGTCTCTGTCTTAAGAGAAATCAAAAGAAGAAATTCCGAATCATCCCTATTTTGACATGTTGCCGAAAAGGCCGTGCATAGCAAAATGACCACGAAGGGCAAAGTTAACCTCAGGGTTCTTTTAACAATCCCAGGATGGTTTGGAATCGGCGTCTAAATGTAGTCCGGACCACAAATATCGTTTCGTGCAAGATCGCAAACAGCTAATATCAGCGCTTCCTAGGAGTCCTATCTGGGTGAAGGAGGAACTTTTATAACTCAAGCTCCCAGCGCACTGAAAGCCCAGATCAGCAAAAGGGTAGATGATGCACGATCTACTTGGAAGGGAGAATCAGGCCAACCATGTGTTTTCATGAATCTGTATCTGTCTTAAGAGAAATCAAAAGAAGAAATTCCGATTCAACCCTGTTTTGACACATTGCCGAAAAGGCCGTGCATAGCAAAATGACCACGAAGGGCAAAGTTAACCTCAGGGTTCTTTTAGCAATCCCAGGATGGTTTGGAATCGGCGTCTAAATGTAG
Organism: Candoia aspera; assembly: GCF_035149785.1. NCBI lineage: Eukaryota > Metazoa > Chordata > Lepidosauria > Squamata > Candoiidae > Candoia > Candoia aspera. Next base: position 8,229,747 of record NC_086169.1, read on the forward strand.
TCCGGAACACAAATATCGTTCCGTGCAAGATCGCAGACAGCTAATGTCAACACTTCCTTGGAGCCCTATATGGGTTGAGGAACTTTTATAACTCAAGTTCCCAGCCCACTCAAAGCCCAGATCAGCAAAAGGGTAGATGATGCACGATCTACTTGGAGGGGAGAATCAGGCCAACCATGTGTTTTCATGAATCTGTCTCTGTCTTAAGAGAAATCAAAAGAAGAAATTCCGAATCAACGCTATTTTGACATGTTGCCGAAAAGGCCGTGCATAGCAAAATGACCACGAAGGGCAAAGTTAACCTCAGGGTTCTTTTAGCAATCCCAGGATGGTTTGGAATCGGCGTCTAAATGTAGTCCGGACCACAAATATCGTTTCGTGCAAGATCGCAAACAGCTAATGTCAGCGCTTCCTAGGAGCCCTATCTGGGTTAAGGAGGAACTTTTATAACTCAAGTTCCCAGCCCACTCAAAGCCCAGATCAGCAAAAGGGTAGATGATGCACGATCTACTTGGAGGGGAGAATCAGGCCAACCATGTGTTTTCATGAATCTGTCTCTGTCTTAAGAGAAATCAAAAGAAGAAATTCCGAATCATCCCTATTTTGACATGTTGCCGAAAAGGCCGTGCATAGCAAAATGACCACGAAGGGCAAAGTTAACCTCAGGGTTCTTTTAGCAATCCCAGGATGGTTTGGAATCGGCGTCTAAATGTAGTCCGGACCACAAATATCGTTTCGTGCAAGATCGCAAACAGCTAATGTCAGCGCTTCCTAGGAGTCCTATCTGGGTGAAGGAGGAACTTTTATAACTCAAGCTCCCAGCGCACTGAAAGCCCAGATCAGCAAAAGGGTAGATGATGCACGATCTACTTGGAAGGGAGAATCAGGCCAACCATGTGTTTTCATGAGTCTGTATCTGTCTTAAGAGAAATCAAAAGAAGAAATTCCGATTCAACCCTGTTTTGACACATTGCCGAAAAGGCCGTGCATAGCAAAATGACCACGAAGGGCAAAGTTAACCTCAGGGTTCTTTTAGCAATCCCAGGATGGTTTGGAATCGGCGTCTAAATGTAGTCCGGAACACAAATATCGTTCCGTGCAAGATCGCAGACAGCTAATGTCAACACTTCCTTGGAGCCCTATATGGGTTGAGGAACTTTTATAACTCAAGTTCCCAGCCCACTCAAAGCCCAGATCAGCAAAAGGGTAGATGATGCACGATCTACTTGGAGGGGAGAATCAGGCCAACCATGTGTTTTCATGAATCTGTCTCTGTCTTAAGAGAAATCAAAAGAAGAAATTCCGAATCATCCCTATTTTGACATGTTGCCGAAAAGGCCGTGCATAGCAAAATGACCACGAAGGGCAAAGTTAACCTCAGGGTTCTTTTAGCAATCCCAGGATGGTTTGGAATCGGCGTCTAAATGTAGTCCGGACCACAAATATCGTTTCGTGCAAGATCGCAAACAGCTAATGTCAGCGCTTCCTAGGAGTCCTATCTGGGTGAAGGAGGAACTTTTATAACTCAAGCTCCCAGCGCACTGAAAGCCCAGATCAGCAAAAGGGTAGATGATGCACGATCTACTTGGAAGGGAGAATCAGGCCAACCATGTGTTTTCATGAATCTGTCTCTGTCTTAAGAGAAATCAAAAGAAGAAATTCCGAATCATCGCTATTTTGACATGTTGCCGAAAAGGCCGTGCATAGCAAAATGACCACGAAGGGCAAAGTTAACCTCAGGGTTCTTTTAGCAATCCCAGGATGGTTTGGAATCGGCGTCTAAATGTAGTCCGGAACACAAATATCGTTCCGTGCAAGATCGCAGAAAGCTAATGTCAACACTTCCTAGGAGCCCTATCTGGGTTAAGGAGGAACTTTTATAACTCAAGTTCCCAGCCCACTCAAAGCCCAGATCAGCAAAAGGGTAGATGATGCACGATCTACTTGGAGGGGAGAATCAGGCCAACCATGTGTTTTCATGGATCTGTCTCTGTCTTAAGAGAAATCAAAAGAAGAAATTCCGAATCATCCCTATTTTGACATGTTGCCGAAAAGGCCGTGCATAGCAAAATGACCACGAAGGGCAAAGTTAACCTCAGGGTTCTTTTAACAATCCCAGGATGGTTTGGAATCGGCGTCTAAATGTAGTCCGGACCACAAATATCGTTTCGTGCAAGATCGCAAACAGCTAATATCAGCGCTTCCTAGGAGTCCTATCTGGGTGAAGGAGGAACTTTTATAACTCAAGCTCCCAGCGCACTGAAAGCCCAGATCAGCAAAAGGGTAGATGATGCACGATCTACTTGGAAGGGAGAATCAGGCCAACCATGTGTTTTCATGAATCTGTATCTGTCTTAAGAGAAATCAAAAGAAGAAATTCCGATTCAACCCTGTTTTGACACATTGCCGAAAAGGCCGTGCATAGCAAAATGACCACGAAGGGCAAAGTTAACCTCAGGGTTCTTTTAGCAATCCCAGGATGGTTTGGAATCGGCGTCTAAATGTAGTCCGGAACACAAATATCGTTCCGTGCAAGATCGCAGACAGCTAATGTCAACACTTCCTTGGAGCCCTATATGGGTTGAGGAACTTTTATAACTCAAGTTCCCAGCCCACTCAAAGCCCAGATCAGCAAAAGGGTAGATGATGCACGATCTACTTGGAGGGGAGAATCAGGCCAACCATGTGTTTTCATGAATCTGTATCTGTCTTAAGAGAAATCAAAAGAAGAAATTCCGATTCAACCCTGTTTTGACACATTGCCGAAAAGGCCGTGCATAGCAAAATGACCACGAAGGGCAAAGTTAACCTCAGGGTTCTTTTAGCAATCCCAGGATGGTTTGGAATCGGCGTCTAAATGTAGTCCGGACCACAAATATCGTTTCGTGCAAGATCGCAAACAGCTAATGTCAGCGCTTCCTAGGAGTCCTATCTGGGTGAAGGAGGAACTTTTATAACTCAAGCTCCCAGCGCACTGAAAGCCCAGATCAGCAAAAGGGTAGATGATGCACGATCTACTTGGAAGGGAGAATCAGGCCAACCATGTGTTTTCATGAATCTGTCTCTGTCTTAAGAGAAATCAAAAGAAGAAATTCCGAATCATCGCTATTTTGACATGTTGCCGAAAAGGCCGTGCATAGCAAAATGACCACGAAGGGCAAAGTTAACCTCAGGGTTCTTTTAGCAATCCCAGGATGGTTTGGAATCGGCGTCTAAATGTAGTCCGGAACACAAATATCGTTCCGTGCAAGATCGCAGAAAGCTAATGTCAACACTTCCTAGGAGCCCTATCTGGGTGAAGGAGGAACTTTTATAACTCAAGTTCCCAGCCCACTCAAAGCCCAGATCAGCAAAAGGGTAGATGATGCACGATCTACTTGGAGGGGAGAATCAGGCCAACCATGTGTTTTCATGAATCTGTCTCTGTCTTAAGAGAAATCAAAAGAAGAAATTACAAATCATCCCTATTTTGACATGTTGCCGAAAAGGCCGTGCATAGCAAAATGACCACGAAGGGCAAAGTTAACCTCAGGGTTCTTTTAGCAATCCCAGGATGGTTTGGAATCGGCGTCTAAATGTAGTCCGGAACACAAATATCGTTCCGTGCAAGATCGCAGACAGCTGTCAACACTTCCTTGGAGCCCTATATGGGTTGAGGAACTTTTATAACTCAAGTTCCCAGCCCACTCAAAGCCCAGATCAGCAAAAGGGTAGATGATGCACGATCTACTTGGAGGGGAGAATCAGGCCAACCATGTGTTTTCATGAATCTGTCCCTGTCTTAAGAGAAATCAAAAGAAGAAATTCCGAATCATCCCTATTTTGACATGTTGCCGAAAAGGCCGTGCATAGCAAAATGACCACGAAGGGCAAAGTTAACCTCAGGGTTCTTTTAGCAATCCCAGGATGGTTTGGAATCGGCGTCTAAATGTAGTCCGGACCACAAATATCGTTTCGTGCAAGATCGCAAACAGCTAATGTCAGCGCTTCCTAGGAGTCCTATCTGGGTGAAGGAGGAACTTTTATAACTCAAGCTCCCAGCGCACTGAAAGCCCAGATCAGCAAAAGGGTAGATGATGCACGATCTACTTGGAAGGGAGAATCAGGCCAACCATGTGTTTTCATGAATCTGTCTCTGTCTTAAGAGAAATCAAAAGAAGAAATTCCGAATCATCGCTATTTTGACATGTTGCCGAAAAGGCCGTGCATAGCAAAATGACCACGAAGGGCAAAGTTAACCTCAGGGTTCTTTTAGCAATCCCAGGATGGTTTGGAATCGGCGTCTAAATGTAGTCCGGAACACAAATATCGTTCCGTGCAAGATCGCAGAAAGCTAATGTCAACACTTCCTAGGAGCCCTATCTGGGTGAAGGAGGAACTTTTATAACTCAAGTTCCCAGCCCACTCAAAGCCCAGATCAGCAAAAGGGTAGATGATGCACGATCTACTTGGAGGGGAGAATCAGGCCAACCATGTGTTTTCATGAATCTGTCTCTGTCTTAAGAGAAATCAAAAGAAGAAATTACAAATCATCCCTATTTTGACATGTTGCCGAAAAGGCCGTGCATAGCAAAATGACCACGAAGGGCAAAGTTAACCTCAGGGTTCTTTTAGCAATCCCAGGATGGTTTGGAATCGGCGTCTAAATGTAGTCCGGAACACAAATATCGTTCCGTGCAAGATCGCAGACAGCTAATGTCAACACTTCCTTGGAGCCCTATATGGGTTGAGGAACTTTTATAACTCAAGTTCCCACCCCACTCAAAGCCCAGATCAGCAAAAGGGTAGATGATGCACGATCTACTTGGAGGGGAGAATCAGGCCAACCATGTGTTTTCATGAATCTGTCCCTGTCTTAAGAGAAATCAAAAGAAGAAATTCCGAATCATCCCTATTTTGACATGTTGCCGAAAAGGCCGTGCATAGCAAAATGACCACGAAAGGCAAAGTTAACCTCAGGGTTCTTTTAGCAATCCCAGGATGGTTTGGAATCGGCGTCTAAATGTAGTCCGGAACACAAATATCGTTCCGTGCAAGATCGCAGAAAGCTAATGTCAACACTTCCTAGGAGCCCTATCTGGGTTAAGGAGGAACTTTTATAACTCAAGTTCCCAGCCCACTCAAAGCCCAGATCAGCAAAAGGGTAGATGATGCACGATCTACTTGGAGGGGAGAATCAGGCCAACCATGTGTTTTCATGAATCTGTCTCTGTCTTAAGAGAAATCAAAAGAAGAAATTCCGAATCATCCCTATTTTGACATGTTGCCGAAAAGGCCGTGCATAGCAAAATGACCACGAAGGGCAAAGTTAACCTCAGGGTTCTTTTAGCAATCCCAGGATGGTTTGGAATCGGCGTCTAAATGTAGTCCGGACCACAAATATCGTTTCGTGCAAGATCGCAAACAGCTAATGTCAGCGCTTCCTAGGAGTCCTATCTGGGTGAAGGAGGAACTTTTATAACTCAAGCTCCCAGCGCACTGAAAGCCCAGATCAGCAAAAGGGTAGATGATGCACGATCTACTTGGAAGGGAGAATCAGGCCAACCATGTGTTTTCATGAATCTGTCTCTGTCTTAAGAGAAATCAAAAGAAGAAATTCCGATTCAACCCTGTTTTGACACATTGCCGAAAAGGCCGTGCATAGCAAAATGACCACGAAGGGCAAAGTTAACCTCAGGGTTCTTTTAGCAATCCCAGGATGGTTTGGAATCGGCGTCTAAATGTAGTCCGGAACACAAATATCGTTCCGTGCAAGATCGCAGACAGCTAATGTCAACACTTCCTTGGAGCCCTATATGGGTTGAGGAACTTTTATAACTCAAGTTCCCAGCCCACTCAAAGCCCAGATCAGCAAAAGGGTAGATGATGCACGATCTACTTGGAGGGGAGAATCAGGCCAACCATGTGTTTTCATGAATCTGTCTCTGTCTTAAGAGAAATCAAAAGAAGAAATTCCGAATCATCCCTATTTTGACATGTTGCCGAAAAGGCCGTGCATAGCAAAATGACCACGAAGGGCAAAGTTAACCTCAGGGTTCTTTTAGCAATCCCAGGATGGTTTGGAATCGGCGTCTAAATGTAGTCCGGACCACAAATATCGTTTCGTGCAAGATCGCAAACAGCTAATGTCAGCGCTTCCTAGGAGTCCTATCTGGGTGAAGGAGGAACTTTTATAACTCAAGCTCCCAGCGCACTGAAAGCCCAGATCAGCAAAAGGGTAGATGATGCACGATCTACTTGGAAGGGAGAATCAGGCCAACCATGTGTTTTCATGAATCTGTCTCTGTCTTAAGAGAAATCAAAAGAAGAAATTCCGAATCATCGCTATTTTGACATGTTGCCGAAAAGGCCGTGCATAGCAAAATGACCACGAAGGGCAAAGTTAACCTCAGGGTTCTTTTAGCAATCCCAGGATGGTTTGGAATCGGCGTCTAAATGTAGTCCGGAACACAAATATCGTTCCGTGCAAGATCGCAGAAAGCTAATGTCAACACTTCCTAGGAGCCCTATCTGGGTTAAGGAGGAACTTTTATAACTCAAGCTCCCAGCGCACTGAAAGCCCAGATCAGCAAAAGGGTAGATGATGCACGATCTACTTGGAAGGGAGAATCAGGCCAACCATGTGTTTTCATGAATCTGTATCTGTCTTAAGAGAAATCAAAAGAAGAAATTCCGATTCAACCCTGTTTTGACACATTGCCGAAAAGGCCGTGCATAGCAAAATGACCACGAAGGGCAAAGTTAACCTCAGGGTTCTTTTAGCAATCCCAGGATGGTTTGGAATCGGCGTCTAAATGTAGTCCGGAACACAAATATCGTTCCGTGCAAGATCGCAGACAGCTAATGTCAACACTTCCTTGGAGCCCTATATGGGTTGAGGAACTTTTATAACTCAAGTTCCCAGCCCACTCAAAGCCCAGATCAGCAAAAGGGTAGATGATGCACGATCTACTTGGAGGGGAGAATCAGGCCAACCATGTGTTTTCATGAATCTGTCTCTGTCTTAAGAGAAATCAAAAGAAGAAATTCCGAATCATCGCTATTTTGACATGTTGCCGAAAAGGCCGTGCATAGCAAAATGACCACGAAGGGCAAAGTTAACCTCAGGGTTCTTTTAGCAATCCCAGGATGGTTTGGAATCGGCGTCTAAATGTAGTCCGGACCACAAATATCGTTTCGTGCAAGATCGCAAACAGCTAATGTCAGCGCTTCCTAGGAGTCCTATCTGGGTGAAGGAGGAACTTTTATAACTCAAGCTCCCAGCGCACTGAAAGCCCAGATCAGCAAAAGGGTAGATGATGCACGATCTACTTGGAAGGGAGAATCAGGCCAACCATGTGTTTTCATGAATCTGTATCTGTCTTAAAAGAAATCAAAAGAAGAAATTCCGATTCAACCCTGTTTTGACACATTGCCGAAAAGGCCGTGCATAGCAAAATGACCACGAAGGGCAAAGTTAACCTCAGGGTTCTTTTAGCAATCCCAGGATGGTTTGGAATCGGCGTCTAAATGTAGTCCGGACCACAAATATCGTTTCGTGCAAGATCGCAAACAGCTAATGTCAGCGCTTCCTAGGAGTCCTATCTGGGTGAAGGAGGAACTTTTATAACTCAAGCTCCCAGCGCACTGAAAGCCCAGATCAGCAAAAGGGTAGATGATGCACGATCTACTTGGAAGGGAGAATCAGGCCAACCATGTGTTTTCATGAATCTGTATCTGTCTTAAGAGAAATCAAAAGAAGAAATTCCGATTCAACCCTGTTTTGACACATTGCCGAAAAGGCCGTGCATAGCAAAATGACCACGAAGGGCAAAGTTAACCTCAGGGTTCTTTTAGCAATCCCAGGATGGTTTGGAATCGGCGTCTAAATGTAGTCCGGAACACAAATATCGTTCCGTGCAAGATCGCAGACAGCTAAGGTCAACACTTCCTTGGAGCCCTATATGGGTTGAGGAACTTTTATAACTCAAGTTCCCAGCCCACTCAAAGCCCAGATCAGCAAAAGGGTAGATGATGCACGATCTACTTGGAGGGGAGAATCAGGCCAACCATGTGTTTTCATGAATCTGTCTCTGTCTTAAGAGAAATCAAAAGAAGAAATTCCGAATCATCCCTATTTTGACATGTTGCCGAAAAGGCCGTGCATAGCAAAATGACCACGAAGGGCAAAGTTAACCTCAGGGTTCTTTTAGCAATCCCAGGATGGTTTGGAATCGGCGTCTAAATGTAGTCCGGACCACAAATATCGTTTCGTGCAAGATCGCAAACAGCTAATGTCAGCGCTTCCTAGGAGTCCTATCTGGGTGAAGGAGGAACTTTTATAACTCAAGCTCCCAGCGCACTGAAAGCCCAGATCAGCAAAAGGGTAGATGATGCACGATCTACTTGGAAGGGAGAATCAGGCCAACCATGTGTTTTCATGAATCTGTCTCTGTCTTAAGAGAAATCAAAAGAAGAAATTCCGAATCATCGCTATTTTGACATGTTGCCGAAAAGGCCGTGCATAGCAAAATGACCACGAAGGGCAAAGTTAACCTCAGGGTTCTTTTAGCAATCCCAGGATGGTTTGGAATCGGCGTCTAAATGTAGTCCGGAACACAAATATCGTTCCGTGCAAGATCGCAGAAAGCTAATGTCAACACTTCCTAGGAGCCCTATCTGGGTTAAGGAGGAACTTTTATAACTCAAGTTCCCAGCCCACTCAAAGCCCAGATCAGCAAAAGGGTAGATGATGCACGATCTACTTGGAGGGGAGAATCAGGCCAACCATGTGTTTTCATGAATCTGTCTCTGTCTTAAGAGAAATCAAAAGAAGAAATTCCGAATCATCCCTATTTTGACATGTTGCCGAAAAGGCCGTGCATAGCAAAATGACCACGAAGGGCAAAGTTAACCTCAGGGTTCTTTTAACAATCCCAGGATGGTTTGGAATCGGCGTCTAAATGTAGTCCGGACCACAAATATCGTTTCGTGCAAGATCGCAAACAGCTAATGTCAGCGCTTCCTAGGAGTCCTATCTGGGTGAAGGAGGAACTTTTATAACTCAAGCTCCCAGCGCACTGAAAGCCCAGATCAGCAAAAGGGTAGATGATGCACGATCTACTTGGAAGGGAGAATCAGGCCAACCATGTGTTTTCATGAATCTGTATCTGTCTTAAGAGAAATCAAAAGAAGAAATTCCGATTCAACCCTGTTTTGACACATTGCCGAAAAGGCCGTGCATAGCAAAATGACCACGAAGGGCAAAGTTAACCTCAGGGTTCTTTTAGCAATCCCAGGATGGTTTGGAATCGGCGTCTAAATGTAGTCCGGAACACAAATATCGTTCCGTGCAAGATCGCAGACAGCTAATGTCAACACTTCCTTGGAGCCCTATATGGGTTGAGGAACTTTTATAACTCAAGTTCCCAGCCCACTCAAAGCCCAGATCAGCAAAAGGGTAGATGATGCACGATCTACTTGGAGGGGAGAATCAGGCCAACCATGTGTTTTCATGAATCTGTCTCTGTCTTAAGAGAAATCAAAAGAAGAAATTCCGAATCATCGCTATTTTGACATGTTGCCGAAAAGGCCGTGCATAGCAAAATGACCACGAAGGGCAAAGTTAACCTCAGGGTTCTTTTAGCAATCCCAGGATGGTTTGGAATCGGCGTCTAAATGTAGTCCGGACCACAAATATCGTTTCGTGCAAGATCGCAAACAGCTAATGTCAGCGCTTCCTAGGAGTCCTATCTGGGTGAAGGAGGAACTTTTATAACTCAAGCTCCCAGCGCACTGAAAGCCCAGATCAGCAAAAGGGTAGATGATGCACGATCTACTTGGAAGGGAGAATCAGGCCAACCATGTGTTTTCATGAATCTGTATCTGTCTTAAAAGAAATCAAAAGAAGAAATTCCGATTCAACCCTGTTTTGACACATTGCCGAAAAGGCCGTGCATAGCAAAATGACCACGAAGGGCAAAGTTAACCTCAGGGTTCTTTTAGCAATCCCAGGATGGTTTGGAATCGGCGTCTAAATGTAGTCCGGACCACAAATATCGTTTCGTGCAAGATCGCAAACAGCTAATGTCAGCGCTTCCTAGGAGTCCTATCTGGGTGAAGGAGGAACTTTTATAACTCAAGCTCCCAGCGCACTGAAAGCCCAGATCAGCAAAAGGGTAGATGATGCACGATCTACTTGGAAGGGAGAATCAGGCCAACCATGTGTTTTCATGAATCTGTATCTGTCTTAAGAGAAATCAAAAGAAGAAATTCCGATTCAACCCTGTTTTGACACATTGCCGAAAAGGCCGTGCATAGCAAAATGACCACGAAGGGCAAAGTTAACCTCAGGGTTCTTTTAGCAATCCCAGGATGGTTTGGAATCGGCGTCTAAATGTAGTCCGGAACACAAATATCGTTCCGTGCAAGATCGCAGACAGCTAATGTCAACACTTCCTTGGAGCCCTATATGGGTTGAGGAACTTTTATAACTCAAGTTCCCAGCCCACTCAAAGCCCAGATCAGCAAAAGGGTAGATGATGCACGATCTACTTGGAGGGGAGAATCAGGCCAACCATGTGTTTTCATGAATCTGTCTCTGTCTTAAGAGAAATCAAAAGAAGAAATTCCGAATCATCCCTATTTTGACATGTTGCCGAAAAGGCCGTGCATAGCAAAATGACCACGAAGGGCAAAGTTAACCTCAGGGTTCTTTTAGCAATCCCAGGATGGTTTGGAATCGGCGTCTAAATGTAGTCCGGAACACAAATATCGTTCCGTGCAAGATCGCAGACAGCTAATGTCAACGCTTCCTTGGAGCCCTATCTGGGTGAAGGAGGAACTTTTATAACTCAAGCTCCCAGCGCACTGAAAGCCCAGATCAGCAAAAGGGTAGATGATGCACGATCTACTTGGAGGGGAGAATCAGGCCAACCATGTGTTTTCATGAATCTGTCTCTGTCTTAAGAGAAATCAAAAGAAGAAATTCCGAATCATCGCTATTTTGACATGTTGCCGAAAAGGCCGTGCATAGCAAAATGACCACGAAGGGCAAAGTTAACCTCAGGGTTCTTTTAGCAATCCCAGGATGGTTTGGAATCGGCGTCTAAATGTAGTCCGGACCACAAATATCGTTTCGTGCAAGATCGCAAACAGCTAATGTCAGCGCTTCCTAGGAGTCCTATCTGGGTGAAGGAGGAACTTTTATAACTCAAGCTCCCAGCCCACTCAAAGCCCAGATCAGCAAAAGGGTAGATGATGCACGATCTACTTGGAGGGGAGAATCAGGCCAACCATGTGTTTTCATGAATCTGTATCTGTCTTAAGAGAAATCAAAAGAAGAAATTCCGATTCAACCCTGTTTTGACACATTGCCGAAAAGGCCGTGCATAGCAAAATGACCACGAAGGGCAAAGTTAACCTCAGGGTTCTTTTAGCAATCCCAGGATGGTTTGGAATCGGCGTCTAAATGTAGTCCGGACCACAAATATCGTTTCGTGCAAGATCGCAAACAGCTAATGTCAGCGCTTCCTAGGAGTCCTATCTGGGTGAAGGAGGAACTTTTATAACTCAAGCTCCCAGCGCACTGAAAGCCCAGATCAGCAAAAGGGTAGATGATGCACGATCTACTTGGAAGGGAGAATCAGGCCAACCATGTGTTTTCATGAATCTGTATCTGTCTTAAGAGAAATCAAAAGAAGAAATTCCGAATCATCGCTATTTTGACATGTTGCCGAAAAGGCCGTGCAAAGCAAAATGACCACGAAGGGCAAAGTTAACCTCAGGGTTCTTTTAGCAATCCCAGGATGGTTTGGAATCGGCGTCTAAATGTAGTCCGGAACACAAATATCGTTCCGTGCAAGATCGCAGAAGGCTAATGTCAACACTTCCTAGGAGCCCTATCTGGGTTAAGGAGGAACTTTTATAACTCAAGTTCCCAGCCCACTCAAAGCCCAGATCAGCAAAAGGGTAGATGATGCACGATCTACTTGGAGGGGAGAATCAGGCCAACCATGTGTTTTCATGAATCTGTCTCTGTCTTAAGAGAAATCAAAAGAAGAAATTCCGAATCATCCCTATTTTGACATGTTGCCGAAAAGGCCGTGCATAGCAAAATGACCACGAAGGGCAAAGTTAACCTCAGGGTTCTTTTAGCAATCCCAGGATGGTTTGGAATCGGCGTCTAAATGTAGTCCGGACCACAAATATCGTTTCGTGCAAGATCGCAAACAGCTAATGTCAGCGCTTCCTAGGAGTCCTATCTGGGTGAAGGAGGAACTTTTATAACTCAAGCTCCCAGCGCACTGAAAGCCCAGATCAGCAAAAGGGTAGATGATGCACGATCTACTTGGAAGGGAGAATCAGGCCAACCATGTGTTTTCATGAATCTGTATCTGTCTTAAGAGAAATCAAAAGAAGAAATTCCGATTCAACCCTGTTTTGACACTTTGCCGAAAAGGCCGTGCATAGCAAAATGACCACGAAGGGCAAAGTTAACCTCAGGGTTCTTTTAGCAATCCCAGGATGGTTTGGAATCGGCGTCTAAATGTAGTCCGGAACACAAATATCGTTCCGTGCAAGATCGCAGACAGCTAATGTCAACACTTCCTTGGAGCCCTATATGGGTTGAGGAACTTTTATAACTCAAGTTCCCAGCCCACTCAAAGCCCAGATCAGCAAAAGGGTAGATGATGCACGATCTACTTGGAGGGGAGAATCAGGCCAACCATGTGTTTTCATGAATCTGTCTCTGTCTTAAGAGAAATCAAAAGAAGAAATTCCGAATCATCCCTATTTTGACATGTTGCCGAAAAGGCCGTGCATAGCAAAATGACCACGAAGGGCAAAGTTAACCTCAGGGTTCTTTTAGCAATCCCAGGATGGTTTGGAATCGGCGTCTAAATGTAGTCCGGAACACAAATATCGTTCCGTGCAAGATCGCAGACAGCTAATGTCAACGCTTCCTTGGAGCCCTATCTGGGTGAAGGAGGAACTTTTATAACTCAAGCTCCCAGCGCACTGAAAGCCCAGATCAGCAAAAGGGTAGATGATGCACGATCTACTTGGAGGGGAGAATCAGGCCAACCATGTGTTTTCATGAATCTGTCTCTGTCTTAAGAGAAATCAAAAGAAGAAATTCCGAATCATCGCTATTTTGACATGTTGCCGAAAAGGCCGTGCAAAGCAAAATGACCACGAAGGGCAAAGTTAACCTCAGGGTTCTTTTAGCAATCCCAGGATGGTTTGGAATCGGCGTCTAAATGTAGTCCGGAACACAAATATCGTTCCGTGCAAGATCGCAGAAGGCTAATGTCAACACTTCCTAGGAGCCCTATCTGGGTTAAGGAGGAACTTTTATAACTCAAGTTCCCAGCCCACTCAAAGCCCAGATCAGCAAAAGGGTAGATGATGCACGATCTACTTGGAGGGGAGAATCAGGCCAACCATGTGTTTTCATGAATCTGTCTCTGTCTTAAGAGAAATCAAAAGAAGAAATTCCGAATCATCCCTATTTTGACATGTTGCCGAAAAGGCCGTGCATAGCAAAATGACCACGAAGGGCAAAGTTAACCTCAGGGTTCTTTTAGCAATCCCAGGATGGTTTGGAATCGGCGTCTAAATGTAGTCCGGACCACAAATATCGTTTCGTGCAAGATCGCAAACAGCTAATGTCAGCGCTTCCTAGGAGTCCTATCTGGGTGAAGGAGGAACTTTTATAACTCAAGCTCCCAGCGCACTGAAAGCCCAGATCAGCAAAAGGGTAGATGATGCACGATCTACTTGGAAGGGAGAATCAGGCCAACCATGTGTTTTCATGAATCTGTATCTGTCTTAAGAGAAATCAAAAGAAGAAATTCCGATTCAACCCTGTTTTGACACTTTGCCGAAAAGGCCGTGCATAGCAAAATGACCACGAAGGGCAAAGTTAACCTCAGGGTTCTTTTAGCAATCCCAGGATGGTTTGGAATCGGCGTCTAAATGTAGTCCGGAACACAAATATCGTTCCGTGCAAGATCGCAGACAGCTAATGTCAACACTTCCTTGGAGCCCTATATGGGTTGAGGAACTTTTATAACTCAAGTTCCCAGCCCACTCAAAGCCCAGATCAGCAAAAGGGTAGATGATGCACGATCTACTTGGAGGGGAGAATCAGGCCAACCATGTGTTTTCATGAATCTGTCTCTGTCTTAAGAGAAATCAAAAGAAGAAATTCCGAATCATCCCTATTTTGACATGTTGCCGAAAAGGCCGTGCATAGCAAAATGACCACGAAGGGCAAAGTTAACCTCAGGGTTCTTTTAGCAATCCCAGGATGGTTTGGAATCGGCGTCTAAATGTAGTCCGGAACACAAATATCGTTCCGTGCAAGATCGCAGACAGCTAATGTCAACGCTTCCTTGGAGCCCTATCTGGGTGAAGGAGGAACTTTTATAACTCAAGCTCCCAGCGCACTGAAAGCCCAGATCAGCAAAAGGGTAGATGATGCACGATCTACTTGGAGGGGAGAATCAGGCCAACCATGTGTTTTCATGAATCTGTCTCTGTCTTAAGAGAAATCAAAAGAAGAAATTCCGAATCATCGCTATTTTGACATGTTGCCGAAAAGGCCGTGCATAGCAAAATGACCACGAAGGGCAAAGTTAACCTCAGGGTTCTTTTAGCAATCCCAGGATGGTTTGGAATCGGCGTCTAAATGTAGTCCGGACCACAAATATCGTTTCGTGCAAGATCGCAAACAGCTAATGTCAGCGCTTCCTAGGAGTCCTATCTGGGTGAAGGAGGAACTTTTATAACTCAAGCTCCCAGCCCACTCAAAGCCCAGATCAGCAAAAGGGTAGATGATGCACGATCTACTTGGAGGGGAGAATCAGGCCAACCATGTGTTTTCATGAATCTGTATCTGTCTTAAGAGAAATCAAAAGAAGAAATTCCGATTCAACCCTGTTTTGACACATTGCCGAAAAGGCCGTGCATAGCAAAATGACCACGAAGGGCAAAGTTAACCTCAGGGTTCTTTTAGCAATCCCAGGATGGTTTGGAATCGGCGTCTAAATGTAGTCCGGACCACAAATATCGTTTCGTGCAAGATCGCAAACAGCTAATGTCAGCGCTTCCTAGGAGTCCTATCTGGGTGAAGGAGGAACTTTTATAACTCAAGCTCCCAGCGCACTGAAAGCCCAGATCAGCAAAAGGGTAGATGATGCACGATCTACTTGGAAGGGAGAATCAGGCCAACCATGTGTTTTCATGAATCTGTATCTGTCTTAAGAGAAATCAAAAGAAGAAATTCCGAATCATCGCTATTTTGACATGTTGCCGAAAAGGCCGTGCAAAGCAAAATGACCACGAAGGGCAAAGTTAACCTCAGGGTTCTTTTAGCAATCCCAGGATGGTTTGGAATCGGCGTCTAAATGTAGTCCGGAACACAAATATCGTTCCGTGCAAGATCGCAGAAGGCTAATGTCAACACTTCCTAGGAGCCCTATCTGGGTTAAGGAGGAACTTTTATAACTCAAGTTCCCAGCCCACTCAAAGCCCAGATCAGCAAAAGGGTAGATGATGCACGATCTACTTGGAGGGGAGAATCAGGCCAACCATGTGTTTTCATGAATCTGTCTCTGTCTTAAGAGAAATCAAAAGAAGAAATTCCGAATCATCCCTATTTTGACATGTTGCCGAAAAGGCCGTGCATAGCAAAATGACCACGAAGGGCAAAGTTAACCTCAGGGTTCTTTTAGCAATCCCAGGATGGTTTGGAATCGGCGTCTAAATGTAGTCCGGACCACAAATATCGTTTCGTGCAAGATCGCAAACAGCTAATGTCAGCGCTTCCTAGGAGTCCTATCTGGGTGAAGGAGGAACTTTTATAACTCAAGCTCCCAGCGCACTGAAAGCCCAGATCAGCAAAAGGGTAGATGATGCACGATCTACTTGGAAGGGAGAATCAGGCCAACCATGTGTTTTCATGAATCTGTATCTGTCTTAAGAGAAATCAAAAGAAGAAATTCCGATTCAACCCTGTTTTGACACTTTGCCGAAAAGGCCGTGCATAGCAAAATGACCACGAAGGGCAAAGTTAACCTCAGGGTTCTTTTAGCAATCCCAGGATGGTTTGGAATCGGCGTCTAAATGTAGTCCGGAACACAAATATCGTTCCGTGCAAGATCGCAGACAGCTAATGTCAACACTTCCTTGGAGCCCTATATGGGTTGAGGAACTTTTATAACTCAAGTTCCCAGCCCACTCAAAGCCCAGATCAGCAAAAGGGTAGATGATGCACGATCTACTTGGAGGGGAGAATCAGGCCAACCATGTGTTTTCATGAATCTGTCTCTGTCTTAAGAGAAATCAAAAGAAGAAATTCCGAATCATCCCTATTTTGACATGTTGCCGAAAAGGCCGTGCATAGCAAAATGACCACGAAGGGCAAAGTTAACCTCAGGGTTCTTTTAGCAATCCCAGGATGGTTTGGAATCGGCGTCTAAATGTAGTCCGGAACACAAATATCGTTCCGTGCAAGATCGCAGACAGCTAATGTCAACGCTTCCTTGGAGCCCTATCTGGGTGAAGGAGGAACTTTTATAACTCAAGCTCCCAGCGCACTGAAAGCCCAGATCAGCAAAAGGGTAGATGATGCACGATCTACTTGGAGGGGAGAATCAGGCCAACCATGTGTTTTCATGAATCTGTCTCTGTCTTAAGAGAAATCAAAAGAAGAAATTCCGAATCATCGCTATTTTGACATGTTGCCGAAAAGGCCGTGCATAGCAAAATGACCACGAAGGGCAAAGTTAACCTCAGGGTTCTTTTAGCAATCCCAGGATGGTTTGGAATCGGCGTCTAAATGTAGTCCGGACCACAAATATCGTTTCGTGCAAGATCGCAAACAGCTAATGTCAGCGCTTCCTAGGAGTCCTATCTGGGTGAAGGAGGAACTTTTATAACTCAAGCTCCCAGCCCACTCAAAGCCCAGATCAGCAAAAGGGTAGATGATGCACGATCTACTTGGAGGGGAGAATCAGGCCAACCATGTGTTTTCATGAATCTGTATCTGTCTTAAGAGAAATCAAAAGAAGAAATTCCGATTCAACCCTGTTTTGACACATTGCCGAAAAGGCCGTGCATAGCAAAATGACCACGAAGGGCAAAGTTAACCTCAGGGTTCTTTTAGCAATCCCAGGATGGTTTGGAATCGGCGTCTAAATGTAGTCCGGACCACAAATATCGTTTCGTGCAAGATCGCAAACAGCTAATGTCAGCGCTTCCTAGGAGTCCTATCTGGGTGAAGGAGGAACTTTTATAACTCAAGCTCCCAGCGCACTGAAAGCCCAGATCAGCAAAAGGGTAGATGATGCACGATCTACTTGGAAGGGAGAATCAGGCCAACCATGTGTTTTCATGAATCTGTATCTGTCTTAAGAGAAATCAAAAGAAGAAATTCCGAATCATCGCTATTTTGACATGTTGCCGAAAAGGCCGTGCAAAGCAAAATGACCACGAAGGGCAAAGTTAACCTCAGGGTTCTTTTAGCAATCCCAGGATGGTTTGGAATCGGCGTCTAAATGTAGTCCGGAACACAAATATCGTTCCGTGCAAGATCGCAGAAGGCTAATGTCAACACTTCCTAGGAGCCCTATCTGGGTTAAGGAGGAACTTTTATAACTCAAGTTCCCAGCCCACTCAAAGCCCAGATCAGCAAAAGGGTAGATGATGCACGATCTACTTGGAGGGGAGAATCAGGCCAACCATGTGTTTTCATGAATCTGTCTCTGTCTTAAGAGAAATCAAAAGAAGAAATTCCGAATCATCCCTATTTTGACATGTTGCCGAAAAGGCCGTGCATAGCAAAATGACCACGAAGGGCAAAGTTAACCTCAGGGTTCTTTTAGCAATCCCAGGATGGTTTGGAATCGGCGTCTAAATGTAGTCCGGACCACAAATATCGTTTCGTGCAAGATCGCAAACAGCTAATGTCAGCGCTTCCTAGGAGTCCTATCTGGGTGAAGGAGGAACTTTTATAACTCAAGCTCCCAGCCCACTCAAAGCCCAGATCAGCAAAAGGGTAGATGATGCACGATCTACTTGGAGGGGAGAATCAGGCCAACCATGTGTTTTCATGAATCTGTATCTGTCTTAAGAGAAATCAAAAGAAGAAATTCCGATTCAACCCTGTTTTGACACATTGCCGAAAAGGCCGTGCATAGCAAAATGACCACGAAGGGCAAAGTTAACCTCAGGGTTCTTTTAGCAATCCCAGGATGGTTTGGAATCGGCGTCTAAATGTAGTCCGGACCACAAATATCGTTTCGTGCAAGATCGCAAACAGCTAATGTCAGCGCTTCCTAGGAGTCCTATCTGGGTGAAGGAGGAACTTTTATAACTCAAGCTCCCAGCGCACTGAAAGCCCAGATCAGCAAAAGGGTAGATGATGCACGATCTACTTGGAAGGGAGAATCAGGCCAACCATGTGTTTTCATGAATCTGTATCTGTCTTAAGAGAAATCAAAAGAAGAAATTCCGAATCATCGCTATTTTGACATGTTGCCGAAAAGGCCGTGCAAAGCAAAATGACCACGAAGGGCAAAGTTAACCTCAGGGTTCTTTTAGCAATCCCAGGATGGTTTGGAATCGGCGTCTAAATGTAGTCCGGAACACAAATATCGTTCCGTGCAAGATCGCAGAAGGCTAATGTCAACACTTCCTAGGAGCCCTATCTGGGTTAAGGAGGAACTTTTATAACTCAAGTTCCCAGCCCACTCAAAGCCCAGATCAGCAAAAGGGTAGATGATGCACGATCTACTTGGAGGGGAGAATCAGGCCAACCATGTGTTTTCATGAATCTGTCTCTGTCTTAAGAGAAATCAAAAGAAGAAATTCCGAATCATCCCTATTTTGACATGTTGCCGAAAAGGCCGTGCATAGCAAAATGACCACGAAGGGCAAAGTTAACCTCAGGGTTCTTTTAGCAATCCCAGGATGGTTTGGAATCGGCGTCTAAATGTAGTCCGGACCACAAATATCGTTTCGTGCAAGATCGCAAACAGCTAATGTCAGCGCTTCCTAGGAGTCCTATCTGGGTGAAGGAGGAACTTTTATAACTCAAGCTCCCAGCGCACTGAAAGCCCAGATCAGCAAAAGGGTAGATGATGCACGATCTACTTGGAAGGGAGAATCAGGCCAACCATGTGTTTTCATGAATCTGTATCTGTCTTAAGAGAAATCAAAAGAAGAAATTCCGATTCAACCCTGTTTTGACACTTTGCCGAAAAGGCCGTGCATAGCAAAATGACCACGAAGGGCAAAGTTAACCTCAGGGTTCTTTTAGCAATCCCAGGATGGTTTGGAATCGGCGTCTAAATGTAGTCCGGAACACAAATATCGTTCCGTGCAAGATCGCAGACAGCTAATGTCAACACTTCCTTGGAGCCCTATATGGGTTGAGGAACTTTTATAACTCTAGTTCCCAGCCCACTCAAAGCCCAGATCAGCAAAAGGGTAGATGATGCACGATCTACTTGGAGGGGAGAATCAGGCCAACCATGTGTTTTCATGAATCTGTCTCTGTCTTAAGAGAAATCAAAAGAAGAAATTCCGAATCATCCCTATTTTGACATGTTGCCGAAAAGGCCGTGCATAGCAAAATGACCACGAAGGGCAAAGTTAACCTCAGGGTTCTTTTAGCAATCCCAGGATGGTTTGGAATCAGCGTCTAAATGTAGTCCGGAACACAAATATCGTTCCGTGCAAGATCGCAGACAGCTAATGTCAACGCTTCCTTGGAGCCCTATCTGGGTGAAGGAGGAACTTTTATAACTCAAGCTCCCAGCGCACTGAAAGCCCAGATCAGCAAAAGGGTAGATGATGCACGATCTACTTGGAGGGGAGAATCAGGCCAACCATGTGTTTTCATGAATCTGTCTCTGTCTTAAGAGAAATCAAAAGAAGAAATTCCGAATCATCGCTATTTTGACATGTTGCCGAAAAGGCCGTGCATAGCAAAATGACCACGAAGGGCAAAGTTAACCTCAGGGTTCTTTTAGCAATCCCAGGATGGTTTGGAATCGGCGTCTAAATGTAGTCCGGACCACAAATATCGTTTCGTGCAAGATCGCAAACAGCTAATGTCAGCGCTTCCTAGGAGTCCTATCTGGGTGAAGGAGGAACTTTTATAACTCAAGCTCCCAGCCCACTCAAAGCCCAGATCAGCAAAAGGGTAGATGATGCACGATCTACTTGGAGGGGAGAATCAGGCCAACCATGTGTTTTCATGAATCTGTCTCTGTCTTAAGAGAAATCAAAAGAAGAAATTCCGAATCATCCCTATTTTGACATGTTGCCGAAAAGGCCGTGCATAGCAAAATGACCACGAAGGGCAAAGTTAACCTCAGGGTTCTTTTAGCAATCCCAGGATGGTTTGGAATCGGCGTCTAAATGTAGTCCGGAACACAAATATCGTTCCGTGCAAGATCGCAGACAGCTAATGTCAACGCTTCCTTGGAGCCCTATCTGGGTGAAGGAGGAACTTTTATAACTCAAGCTCCCAGCGCACTGAAAGCCCAGATCAGCAAAAGGGTAGATGATGCACGATCTACTTGGAGGGGAGAATCAGGCCAACCATGTGTTTTCATGAATCTGTCTCTGTCTTAAGAGAAATCAAAAGAAGAAATTCCGAATCATCGCTATTTTGACATGTTGCCGAAAAGGCCGTGCATAGCAAAATGACCACGAAGGGCAAAGTTAACCTCAGGGTTCTTTTAGCAATCCCAGGATGGTTTGGAATCGGCGTCTAAATGTAGTCCGGACCACAAATATCGTTTCGTGCAAGATCGCAAACAGCTAATGTCAGCGCTTCCTAGGAGTCCTATCTGGGTGAAGGAGGAACTTTTATAACTCAAGCTCCCAGCCCACTCAAAGCCCAGATCAGCAAAAGGGTAGATGATGCACGATCTACTTGGAGGGGAGAATCAGGCCAACCATGTGTTTTCATGAATCTGTATCTGTCTTAAGAGAAATCAAAAGAAGAAATTCCGATTCAACCCTGTTTTGACACATTGCCGAAAAGGCCGTGCATAGCAAAATGACCACGAAGGGCAAAGTTAACCTCAGGGTTCTTTTAGCAATCCCAGGATGGTTTGGAATCGGCGTCTAAATGTAGTCCGGACCACAAATATCGTTTCGTGCAAGATCGCAAACAGCTAATGTCAGCGCTTCCTAGGAGTCCTATCTGGGTGAAGGAGGAACTTTTATAACTCAAGCTCCCAGCGCACTGAAAGCCCAGATCAGCAAAAGGGTAGATGATGCACGATCTACTTGGAAGGGAGAATCAGGCCAACCATGTGTTTTCATGAATCTGTATCTGTCTTAAGAGAAATCAAAAGAAGAAATTCCGAATCATCGCTATTTTGACATGTTGCCGAAAAGGCCGTGCAAAGCAAAATGACCACGAAGGGCAAAGTTAACCTCAGGGTTCTTTTAGCAATCCCAGGATGGTTTGGAATCGGCGTCTAAATGTAGTCCGGAACACAAATATCGTTCCGTGCAAGATCGCAGAAGGCTAATGTCAACACTTCCTAGGAGCCCTATCTGGGTTAAGGAGGAACTTTTATAACTCAAGTTCCCAGCCCACTCAAAGCCCAGATCAGCAAAAGGGTAGATGATGCACGATCTACTTGGAGGGGAGAATCAGGCCAACCATGTGTTTTCATGAATCTGTCTCTGTCTTAAGAGAAATCAAAAGAAGAAATTCCGAATCATCCCTATTTTGACATGTTGCCGAAAAGGCCGTGCATAGCAAAATGACCACGAAGGGCAAAGTTAACCTCAGGGTTCTTTTAGCAATCCCAGGATGGTTTGGAATCGGCGTCTAAATGTAGTCCGGACCACAAATATCGTTTCGTGCAAGATCGCAAACAGCTAATGTCAGCGCTTCCTAGGAGTCCTATCTGGGTGAAGGAGGAACTTTTATAACTCAAGCTCCCAGCCCACTCAAAGCCCAGATCAGCAAAAGGGTAGATGATGCACGATCTACTTGGAGGGGAGAATCAGGCCAACCATGTGTTTTCATGAATCTGTATCTGTCTTAAGAGAAATCAAAAGAAGAAATTCCGATTCAACCCTGTTTTGACACATTGCCGAAAAGGCCGTGCATAGCAAAATGACCACGAAGGGCAAAGTTAACCTCAGGGTTCTTTTAGCAATCCCAGGATGGTTTGGAATCGGCGTCTAAATGTAGTCCGGACCACAAATATCGTTTCGTGCAAGATCGCAAACAGCTAATGTCAGCGCTTCCTAGGAGTCCTATCTGGGTGAAGGAGGAACTTTTATAACTCAAGCTCCCAGCGCACTGAAAGCCCAGATCAGCAAAAGGGTAGATGATGCACGATCTACTTGGAAGGGAGAATCAGGCCAACCATGTGTTTTCATGAATCTGTATCTGTCTTAAGAGAAATCAAAAGAAGAAATTCCGAATCATCGCTATTTTGACATGTTGCCGAAAAGGCCGTGCAAAGCAAAATGACCACGAAGGGCAAAGTTAACCTCAGGGTTCTTTTAGCAATCCCAGGATGGTTTGGAATCGGCGTCTAAATGTAGTCCGGAACACAAATATCGTTCCGTGCAAGATCGCAGAAGGCTAATGTCAACACTTCCTAGGAGCCCTATCTGGGTTAAGGAGGAACTTTTATAACTCAAGTTCCCAGCCCACTCAAAGCCCAGATCAGCAAAAGGGTAGATGATGCACGATCTACTTGGAGGGGAGAATCAGGCCAACCATGTGTTTTCATGAATCTGTCTCTGTCTTAAGAGAAATCAAAAGAAGAAATTCCGAATCATCCCTATTTTGACATGTTGCCGAAAAGGCCGTGCATAGCAAAATGACCACGAAGGGCAAAGTTAACCTCAGGGTTCTTTTAGCAATCCCAGGATGGTTTGGAATCGGCGTCTAAATGTAGTCCGGACCACAAATATCGTTTCGTGCAAGATCGCAAACAGCTAATGTCAGCGCTTCCTAGGAGTCCTATCTGGGTGAAGGAGGAACTTTTATAACTCAAGCTCCCAGCGCACTGAAAGCCCAGATCAGCAAAAGGGTAGATGATGCACGATCTACTTGGAAGGGAGAATCAGGCCAACCATGTGTTTTCATGAATCTGTATCTGTCTTAAGAGAAATCAAAAGAAGAAATTCCGATTCAACCCTGTTTTGACACTTTGCCGAAAAGGCCGTGCATAGCAAAATGACCACGAAGGGCAAAGTTAACCTCAGGGTTCTTTTAGCAATCCCAGGATGGTTTGGAATCGGCGTCTAAATGTAGTCCGGAACACAAATATCGTTCCGTGCAAGATCGCAGACAGCTAATGTCAACACTTCCTTGGAGCCCTATATGGGTTGAGGAACTTTTATAACTCTAGTTCCCAGCCCACTCAAAGCCCAGATCAGCAAAAGGGTAGATGATGCACGATCTACTTGGAGGGGAGAATCAGGCCAACCATGTGTTTTCATGAATCTGTCTCTGTCTTAAGAGAAATCAAAAGAAGAAATTCCGAATCATCCCTATTTTGACATGTTGCCGAAAAGGCCGTGCATAGCAAAATGACCACGAAGGGCAAAGTTAACCTCAGGGTTCTTTTAGCAATCCCAGGATGGTTTGGAATCAGCGTCTAAATGTAGTCCGGAACACAAATATCGTTCCGTGCAAGATCGCAGACAGCTAATGTCAACGCTTCCTTGGAGCCCTATCTGGGTGAAGGAGGAACTTTTATAACTCAAGCTCCCAGCGCACTGAAAGCCCAGATCAGCAAAAGGGTAGATGATGCACGATCTACTTGGAGGGGAGAATCAGGCCAACCATGTGTTTTCATGAATCTGTCTCTGTCTTAAGAGAAATCAAAAGAAGAAATTCCGAATCATCGCTATTTTGACATGTTGCCGAAAAGGCCGTGCATAGCAAAATGACCACGAAGGGCAAAGTTAACCTCAGGGTTCTTTTAGCAATCCCAGGATGGTTTGGAATCGGCGTCTAAATGTAGTCCGGACCACAAATATCGTTTCGTGCAAGATCGCAAACAGCTAATGTCAGCGCTTCCTAGGAGTCCTATCTGGGTGAAGGAGGAACTTTTATAACTCAAGCTCCCAGCCCACTCAAAGCCCAGATCAGCAAAAGGGTAGATGATGCACGATCTACTTGGAGGGGAGAATCAGGCCAACCATGTGTTTTCATGAATCTGTATCTGTCTTAAGAGAAATCAAAAGAAGAAATTCCGATTCAACCCTGTTTTGACACATTGCCGAAAAGGCCGTGCATAGCAAAATGACCACGAAGGGCAAAGTTAACCTCAGGGTTCTTTTAGCAATCCCAGGATGGTTTGGAATCGGCGTCTAAATGTAGTCCGGACCACAAATATCGTTTCGTGCAAGATCGCAAACAGCTAATGTCAGCGCTTCCTAGGAGTCCTATCTGGGTGAAGGAGGAACTTTTATAATTCAAGCTCCCAGCGCACTGAAAGCCCAGATCAGCAAAAGGGTAGATGATGCACGATCTACTTGGAAGGGAGAATCAGGCCAACCATGTGTTTTCATGAATCTGTATCTGTCTTAAGAGAAATCAAAAGAAGAAATTCCGAATCATCGCTATTTTGACATGTTGCCGAAAAGGCCGTGCAAAGCAAAATGACCACGAAGGGCAAAGTTAACCTCAGGGTTCTTTTAGCAATCCCAGGATGGTTTGGAATCGGCGTCTAAATGTAGTCCGGAACACAAATATCGTTCCGTGCAAGATCGCAGAAAGCTAATGTCAACACTTCCTAGGAGCCCTATCTGGGTTAAGGAGGAACTTTTATAACTCAAGTTCCCAGCCCACTCAAAGCCCAGATCAGCAAAAGGGTAGATGATGCACGATCTACTTGGAGGGGAGAATCAGGCCAACCATGTGTTTTCATGAATCTGTCTCTGTCTTAAGAGAAATCAAAAGAAGAAATTCCGAATCATCCCTATTTTGACATGTTGCCGAAAAGGCCGTGCATAGCAAAATGACCACGAAGGGCAAAGTTAACCTCAGGGTTCTTTTAGCAATCCCAGGATTGTTTGGAATCGGCGTCTAAATGTAGTCCGGACCACAAATATCGTTTCGTGCAAGATCGCAAACAGCTAATGTCAGCGCTTCCTAGGAGTCCTATCTGGGTGAAGGAGGAACTTTTATAACTCAAGCTCCCAGCGCACTGAAAGCCCAGATCAGCAAAAGGGTAGATGATGCACGATCTACTTGGAAGGGAGAATCAGGCCAACCATGTTTTTTCATGAATCTGTATCTGTCTTAAGAGAAATCAAAAGAAGAAATTCCGATTCAACCCTGTTTTGACACTTTGCCGAAAAGGCCGTGCATAGCAAAATGACCACGAAGGGCAAAGTTAACCTCAGGGTTCTTTTAGCAATCCCAGGATGGTTTGGAATCGGCGTCTAAATGTAGTCCGGAACACAAATATCGTTCCGTGCAAGATCGCAGACAGCTAATGTCAACACTTCCTTGGAGCCCTATATGGGTTGAGGAACTTTTATAACTCAAGTTCCCAGCCCACTCAAAGCCCAGATCAGCAAAAGGGTAGATGATGCACGATCTACTTGGAGGGGAGAATCAGGCCAACCATGTGTTTTCATGAATCTGTCTCTGTCTTAAGAGAAATCAAAAGAAGAAATTCCGAATCATCGCTATTTTGACATGTTGCCGAAAAGGCCGTGCATAGCAAAATGACCACGAAGGGCAAAGTTAACCTCAGGGTTCTTTTAGCAATCCCAGGATGGTTTGGAATCGGCGTCTAAATGTAGTCCGGAACACAAATATCGTTCCGTGCAAGATCGCAGACAGCTAATGTCAACACTTCCTAGGAGCCCTATATGGGTTGAGGAACTTTTATAACTCAAGTTCCCAGCCCACTCAAAGCCCAGATCAGCAAAAGGGTAGATGATGCACGATCTACTTGGAGGGGAGAATCAGGCCAACCATGTGTTTTCATGAATCTGTCTCTGTCTTAAGAGAAATCAAAAGAAGAAATTCCGAATCATCCCTATTTTGACATGTTGCCGAAAAGGCCGTGCATAGCAAAATGACCACGAAGGGCAAAGTTAACCTCAGGGTTCTTTTAGCAATCCCAGGATGGTTTGGAATCGGCGTCTAAATGTAGTCCGGACCACAAATATCGTTTCGTGCAAGATCGCAAACAGCTAATGTCAGCGCTTCCTAGGAGTCCTATCTGGGTGAAGGAGGAACTTTTATAACTCAAGCTCCCAGCGCACTGAAAGCCCAGATCAGCAAAAGGGTAGATGTTGCACGATCTACTTGGAAGGGAGAATCAGGCCAACCATGTGTTTTCATGAATCTGTATCTGTCTTAAGAGAAATCAAAAGAAGAAATTCCGATTCAACCCTGTTTTGACACATTGCCGAAAAGGCCGTGCATAGCAAAATGACCACGAAGGGCAAAGTTAACCTCAGGGTTCTTTTAGCAATCCCAGGATGGTTTGGAATCGGCGTCTAAATGTAGTCCGGAACACAAATATCGTTCCGTGCAAGATCGCAGACAGCTAATGTCAACACTTCCTTGGAGCCCTATATGGGTTGAGGAACTTTTATAACTCAAGTTCCCAGCCCACTCAAAGCCCAGATCAGCAAAAGGGTAGATGATGCACGATCTACTTGGAGGGGAGAATCAGGCCAACCATGTGTTTTCATGAATCTGTCTCTGTCTTAAGAGAAATCAAAAGAAGAAATTCCGAATCATCGCTATTTTGACATGTTGCCGAAAAGGCCGTGCATAGCAAAATGACCACGAAGGGCAAAGTTAACCTCAGGGTTCTTTTAGCAATCCCAGGATGGTTTGGAATCGGCGTCTAAATGTAGTCCAGAACACAAATATCGTTCCGTGCAAGATCGCAGACAGCTAATGTCAACGCTTCCTTGGAGCCCTATCTGGGTGAAGGAGGAACTTTTATAACTCAAGCTCCCAGCGCACTGAAAGCCCAGATCAGCAAAAGGGTAGATGATGCACGATCTACTTGGAGGGGAGAATCAGGCCAACCATGTGTTTTCATGAATCTGTATCTGTCTTAAGAGAAATCAAAAGAAGAAATTCCGATTCAACCCTGTTTTGACACATTGCCGAAAAGGCCGTGCATAGCAAAATGACCACGAAGGGCAAAGTTAACCTCAGGGTTCTTTTAGCAATCCCAGGATGGTTTGGAATCGGCGTCTAAATGTAGTCCGGACCACAAATATCGTTTCGTGCAAGATTGCAAACAGCTAATGTCAGCGCTTCCTAGGAGTCCTATCTGGGTGAAGGAGGAACTTTTATAACTCAAGCTCCCAGCGCACTGAAAGCCCAGATCAGCAAAAGGGTAGATGATGCACGATCTACTTGGAAGGGAGAATCAGGCCAACCATGTGTTTTCATGAATCTGTATCTGTCTTAAGAGAAATCAAAAGAAGAAATTCCGAATCATCGCTATTTTGACATGTTGCCGAAAAGGCCGTGCAAAGCAAAATGACCACGAAGGGCAAAGTTAACCTCAGGGTTCTTTTAGCAATCCCAGGATGGTTTGGAATCGGCGTCTAAATGTAGTCCGGAACACAAATATCGTTCCGTGCAAGATCGCAGAAAGCTAATGTCAACACTTCCTAGGAGCCCTATCTGGGTTAAGGAGGAACTTTTATAACTCAAGTTCCCAGCCCACTCAAAGCCCAGATCAGCAAAAGGGTAGATGATGCACGATCTACTTGGAGGGGAGAATCAGGCCAACCATGTGTTTTCATGAATCTGTCTCTGTCTTAAGAGAAATCAAAAGAAGAAATTCCGAATCATCCCTATTTTGACATGTTGCCGAAAAGGCCGTGCATAGCAAAATGACCACGAAGGGCAAAGTTAACCTCAGGGTTCTTTTAGCAATCCCAGGATTGTTTGGAATCGGCGTCTAAATGTAGTCCGGACCACAAATATCGTTTCGTGCAAGATCGCAAACAGCTAATGTCAGCGCTTCCTAGGAGTCCTATCTGGGTGAAGGAGGAACTTTTATAACTCAAGCTCCCAGCGCACTGAAAGCCCAGATCAGCAAAAGGGTAGATGATGCACGATCTACTTGGAAGGGAGAATCAGGCCAACCATGTGTTTTCATGAATCTGTATCTGTCTTAAGAGAAATCAAAAGAAGAAATTCCGATTCAACCCTGTTTTGACACTTTGCCGAAAAGGCCGTGCATAGCAAAATGACCACGAAGGGCAAAGTTAACCTCAGGGTTCTTTTAGCAATCCCAGGATGGTTTGGAATCGGCGTCTAAATGTAGTCCGGAACACAAATATCGTTCCGTGCAAGATCGCAGACAGCTAATGTCAACACTTCCTTGGAGCCCTATATGGGTTGAGGAACTTTTATAACTCAAGTTCCCAGCCCACTCAAAGCCCAGATCAGCAAAAGGGTAGATGATGCACGATCTACTTGGAGGGGAGAATCAGGCCAACCATGTGTTTTCATGAATCTGTCTCTGTCTTAAGAGAAATCAAAAGAAGAAATTCCGAATCATCGCTATTTTGACATGTTGCCGAAAAGGCCGTGCATAGCAAAATGACCACGAAGGGCAAAGTTAACCTCAGGGTTCTTTTAGCAATCCCAGGATGGTTTGGAATCGGCGTCTAAATGTAGTCCGGAACACAAATATCGTTCCGTGCAAGATCGCAGACAGCTAATGTCAACACTTCCTAGGAGCCCTATATGGGTTGAGGAACTTTTATAACTCAAGTTCCCAGCCCACTCAAAGCCCAGATCAGCAAAAGGGTAGATGATGCACGATCTACTTGGAGGGGAGAATCAGGCCAACCATGTGTTTTCATGAATCTGTCTCTGTCTTAAGAGAAATCAAAAGAAGAAATTCCGAATCATCCCTATTTTGACATGTTGCCGAAAAGGCCGTGCATAGCAAAATGACCACGAAGGGCAAAGTTAACCTCAGGGTTCTTTTAGCAATCCCAGGATGGTTTGGAATCGGCGTCTAAATGTAGTCCGGACCACAAATATCGTTTCGTGCAAGATCGCAAACAGCTAATGTCAGCGCTTCCTAGGAGTCCTATCTGGGTGAAGGAGGAACTTTTATAACTCAAGCTCCCAGCGCACTGAAAGCCCAGATCAGCAAAAGGGTAGATGATGCACGATCTACTTGGAAGGGAGAATCAGGCCAACCATGTGTTTTCATGAATCTGTATCTGTCTTAAGAGAAATCAAAAGAAGAAATTCCGATTCAACCCTGTTTTGACACATTGCCGAAAAGGCCGTGCATAGCAAAATGACCACGAAGGGCAAAGTTAACCTCAGGGTTCTTTTAGCAATCCCAGGATGGTTTGGAATCGGCGTCTAAATGTAGTCCGGAACACAAATATCGTTCCGTGCAAGATCGCAGACAGCTAATGTCAACACTTCCTTGGAGCCCTATATGGGTTGAGGAACTTTTATAACTCAAGTTCCCAGCCCACTCAAAGCCCAGATCAGCAAAAGGGTAGATGATGCACGATCTACTTGCAGGGGAGAATCAGGCCAACCATGTGTTTTCATGAATCTGTCTCTGTCTTAAGAGAAATCAAAAGAAGAAATTCCGAATCATCGCTATTTTGACATGTTGCCGAAAAGGCCGTGCATAGCAAAATGACCACGAAGGGCAAAGTTAACCTCAGGGTTCTTTTAGCAATCCCAGGATGGTTTGGAATCGGCGTCTAAATGTAGTCCGGAACACAAATATCGTTCCGTGCAAGATCGCAGACAGCTAATGTCAACGCTTCCTTGGAGCCCTATCTGGGTGAAGGAGGAACTTTTATAACTCAAGCTCCCAGCGCACTGAAAGCCCAGATCAGCAAAAGGGTAGATGATGCACGATCTACTTGGAAGGGAGAATCAGGCCAACCATGTGTTTTCATGAATCTGTATCTGTCTTAAGAGAAATCAAAAGAAGAAATTCCGAATCATCGCTATTTTGACATGTTGCCGAAAAGGCCGTGCAAAGCAAAATGACCACGAAGGGCAAAGTTAACCTCAGGGTTCTTTTAGCAATCCCAGGATGGTTTGGAATCGGCGTCTAAATGTAGTCCGGAACACAAATATCGTTCCGTGCAAGATCGCAGAAAGCTAATGTCAACACTTCCTAGGAGCCCTATCTGGGTTAAGGAGGAACTTTTATAACTCAAGTTCCCAGCCCACTCAAAGCCCAGATCAGCAAAAGGGTAGATGATGCACGATCTACTTGGAGGGGAGAATCAGGCCAACCATGTGTTTTCATGAATCTGTCTCTGTCTTAAGAGAAATCAAAAGAAGAAATTCCGAATCATCCCTATTTTGACATGTTGCCGAAAAGGCCGTGCATAGCAAAATGACCACGAAGGGCAAAGTTAACCTCAGGGTTCTTTTAGCAATCCCAGGATGGTTTGGAATCGGCGTCTAAATGTAGTCCGGACCACAAATATCGTTTCGTGCAAGATCGCAAACAGCTAATGTCAGCGCTTCCTAGGAGTCCTATCTGGGTGAAGGAGGAACTTTTATAACTCAAGCTCCCAGCGCACTGAAAGCCCAGATCAGCAAAAGGGTAGATGATGCACGATCTACTTGGAAGGGAGAATCAGGCCAACCATGTGTTTTCATGAATCTGTATCTGTCTTAAGAGAAATCAAAAGAAGAAATTCCGATTCAACCCTGTTTTGACACATTGCCGAAAAGGCCGTGCATAGCAAAATGACCACGAAGGGCAAAGTTAACCTCAGGGTTCTTTTAGCAATCCCAGGATGGTTTGGAATCGGCGTCTAAATGTAGTCCGGAACACAAATATCGTTCCGTGCAAGATCGCAGACAGCTAATGTCAACACTTCCTTGGAGCCCTATATGGGTTGAGGAACTTTTATAACTCAAGTTCCCAGCCCACTCAAAGCCCAGATCAGCAAAAGGGTAGATGATGCACGATCTACTTGGAGGGGAGAATCAGGCCAACCATGTGTTTTCATGAATCTGTCCCTGTCTTAAGAGAAATCAAAAGAAGAAATTCCGAATCATCCCTATTTTGACATGTTGCCGAAAAGGCCGTGCATAGCAAAATGACCACGAAGGGCAAAGTTAACCTCAGGGTTCTTTTAGCAATCCCAGGATGGTTTGGAATCGGCGTCTAAATGTAGTCCGGAACACAAATATCGTTCCGTGCAAGATCGCAGAAAGCTAATGTCAACACTTCCTAGGAGCCCTATCTGGGTTAAGGAGGAACTTTTATAACTCAAGTTCCCAGCCCACTCAAAGCCCAGATCAGCAAAAGGGTAGATGATGCACGATCTACTTGGAGGGGAGAATCAGGCCAACCATGTGTTTTCATGAATCTGTCTCTGTCTTAAGAGAAATCAAAAGAAGAAATTCCGAATCATCCCTATTTTGACATGTTGCCGAAAAGGCCGTGCATAGCAAAATGACCACGAAGGGCAAAGTTAACCTCAGGGTTCTTTTAGCAATCCCAGGATGGTTTGGAATCGGCGTCTAAATGTAGTCCGGACCACAAATATCGTTTCGTGCAAGATCGCAAACAGCTAATGTCAGCGCTTCCTAGGAGTCCTATCTGGGTGAAGGAGGAACTTTTATAACTCAAGCTCCCAGCGCACTGAAAGCCCAGATCAGCAAAAGGGTAGATGATGCACGATCTACTTGGAAGGGAGAATCAGGCCAACCATGTGTTTTCATGAATCTGTATCTGTCTTAAGAGAAATCAAAAGAAGAAATTCCGATTCAACCCTGTTTTGACACATTGCCGAAAAGGCCGTGCATAGCAAAATGACCACGAAGGGCAAAGTTAACCTCAGGGTTCTTTTAGCAATCCCAGGATGGTTTGGAATCGGCGTCTAAATGTAGTCCGGAACACAAATATCGTTCCGTGCAAGATCGCAGACAGCTAATGTCCTTCCTTGGAGCCCTATATGGGTTGAGGAACTTTTATAACTCAAGTTCCCAGCCCACTCAAAGCCCAGATCAGCAAAAGGGTAGATGATGCACGATCTACTTGGAGGGGAGAATCAGGCCAACCATGTGTTTTCATGAATCTGTCTCTGTCTTAAGAGAAATCAAAAGAAGAAATTCCGAATCATCGCTATTTTGACATGTTGCCGAAAAGGCCGTGCATAGCAAAATGACCACGAAGGGCAAAGTTAACCTCAGGGTTCTTTTAGCAATCCCAGGATGGTTTGGAATCGGCGTCTAAATGTAGTCCGGAACACAAATATCGTTCCGTGCAAGATCGCAGACAGCTAATGTCAACACTTCCTTGGAGCCCTATATGGGTTGAGGAACTTTTATAACTCAAGTTCCCAGCCCACTCAAAGCCCAGATCAGCAAAAGGGTAGATGATGCACGATCTACTTGGAGGGGAGAATCAGGCCAACCATGTGTTTTCATGAATCTGTCTCTGTCTTAAGAGAAATCAAAAGAAGAAATTCCGAATCATCGCTATTTTGACATGTTGCCGAAAAGGCCGTGCATAGCAAAATGACCACGAAGGGCAAAGTTAACCTCAGGGTTCTTTTAGCAATCCCAGGATGGTTTGGAATCGGCGTCTAAATGTAGTCCGGAACACAAATATCGTTCCGTGCAAGATCGCAGACAGCTAATGTCAACACTTCCTTGGAGCCCTATATGGGTTGAGGAACTTTTATAACTCAAGTTCCCAGCCCACTCAAAGCCCAGATCAGCAAAAGGGTAGATGATGCACGATCTACTTGGAGGGGAGAATCAGGCCAACCATGTGTTTTCATGAATCTGTCTCTGTCTTAAGAGAAATCAAAAGAAGAAATTCCGAATCATCGCTATTTTGACATGTTGCCGAAAAGGCCGTGCATAGCAAAATGACCACGAAGGGCAAAGTTAACCTCAGGGTTCTTTTAGCAATCCCAGGATGGTTTGGAATCGGCGTCTAAATGTAGTCCGGACCACAAATATCGTTTCGTGCAAGATCGCAAACAGCTAATGTCAGCGCTTCCTAGGAGTCCTATCTGGGTGAAGGAGGAACTTTTATAACTCAAGCTCCCAGCGCACTGAAAGCCCAGATCAGCAAAAGGGTAGATGATGCACGATCTACTTGGAAGGGAGAATCAGGCCAACCATGTGTTTTCATGAATCTGTATCTGTCTTAAGAGAAATCAAAAGAAGAAATTCCGATTCAACCCTGTTTTGACACATTGCCGAAAAGGCCGTGCATAGCAAAATGACCACGAAGGGCAAAGTTAACCTCAGGGTTCTTTTAGCAATCCCAGGATGGTTTGGAATCGGCGTCTAAATGTAGTCCGGAACACAAATATCGTTCCGTGCAAGATCGCAGACAGCTAATGTCAACACTTCCTTGGAGCCCTATATGGGTTGAGGAACTTTTATAACTCAAGTTCCCAGCCCACTCAAAGCCCAGATCAGCAAAAGGTAGATGATGCACGATCTACTTGGAGGGGAGAATCAGGCCAACCATGTGTTTTCATGAATCTGTCTCTGTCTTAAGAGAAATCAAAAGAAGAAATTCCGAATCATCCCTATTTTGACATGTTGCCGAAAAGGCCGTGCATAGCAAAATGACCACGAAGGGCAAAGTTAACCTCAGGGTTCTTTTAGCAATCCCAGGATGGTTTGGAATCGGCGTCTAAATGTAGTCCGGACCACAAATATCGTTCCGTGCAAGATCGCAGAAAGCTAATGTCAACACTTCCTAGGAGCCCTATCTGGGTTAAGGAGGAACTTTTATAACTCAAGTTCCCAGCCCACTCAAAGCCCAGATCAGCAAAAGGGTAGATGATGCACGATCTACTTGGAGGGGAGAATCAGGCCAACCATGTGTTTTCATGAATCTGTCTCTGTCTTAAGAGAAATCAAAAGAAGAAATTCCGAATCATCGCTATTTTGACATGTTGCCGAAAAGGCCGTGCATAGCAAAATGACCACGAAGGGCAAAGTTAACCTCAGGGTTCTTTTAGCAATCCCAGGATGGTTTGGAATCGGCGTCTAAATGTAGTCCGGACCACAAATATCGTTTCGTGCAAGATCGCAAACAGCTAATGTCAGCGCTTCCTAGGAGTCCTATCTGGGTGAAGGAGGAACTTTTATAACTCAAGCTCCCAGCGCACTGAAAGCCCAGATCAGCAAAAGGGTAGATGATGCACGATCTACTTGGAAGGGAGAATCAGGCCAACCATGTGTTTTCATGAATCTGTATCTGTCTTAAGAGAAATCAAAAGAAGAAATTCCGATTCAACCCTGTTTTGACACATTGCCGAAAAGGCCGTGCATAGCAAAATGACCACGAAGGGCAAAGTTAACCTCAGGGTTCTTTTAGCAATCCCAGGATGGTTTGGAATCGGCGTCTAAATGTAGTCCGGAACACAAATATCGTTCCGTGCAAGATCGCAGACAGCTAATGTCAACACTTCCTTGGAGCCCTATATGGGTTGAGGAACTTTTATAACTCAAGTTCCCAGCCCACTCAAAGCCCAGATCAGCAAAAGGTAGATGATGCACGATCTACTTGGAGGGGAGAATCAGGCCAACCATGTGTTTTCATGAATCTGTCTCTGTCTTAAGAGAAATCAAAAGAAGAAATTCCGAATCATCCCTATTTTGACATGTTGCCGAAAAGGCCGTGCATAGCAAAATGACCACGAAGGGCAAAGTTAACCTCAGGGTTCTTTTAGCAATCCCAGGATGGTTTGGAATCGGCGTCTAAATGTAGTCCGGACCACAAATATCGTTCCGTGCAAGATCGCAGAAAGCTAATGTCAACACTTCCTAGGAGCCCTATCTGGGTTAAGGAGGAACTTTTATAACTCAAGTTCCCAGCCCACTCAAAGCCCAGATCAGCAAAAGGGTAGATGATGCACAATCTACTTGGAGGGGAGAATCAGGCCAACCATGTGTTTTCATGAATCTGTCTCTGTCTTAAGAGAAATCAAAAGAAGAAATTCCGAATCATCCCTATTTTGACATGTTGCCGAAAAGGCCGTGCATAGCAAAATGACCACGAAGGGCAAAGTTAACCTCAGGGTTCTTTTAGCAATCCCAGGATGGTTTGGAATCGGCGTCTAAATGTAGTCCGGACCACAAATATCGTTTCGTGCAAGATCGCAAACAGCTAATGTCAGCGCTTCCTAGGAGTCCTATCTGGGTGAAGGAGGAACTTTTATAACTCAAGCTCCCAGCGCACTGAAAGCCCAGATCAGCAAAAGGGTAGATGATGCACGATCTACTTGGAAGGGAGAATCAGGCCAACCATGTGTTTTCATGAATCTGTATCTGTCTTAAGAGAAATCAAAAGAAGAAATTCCGATTCAACCCTGTTTTGACACATTGCCGAAAAGGCCGTGCATAGCAAAATGACCACGAAGGGCAAAGTTAACCTCAGGGTTCTTTTAGCAATCCCAGGATGGTTTGGAATCGGCGTCTAAATGTAGTCCGGAACACAAATATCGTTCCGTGCAAGATCGCAGACAGCTAATGTCCTTCCTTGGAGCCCTATATGGGTTGAGGAACTTTTATAACTCAAGTTCCCAGCCCACTCAAAGCCCAGATCAGCAAAAGGGTAGATGATGCACGATCTACTTGGAGGGGAGAATCAGGCCAACCATGTGTTTTCATGAATCTGTCTCTGTCTTAAGAGAAATCAAAAGAAGAAATTCCGAATCATCCCTATTTTGACATGTTGCCGAAAAGGCCGTGCATAGCAAAATGACCCCGAAGGGCAAAGTTAACCTCAGGGTTCTTTTAGCAATCCCAGGATGGTTTGGAATCGGCGTCTAAATGTAGTCCGGACCACAAATATCGTTTCGTGCAAGATCGCAAACAGCTAATGTCAGCGCTTCCTAGGAGTCCTATCTGGGTGAAGGAGGAACTTTTATAACTCAAGTTCCCAGCCCACTCAAAGCCCAGATCAGCAAAAGGGTAGATGATGCACGATCTACTTGGAAGGGAGAATCAGGCCAACCATGTGTTTTCATGAATCTGTATCTGTCTTAAGAGAAATCAAAAGAAGAAATTCCGATTCAACCCTGTTTTGACACATTGCCGAAAAGGCCGTGCATAGCAAAATGACCACGAAGGGCAAAGTTAACCTCAGGGTTCTTTTAGCAATCCCAGGATGGTTTGGAATCGGCGTCTAAATGTAGTCCGGAACACAAATATCGTTCCGTGCAAGATCGCAGACAGCTAATGTCCTTCCTTGGAGCCCTATATGGGTTGAGGAACTTTTATAACTCAAGTTCCCAGCCCACTCAAAGCCCAGATCAGCAAAAGGGTAGATGATGCACGATCTACTTGGAGGGGAGAATCAGGCCAACCATGTGTTTTCATGAATCTGTCTCTGTCTTAAGAGAAATCAAAAGAAGAAATTCCGAATCATCGCTATTTTGACATGTTGCCGAAAAGGCCGTGCATAGCAAAATGACCACGAAGGGCAAAGTTAACCTCAGGGTTCTTTTAGCAATCCCAGGATGGTTTGGAATCGGCGTCTAAATGTAGTCCGGAACACAAATATCGTTCCGTGCAAGATCGCAGACAGCTAATGTCCTTCCTTGGAGCCCTATATGGGTTGAGGAACTTTTATAACTCAAGTTCCCAGCCCACTCAAAGCCCAGATCAGCAAAAGGGTAGATGATGCACGATCTACTTGGAGGGGAGAATCAGGCCAACCATGTGTTTTCATGAATCTGTCTCTGTCTTAAGAGAAATCAAAAGAAGAAATTCCGAATCATCCCTATTTTGACATGTTGCCGAAAAGGCCGTGCATAGCAAAATGACCCCGAAGGGCAAAGTTAACCTCAGGGTTCTTTTAGCAATCCCAGGATGGTTTGGAATCGGCGTCTAAATGTAGTCCGGACCACAAATATCGTTTCGTGCAAGATCGCAAACAGCTAATGTCAGCGCTTCCTAGGAGTCCTATCTGGGTGAAGGAGGAACTTTTATAACTCAAGCTCCCAGCGCACTGAAAGCCCAGATCAGCAAAAGGGTAGATGATGCACGATCTACTTGGAAGGGAGAATCAGGCCAACCATGTGTTTTCATGAATCTGTATCTGTCTTAAGAGAAATCAAAAGAAGAAATTCCGATTCAACCCTGTTTTGACACATTGCCGAAAAGGCCGTGCATAGCAAAATGACCACGAAGGGCAAAGTTAACCTCAGGGTTCTTTTAGCAATCCCAGGATGGTTTGGAATCGGCGTCTAAATGTAGTCCGGAACACAAATATCGTTCCGTGCAAGATCGCAGACAGCTAATGTCCTTCCTTGGAGCCCTATATGGGTTGAGGAACTTTTATAACTCAAGTTCCCAGCCCACTCAAAGCCCAGATCAGCAAAAGGGTAGATGATGCACGATCTACTTGGAGGGGAGAATCAGGCCAACCATGTGTTTTCATGAATCTGTCTCTGTCTTAAGAGAAATCAAAAGAAGAAATTCCGAATCATCGCTATTTTGACATGTTGCCGAAAAGGCCGTGCATAGCAAAATGACCACGAAGGGCAAAGTTAACCTCAGGGTTCTTTTAGCAATCCCAGGATGGTTTGGAATCGGCGTCTAAATGTAGTCCGGAACACAAATATCGTTCCGTGCAAGATCGCAGACAGCTAATGTCAACACTTCCTTGGAGCCCTATCTGGGTTAAGGAGGAACTTTTATAACTCAAGTTCCCAGCCCACTCAAAGCCCAGATCAGCAAAAGGGTAGATGATGCACGATCTACTTGGAGGGGAGAATCAGGCCAACCATGTGTTTTCATGAATCTGTCTCTGTCTTAAGAGAAATCAAAAGAAGAAATTCCGAATCATCCCTATTTTGACATGTTGCCGAAAAGGCCGTGCATAGCAAAATGACCACGAAGGGCAAAGTTAACCTCAGGGTTCTTTTAGCAATCCCAGGATGGTTTGGAATCGGCGTCTAAATGTAGTCCGGACCACAAATATCGTTTCGTGCAAGATCGCAAACAGCTAATGTCAGCGCTTCCTAGGAGTCCTATCTGGGTGAAGGAGGAACTTTTATAACTCAAGCTCCCAGCGCACTGAAAGCCCAGATCAGCAAAAGGGTAGATGATGCACGATCTACTTGGAAGGGAGAATCAGGCCAACCATGTGTTTTCATGAATCTGTATCTGTCTTAAGAGAAATCAAAAGAAGAAATTCCGATTCAACCCTGTTTTGACACATTGCCGAAAAGGCCGTGCATAGCAAAATGACCACGAAGGGCAAAGTTAACCTCAGGGTTCTTTTAGCAATCCCAGGATGGTTTG
Organism: Candoia aspera; assembly: GCF_035149785.1. Lineage (NCBI taxonomy): Eukaryota > Metazoa > Chordata > Lepidosauria > Squamata > Candoiidae > Candoia > Candoia aspera. The sequence goes on from NC_086169.1 coordinate 8,268,022, forward strand.
GAATCGGCGTCTAAATGTAGTCCGGAACACAAATATCGTTCCGTGCAAGATCGCAGACAGCTAATGTCAACACTTCCTTGGAGCCCTATATGGGTTGAGGAACTTTTATAACTCAAGTTCCCAGCCCACTCAAAGCCCAGATCAGCAAAAGGTAGATGATGCACGATCTACTTGGAGGGGAGAATCAGGCCAACCATGTGTTTTCATGAATCTGTCTCTGTCTTAAGAGAAATCAAAAGAAGAAATTCCGAATCATCCCTATTTTGACATGTTGCCGAAAAGGCCGTGCATAGCAAAATGACCACGAAGGGCAAAGTTAACCTCAGGGTTCTTTTAGCAATCCCAGGATGGTTTGGAATCGGCGTCTAAATGTAGTCCGGACCACAAATATCGTTCCGTGCAAGATCGCAGAAAGCTAATGTCAACACTTCCTAGGAGCCCTATCTGGGTTAAGGAGGAACTTTTATAACTCAAGTTCCCAGCCCACTCAAAGCCCAGATCAGCAAAAGGGTAGATGATGCACGATCTACTTGGAGGGGAGAATCAGGCCAACCATGTGTTTTCATGAATCTGTCTCTGTCTTAAGAGAAATCAAAAGAAGAAATTCCGAATCATCCCTATTTTGACATGTTGCCGAAAAGGCCGTGCATAGCAAAATGACCACGAAGGGCAAAGTTAACCTCAGGGTTCTTTTAGCAATCCCAGGATGGTTTGGAATCGGCGTCTAAATGTAGTCCGGACCACAAATATCGTTTCGTGCAAGATCGCAAACAGCTAATGTCAGCGCTTCCTAGGAGTCCTATCTGGGTGAAGGAGGAACTTTTATAACTCAAGCTCCCAGCGCACTGAAAGCCCAGATCAGCAAAAGGGTAGATGATGCACGATCTACTTGGAAGGGAGAATCAGGCCAACCATGTGTTTTCATGAATCTGTATCTGTCTTAAGAGAAATCAAAAGAAGAAATTCCGATTCAACCCTGTTTTGACACATTGCCGAAAAGGCCGTGCATAGCAAAATGACCACGAAGGGCAAAGTTAACCTCAGGGTTCTTTTAGCAATCCCAGGATGGTTTGGAATCGGCGTCTAAATGTAGTCCGGAACACAAATATCGTTCCGTGCAAGATCGCAGACAGCTAATGTCCTTCCTTGGAGCCCTATCTGGGTTAAGGAGGAACTTTTATAACTCAAGTTCCCAGCCCACTCAAAGCCCAGATCAGCAAAAGGGTAGATGATGCACGATCTACTTGGAGGGGAGAATCAGGCCAACCATGTGTTTTCATGAATCTGTCTCTGTCTTAAGAGAAATCAAAAGAAGAAATTCCGAATCATCCCTATTTTGACATGTTGCCGAAAAGGCCGTGCATAGCAAAATGACCACGAAGGGCAAAGTTAACCTCAGGGTTCTTTTAGCAATCCCAGGATGGTTTGGAATCGGCGTCTAAATGTAGTCCGGACCACAAATATCGTTTCGTGCAAGATCGCAAACAGCTAATGTCAGCGCTTCCTAGGAGTCCTATCTGGGTGAAGGAGGAACTTTTATAACTCAAGCTCCCAGCGCACTGAAAGCCCAGATCAGCAAAAGGGTAGATGATGCACGATCTACTTGGAAGGGAGAATCAGGCCAACCATGTGTTTTCATGAATCTGTATCTGTCTTAAGAGAAATCAAAAGAAGAAATTCCGATTCAACCCTGTTTTGACACATTGCCGAAAAGGCCGTGCATAGCAAAATGACCACGAAGGGCAAAGTTAACCTCAGGGTTCTTTTAGCAATCCCAGGATGGTTTGGAATCGGCGTCTAAATGTAGTCCGGAACACAAATATCGTTCCGTGCAAGATCGCAGACAGCTAATGTCAACACTTCCTTGGAGCCCTATATGGGTTGAGGAACTTTTATAACTCAAGTTCCCAGCCCACTCAAAGCCCAGATCAGCAAAAGGTAGATGATGCACGATCTACTTGGAGGGGAGAATCAGGCCAACCATGTGTTTTCATGAATCTGTCTCTGTCTTAAGAGAAATCAAAAGAAGAAATTCCGAATCATCCCTATTTTGACATGTTGCCGAAAAGGCCGTGCATAGCAAAATGACCACGAAGGGCAAAGTTAACCTCAGGGTTCTTTTAGCAATCCCAGGATGGTTTGGAATCGGCGTCTAAATGTAGTCCGGACCACAAATATCGTTCCGTGCAAGATCGCAGAAAGCTAATGTCAACACTTCCTAGGAGCCCTATCTGGGTTAAGGAGGAACTTTTATAACTCAAGTTCCCAGCCCACTCAAAGCCCAGATCAGCAAAAGGGTAGATGATGCACGATCTACTTGGAGGGGAGAATCAGGCCAACCATGTGTTTTCATGAATCTGTCTCTGTCTTAAGAGAAATCAAAAGAAGAAATTCCGAATCATCCCTATTTTGACATGTTGCCGAAAAGGCCGTGCATAGCAAAATGACCACGAAGGGCAAAGTTAACCTCAGGGTTCTTTTAGCAATCCCAGGATGGTTTGGAATCGGCGTCTAAATGTAGTCCGGACCACAAATATCGTTTCGTGCAAGATCGCAAACAGCTAATGTCAGCGCTTCCTAGGAGTCCTATCTGGGTGAAGGAGGAACTTTTATAACTCAAGCTCCCAGCGCACTGAAAGCCCAGATCAGCAAAAGGGTAGATGATGCACGATCTACTTGGAAGGGAGAATCAGGCCAACCATGTGTTTTCATGAATCTGTATCTGTCTTAAGAGAAATCAAAAGAAGAAATTCCGATTCAACCCTGTTTTGACACATTGCCGAAAAGGCCGTGCATAGCAAAATGACCACGAAGGGCAAAGTTAACCTCAGGGTTCTTTTAGCAATCCCAGGATGGTTTGGAATCGGCGTCTAAATGTAGTCCGGAACACAAATATCGTTCCGTGCAAGATCGCAGACAGCTAATGTCCTTCCTTGGAGCCCTATATGGGTTGAGGAACTTTTATAACTCAAGTTCCCAGCCCACTCAAAGCCCAGATCAGCAAAAGGGTAGATGATGCACGATCTACTTGGAGGGGAGAATCAGGCCAACCATGTGTTTTCATGAATCTGTCTCTGTCTTAAGAGAAATCAAAAGAAGAAATTCCGAATCATCCCTATTTTGACATGTTGCCGAAAAGGCCGTGCATAGCAAAATGACCACGAAGGGCAAAGTTAACCTCAGGGTTCTTTTAGCAATCCCAGGATGGTTTGGAATCGGCGTCTAAATGTAGTCCGGACCACAAATATCGTTTCGTGCAAGATCGCAAACAGCTAATGTCAGCGCTTCCTAGGAGTCCTATCTGGGTGAAGGAGGAACTTTTATAACTCAAGCTCCCAGCGCACTGAAAGCCCAGATCAGCAAAAGGGTAGATGATGCACGATCTACTTGGAAGGGAGAATCAGGCCAACCATGTGTTTTCATGAATCTGTATCTGTCTTAAGAGAAATCAAAAGAAGAAATTCCGATTCAACCCTGTTTTGACACATTGCCGAAAAGGCCGTGCATAGCAAAATGACCACGAAGGGCAAAGTTAACCTCAGGGTTCTTTTAGCAATCCCAGGATGGTTTGGAATCGGCGTCTAAATGTAGTCCGGAACACAAATATCGTTCCGTGCAAGATCGCAGACAGCTAATGTCCTTCCTTGGAGCCCTATATGGGTTGAGGAACTTTTATAACTCAAGTTCCCAGCCCACTCAAAGCCCAGATCAGCAAAAGGGTAGATGATGCACGATCTACTTGGAGGGGAGAATCAGGCCAACCATGTGTTTTCATGAATCTGTCTCTGTCTTAAGAGAAATCAAAAGAAGAAATTCCGAATCATCGCTATTTTGACATGTTGCCGAAAAGGCCGTGCATAGCAAAATGACCACGAAGGGCAAAGTTAACCTCAGGGTTCTTTTAGCAATCCCAGGATGGTTTGGAATCGGCGTCTAAATGTAGTCCGGAACACAAATATCGTTCCGTGCAAGATCGCAGACAGCTAATGTCAACACTTCCTTGGAGCCCTATATGGGTTGAGGAACTTTTATAACTCAAGTTCCCAGCCCACTCAAAGCCCAGATCAGCAAAAGGGTAGATGATGCACGATCTACTTGGAGGGGAGAATCAGGCCAACCATGTGTTTTCATGAATCTGTCTCTGTCTTAAGAGAAATCAAAAGAAGAAATTCCGAATCATCGCTATTTTGACATGTTGCCGAAAAGGCCGTGCATAGCAAAATGACCACGAAGGGCAAAGTTAACCTCAGGGTTCTTTTAGCAATCCCAGGATGGTTTGGAATCGGCGTCTAAATGTAGTCCGGAACACAAATATCGTTCCGTGCAAGATCGCAGACAGCTAATGTCAACACTTCCTTGGAGCCCTATATGGGTTGAGGAACTTTTATAACTCAAGTTCCCAGCCCACTCAAAGCCCAGATCAGCAAAAGGGTAGATGATGCACGATCTACTTGGAGGGGAGAATCAGGCCAACCATGTGTTTTCATGAATCTGTCTCTGTCTTAAGAGAAATCAAAAGAAGAAATTCCGAATCATCCCTATTTTGACATGTTGCCGAAAAGGCCGTGCATAGCAAAATGACCACGAAGGGCAAAGTTAACCTCAGGGTTCTTTTAGCAATCCCAGGATGGTTTGGAATCGGCGTCTAAATGTAGTCCGGACCACAAATATCGTTTCGTGCAAGATCGCAAACAGCTAATGTCAGCGCTTCCTAGGAGTCCTATCTGGGTGAAGGAGGAACTTTTATAACTCAAGCTCCCAGCGCACTGAAAGCCCAGATCAGCAAAAGGGTAGATGATGCACGATCTACTTGGAAGGGAGAATCAGGCCAACCATGTGTTTTCATGAATCTGTATCTGTCTTAAGAGAAATCAAAAGAAGAAATTCCGATTCAACCCTGTTTTGACACATTGCCGAAAAGGCCGTGCATAGCAAAATAACCACGAAGGGCAAAGTTAACCTCAGGGTTCTTTTAGCAATCCCAGGATGGTTTGGAATCGGCGTCTAAATGTAGTCCGGAACACAAATATCGTTCCGTGCAAGATCGCAGACAGCTAATGTCAACACTTCCTTGGAGCCCTATATGGGTTGAGGAACTTTTATAACTCAAGTTCCCAGCCCACTCAAAGCCCAGATCAGCAAAAGGTAGATGATGCACGATCTACTTGGAGGGGAGAATCAGGCCAACCATGTGTTTTCATGAATCTGTCTCTGTCTTAAGAGAAATCAAAAGAAGAAATTCCGAATCATCCCTATTTTGACATGTTGCCGAAAAGGCCGTGCATAGCAAAATGACCACGAAGGGCAAAGTTAACCTCAGGGTTCTTTTAGCAATCCCAGGATGGTTTGGAATCGGCGTCTAAATGTAGTCCGGACCACAAATATCGTTTCGTGCAAGATCGCAAACAGCTAATGTCAGCGCTTCCTAGGAGTCCTATCTGGGTGAAGGAGGAACTTTTATAACTCAAGCTCCCAGCGCACTGAAAGCCCAGATCAGCAAAAGGGTAGATGATGCACGATCTACTTGGAAGGGAGAATCAGGCCAACCATGTGTTTTCATGAATCTGTATCTGTCTTAAGAGAAATCAAAAGAAGAAATTCCGATTCAACCCTGTTTTGACACATTGCCGAAAAGGCCGTGCATAGCAAAATGACCACGAAGGGCAAAGTTAACCTCAGGGTTCTTTTAGCAATCCCAGGATGGTTTGGAATCGGCGTCTAAATGTAGTCCGGAACACAAATATCGTTCCGTGCAAGATCGCAGACAGCTAATGTCAACACTTCCTTGGAGCCCTATATGGGTTGAGGAACTTTTATAACTCAAGTTCCCAGCCCACTCAAAGCCCAGATCAGCAAAAGGTAGATGATGCACGATCTACTTGGAGGGGAGAATCAGGCCAACCATGTGTTTTCATGAATCTGTCTCTGTCTTAAGAGAAATCAAAAGAAGAAATTCCGAATCATCCCTATTTTGACATGTTGCCGAAAAGGCCGTGCATAGCAAAATGACCACGAAGGGCAAAGTTAACCTCAGGGTTCTTTTAGCAATCCCAGGATGGTTTGGAATCGGCGTCTAAATGTAGTCCGGACCACAAATATCGTTTCGTGCAAGATCGCAAACAGCTAATGTCAGGGCTTCCTAGGAGTCCTATCTGGGTGAAGGAGGAACTTTTATAACTCAAGCTCCCAGCGCACTGAAAGCCCAGATCAGCAAAAGGGTAGATGATGCACGATCTACTTGGAAGGGAGAATCAGGCCAACCATGTGTTTTCATGAATCTGTCTCTGTCTTAAGAGAAATCAAAAGAAGAAATTCCGAATCATCGCTATTTTGACATGTTGCCGAAAAGGCCGTGCATAGCAAAATGACCACGAAGGGCAAAGTTAACCTCAGGGTTCTTTTAGCAATCCCAGGATGGTTTGGAATCGGCGTCTAAATGTAGTCCGGAACACAAATATCGTTCCGTGCAAGATCGCAGAAAGCTAATGTCAACACTTCCTAGGAGCCCTATCTGGGTTAAGGAGGAACTTTTATAACTCAAGTTCCCAGCCCACTCAAAGCCCAGATCAGCAAAAGGGTAGATGATGCACGATCTACTTGGAGGGGAGAATCAGGCCAACCATGTGTTTTCATGAATCTGTATCTGTCTTAAGAGAAATCAAAAGAAGAAATTCCGATTCAACCCTGTTTTGACACATTGCCGAAAAGGCCGTGCATAGCAAAATGACCACGAAGGGCAAAGTTAACCTCAGGGTTCTTTTAGCAATCCCAGGATGGTTTGGAATCGGCGTCTAAATGTAGTCCGGAACACAAATATCGTTCCGTGCAAGATCGCAGACAGCTAATGTCCTTCCTTGGAGCCCTATATGGGTTGAGGAACTTTTATAACTCAAGTTCCCAGCCCACTCAAAGCCCAGATCAGCAAAAGGGTAGATGATGCACGATCTACTTGGAGGGGAGAATCAGGCCAACCATGTGTTTTCATGAATCTGTCTCTGTCTTAAGAGAAATCAAAAGAAGAAATTCCGAATCATCGCTATTTTGACATGTTGCCGAAAAGGCCGTGCATAGCAAAATGACCACGAAGGGCAAAGTTAACCTCAGGGTTCTTTTAGCAATCCCAGGATGGTTTGGAATCGGTGTCTAAAGGTAGTCCGGAACACAAATATCGTTCCGTGCAAGATCGCAGACAGCTAATGTCAACACTTCCTTGGAGCCCTATATGGGTTGAGGAACTTTTATAACTCAAGTTCCCAGCCCACTCAAAGCCCAGATCAGCAAAAGGGTAGATGATGCACGATCTACTTGGAGGGGAGAATCAGGCCAACCATGTGTTTTCATGAATCTGTCTCTGTCTTAAGAGAAATCAAAAGAAGAAATTCCGAATCATCGCTATTTTGACGTTGCCGAAAAGGCCGTGCATAGCAAAATGACCACGAAGGGCAAAGTTAACCTCAGGGTTCTTTTAGCAATCCCAGGATGGTTTGGAATCGGCGTCTAAATGTAGTCCGGAACACAAATATCGTTCCGTGCAAGATCGCAGACAGCTAATGTCAACACTTCCTTGGAGCCCTATATGGGTTGAGGAACTTTTATAACTCAAGTTCCCAGCCCACTCAAAGCCCAGATCAGCAAAAGGGTAGATGATGCACGATCTACTTGGAGGGGAGAATCAGGCCAACCATGTGTTTTCATGAATCTGTCTCTGTCTTAAGAGAAATCAAAAGAAGAAATTCCGAATCATCCCTATTTTGACATGTTGCCGAAAAGGCCGTGCATAGCAAAATGACCACGAAGGGCAAAGTTAACCTCAGGGTTCTTTTAGCAATCCCAGGATGGTTTGGAATCGGCGTCTAAATGTAGTCCGGACCACAAATATCGTTTCGTGCAAGATCGCAAACAGCTAATGTCAGCGCTTCCTAGGAGTCCTATCTGGGTGAAGGAGGAACTTTTATAACTCAAGCTCCCAGCGCACTGAAAGCCCAGATCAGCAAAAGGGTAGATGATGCACGATCTACTTGGAAGGGAGAATCAGGCCAACCATGTGTTTTCATGAATCTGTATCTGTCTTAAGAGAAATCAAAAGAAGAAATTCCGATTCAACCCTGTTTTGACACATTGCCGAAAAGGCCGTGCATAGCAAAATGACCACGAAGGGCAAAGTTAACCTCAGGGTTCTTTTAGCAATCCCAGGATGGTTTGGAATCGGCGTCTAAATGTAGTCCGGAACACAAATATCGTTCCGTGCAAGATCGCAGACAGCTAATGTCAACACTTCCTTGGAGCCCTATATGGGTTGAGGAACTTTTATAACTCAAGTTCCCAGCCCACTCAAAGCCCAGATCAGCAAAAGGTAGATGATGCACGATCTACTTGGAGGGGAGAATCAGGCCAACCATGTGTTTTCATGAATCTGTCTCTGTCTTAAGAGAAATCAAAAGAAGAAATTCCGAATCATCCCTATTTTGACATGTTGCCGAAAAGGCCGTGCATAGCAAAATGACCACGAAGGGCAAAGTTAACCTCAGGGTTCTTTTAGCAATCCCAGGATGGTTTGGAATCGGCGTCTAAATGTAGTCCGGACCACAAATATCGTTTCGTGCAAGATCGCAAACAGCTAATGTCAGCGCTTCCTAGGAGTCCTATCTGGGTGAAGGAGGAACTTTTATAACTCAAGCTCCCAGCGCACTGAAAGCCCAGATCAGCAAAAGGGTAGATGATGCACGATCTACTTGGAAGGGAGAATCAGGCCAACCATGTGTTTTCATGAATCTGTCTCTGTCTTAAGAGAAATCAAAAGAAGAAATTCCGAATCATCGCTATTTTGACATGTTGCCGAAAAGGCCGTGCATAGCAAAATGACCACGAAGGGCAAAGTTAACCTCAGGGTTCTTTTAGCAATCCCAGGATGGTTTGGAATCGGCGTCTAAATGTAGTCCGGAACACAAATATCGTTCCGTGCAAGATCGCAGAAAGCTAATGTCAACACTTCCTAGGAGCCCTATCTGGGTTAAGGAGGAACTTTTATAACTCAAGTTCCCAGCCCACTCAAAGCCCAGATCAGCAAAAGGGTAGATGATGCACGATCTACTTGGAGGGGAGAATCAGGCCAACCATGTGTTTTCATGAATCTGTATCTGTCTTAAGAGAAATCAAAAGAAGAAATTCCGATTCAACCCTGTTTTGACACATTGCCGAAAAGGCCGTGCATAGCAAAATGACCACGAAGGGCAAAGTTAACCTCAGGGTTCTTTTAGCAATCCCAGGATGGTTTGGAATCGGCGTCTAAATGTAGTCCGGAACACAAATATCGTTCCGTGCAAGATCGCAGACAGCTAATGTCCTTCCTTGGAGCCCTATATGGGTTGAGGAACTTTTATAACTCAAGTTCCCAGCCCACTCAAAGCCCAGATCAGCAAAAGGGTAGATGATGCACGATCTACTTGGAGGGGAGAATCAGGCCAACCATGTGTTTTCATGAATCTGTCTCTGTCTTAAGAGAAATCAAAAGAAGAAATTCCGAATCATCGCTATTTTGACATGTTGCCGAAAAGGCCGTGCATAGCAAAATGACCACGAAGGGCAAAGTTAACCTCAGGGTTCTTTTAGCAATCCCAGGATGGTTTGGAATCGGCGTCTAAATGTAGTCCGGAACACAAATATCGTTCCGTGCAAGATCGCAGACAGCTAATGTCAACACTTCCTTGGAGCCCTATATGGGTTGAGGAACTTTTATAACTCAAGTTCCCAGCCCACTCAAAGCCCAGATCAGCAAAAGGGTAGATGATGCACGATCTACTTGGAGGGGAGAATCAGGCCAACCATGTGTTTTCATGAATCTGTCTCTGTCTTAAGAGAAATCAAAAGAAGAAATTCCGAATCATCGCTATTTTGACATGTTGCCGAAAAGGCCGTGCATAGCAAAATGACCACGAAGGGCAAAGTTAACCTCAGGGTTCTTTTAGCAATCCCAGGATGGTTTGGAATCGGCGTCTAAATGTAGTCCGGAACACAAATATCGTTCCGTGCAAGATCGCAGACAGCTAATGTCAACACTTCCTTGGAGCCCTATATGGGTTGAGGAACTTTTATAACTCAAGTTCCCAGCCCACTCAAAGCCCAGATCAGCAAAAGGTAGATGATGCACGATCTACTTGGAGGGGAGAATCAGGCCAACCATGTGTTTTCATGAATCTGTCTCTGTCTTAAGAGAAATCAAAAGAAGAAATTCCGAATCATCCCTATTTTGACATGTTGCCGAAAAGGCCGTGCATAGCAAAATGACCACGAAGGGCAAAGTTAACCTCAGGGTTCTTTTAGCAATCCCAGGATGGTTTGGAATCGGCGTCTAAATGTAGTCCGGACCACAAATATCGTTTCGTGCAAGATCGCAAACAGCTAATGTCAGCGCTTCCTAGGAGTCCTATCTGGGTGAAGGAGGAACTTTTATAACTCAAGCTCCCAGCGCACTGAAAGCCCAGATCAGCAAAAGGGTAGATGATGCACGATCTACTTGGAAGGGAGAATCAGGCCAACCATGTGTTTTCATGAATCTGTATCTGTCTTAAGAGAAATCAAAAGAAGAAATTCCGATTCAACCCTGTTTTGACACATTGCCGAAAAGGCCGTGCATAGCAAAATGACCACGAAGGGCAAAGTTAACCTCAGGGTTCTTTTAGCAATCCCAGGATGGTTTGGAATCGGCGTCTAAATGTAGTCCGGAACACAAATATCGTTCCGTGCAAGATCGCAGACAGCTAATGTCAACACTTCCTTGGAGCCCTATATGGGTTGAGGAACTTTTATAACTCAAGTTCCCAGCCCACTCAAAGCCCAGATCAGCAAAAGGTAGATGATGCACGATCTACTTGGAGGGGAGAATCAGGCCAACCATGTGTTTTCATGAATCTGTCTCTGTCTTAAGAGAAATCAAAAGAAGAAATTCCGAATCATCCCTATTTTGACATGTTGCCGAAAAGGCCGTGCATAGCAAAATGACCACGAAGGGCAAAGTTAACCTCAGGGTTCTTTTAGCAATCCCAGGATGGTTTGGAATCGGCGTCTAAATGTAGTCCGGACCACAAATATCGTTTCGTGCAAGATCGCAAACAGCTAATGTCAGGGCTTCCTAGGAGTCCTATCTGGGTGAAGGAGGAACTTTTATAACTCAAGCTCCCAGCGCACTGAAAGCCCAGATCAGCAAAAGGGTAGATGATGCACGATCTACTTGGAAGGGAGAATCAGGCCAACCATGTGTTTTCATGAATCTGTCTCTGTCTTAAGAGAAATCAAAAGAAGAAATTCCGAATCATCGCTATTTTGACATGTTGCCGAAAAGGCCGTGCATAGCAAAATGACCACGAAGGGCAAAGTTAACCTCAGGGTTCTTTTAGCAATCCCAGGATGGTTTGGAATCGGCGTCTAAATGTAGTCCGGAACACAAATATCGTTCCGTGCAAGATCGCAGAAAGCTAATGTCAACACTTCCTAGGAGCCCTATCTGGGTTAAGGAGGAACTTTTATAACTCAAGTTCCCAGCCCACTCAAAGCCCAGATCAGCAAAAGGGTAGATGATGCACGATCTACTTGGAGGGGAGAATCAGGCCAACCATGTGTTTTCATGAATCTGTATCTGTCTTAAGAGAAATCAAAAGAAGAAATTCCGATTCAACCCTGTTTTGACACATTGCCGAAAAGGCCGTGCATAGCAAAATGACCACGAAGGGCAAAGTTAACCTCAGGGTTCTTTTAGCAATCCCAGGATGGTTTGGAATCGGCGTCTAAATGTAGTCCGGAACACAAATATCGTTCCGTGCAAGATCGCAGACAGCTAATGTCCTTCCTTGGAGCCCTATATGGGTTGAGGAACTTTTATAACTCAAGTTCCCAGCCCACTCAAAGCCCAGATCAGCAAAAGGGTAGATGATGCACGATCTACTTGGAGGGGAGAATCAGGCCAACCATGTGTTTTCATGAATCTGTCTCTGTCTTAAGAGAAATCAAAAGAAGAAATTCCGAATCATCGCTATTTTGACATGTTGCCGAAAAGGCCGTGCATAGCAAAATGACCACGAAGGGCAAAGTTAACCTCAGGGTTCTTTTAGCAATCCCAGGATGGTTTGGAATCGGTGTCTAAATGTAGTCCGGAACACAAATATCGTTCCGTGCAAGATCGCAGACAGCTAATGTCAACACTTCCTTGGAGCCCTATATGGGTTGAGGAACTTTTATAACTCAAGTTCCCAGCCCACTCAAAGCCCAGATCAGCAAAAGGGTAGATGATGCACGATCTACTTGGAGGGGAGAATCAGGCCAACCATGTGTTTTCATGAATCTGTCTCTGTCTTAAGAGAAATCAAAAGAAGAAATTCCGAATCATCGCTATTTTGACGTTGCCGAAAAGGCCGTGCATAGCAAAATGACCACGAAGGGCAAAGTTAACCTCAGGGTTCTTTTAGCAATCCCAGGATGGTTTGGAATCGGCGTCTAAATGTAGTCCGGAACACAAATATCGTTCCGTGCAAGATCGCAGACAGCTAATGTCAACACTTCCTTGGAGCCCTATATGGGTTGAGGAACTTTTATAACTCAAGTTCCCAGCCCACTCAAAGCCCAGATCAGCAAAAGGGTAGATGATGCACGATCTACTTGGAGGGGAGAATCAGGCCAACCATGTGTTTTCATGAATCTGTCTCTGTCTTAAGAGAAATCAAAAGAAGAAATTCCGAATCATCCCTATTTTGACATGTTGCCGAAAAGGCCGTGCATAGCAAAATGACCACGAAGGGCAAAGTTAACCTCAGGGTTCTTTTAGCAATCCCAGGATGGTTTGGAATCGGCGTCTAAATGTAGTCCGGACCACAAATATCGTTTCGTGCAAGATCGCAAACAGCTAATGTCAGCGCTTCCTAGGAGTCCTATCTGGGTGAAGGAGGAACTTTTATAACTCAAGCTCCCAGCGCACTGAAAGCCCAGATCAGCAAAAGGGTAGATGATGCACGATCTACTTGGAAGGGAGAATCAGGCCAACCATGTGTTTTCATGAATCTGTATCTGTCTTAAGAGAAATCAAAAGAAGAAATTCCGATTCAACCCTGTTTTGACACATTGCCGAAAAGGCCGTGCATAGCAAAATGACCACGAAGGGCAAAGTTAACCTCAGGGTTCTTTTAGCAATCCCAGGATGGTTTGGAATCGGCGTCTAAATGTAGTCCGGAACACAAATATCGTTCCGTGCAAGATCGCAGACAGCTAATGTCAACACTTCCTTGGAGCCCTATATGGGTTGAGGAACTTTTATAACTCAAGTTCCCAGCCCACTCAAAGCCCAGATCAGCAAAAGGTAGATGATGCACGATCTACTTGGAGGGGAGAATCAGGCCAACCATGTGTTTTCATGAATCTGTCTCTGTCTTAAGAGAAATCAAAAGAAGAAATTCCGAATCATCCCTATTTTGACATGTTGCCGAAAAGGCCGTGCATAGCAAAATGACCACGAAGGGCAAAGTTAACCTCAGGGTTCTTTTAGCAATCCCAGGATGGTTTGGAATCGGCGTCTAAATGTAGTCCGGACCACAAATATCGTTTCGTGCAAGATCGCAAACAGCTAATGTCAGCGCTTCCTAGGAGTCCTATCTGGGTGAAGGAGGAACTTTTATAACTCAAGCTCCCAGCGCACTGAAAGCCCAGATCAGCAAAAGGGTAGATGATGCACGATCTACTTGGAAGGGAGAATCAGGCCAACCATGTGTTTTCATGAATCTGTCTCTGTCTTAAGAGAAATCAAAAGAAGAAATTCCGAATCATCGCTATTTTGACATGTTGCCGAAAAGGCCGTGCATAGCAAAATGACCACGAAGGGCAAAGTTAACCTCAGGGTTCTTTTAGCAATCCCAGGATGGTTTGGAATCGGCGTCTAAATGTAGTCCGGAACACAAATATCGTTCCGTGCAAGATCGCAGAAAGCTAATGTCAACACTTCCTAGGAGCCCTATCTGGGTTAAGGAGGAACTTTTATAACTCAAGTTCCCAGCCCACTCAAAGCCCAGATCAGCAAAAGGGTAGATGATGCACGATCTACTTGGAGGGGAGAATCAGGCCAACCATGTGTTTTCATGAATCTGTATCTGTCTTAAGAGAAATCAAAAGAAGAAATTCCGATTCAACCCTGTTTTGACACATTGCCGAAAAGGCCGTGCATAGCAAAATGACCACGAAGGGCAAAGTTAACCTCAGGGTTCTTTTAGCAATCCCAGGATGGTTTGGAATCGGCGTCTAAATGTAGTCCGGAACACAAATATCGTTCCGTGCAAGATCGCAGACAGCTAATGTCCTTCCTTGGAGCCCTATATGGGTTGAGGAACTTTTATAACTCAAGTTCCCAGCCCACTCAAAGCCCAGATCAGCAAAAGGGTAGATGATGCACGATCTACTTGGAGGGGAGAATCAGGCCAACCATGTGTTTTCATGAATCTGTCTCTGTCTTAAGAGAAATCAAAAGAAGAAATTCCGAATCATCGCTATTTTGACATGTTGCCGAAAAGGCCGTGCATAGCAAAATGACCACGAAGGGCAAAGTTAACCTCAGGGTTCTTTTAGCAATCCCAGGATGGTTTGGAATCGGCGTCTAAATGTAGTCCGGAACACAAATATCGTTCCGTGCAAGATCGCAGACAGCTAATGTCAACACTTCCTTGGAGCCCTATATGGGTTGAGGAACTTTTATAACTCAAGTTCCCAGCCCACTCAAAGCCCAGATCAGCAAAAGGGTAGATGATGCACGATCTACTTGGAGGGGAGAATCAGGCCAACCATGTGTTTTCATGAATCTGTCTCTGTCTTAAGAGAAATCAAAAGAAGAAATTCCGAATCATCGCTATTTTGACATGTTGCCGAAAAGGCCGTGCATAGCAAAATGAACACGAAGGGCAAAGTTAACCTCAGGGTTCTTTTAGCAATCCCAGGATGGTTTGGAATCGGCGTCTAAATGTAGTCCGGAACACAAATATCGTTCCGTGCAAGATCGCAGACAGCTAATGTCAACACTTCCTTGGAGCCCTATATGGGTTGAGGAACTTTTATAACTCAAGTTCCCAGCCCACTCAAAGCCCAGATCAGCAAAAGGGTAGATGATGCACGATCTACTTGGAGGGGAGAATCAGGCCAACCATGTGTTTTCATGAATCTGTCTCTGTCTTAAGAGAAATCAAAAGAAGAAATTCCGAATCATCCCTATTTTGACATGTTGCCGAAAAGGCCGTGCATAGCAAAATGACCACGAAGGGCAAAGTTAACCTCAGGGTTCTTTTAGCAATCCCAGGATGGTTTGGAATCGGCGTCTAAATGTAGTCCGGACCACAAATATCGTTTCGTGCAAGATCGCAAACAGCTAATGTCAGCGCTTCCTAGGAGTCCTATCTGGGTGAAGGAGGAACTTTTATAACTCAAGCTCCCAGCGCACTGAAAGCCCAGATCAGCAAAAGGGTAGATGATGCACGATCTACTTGGAAGGGAGAATCAGGCCAACCATGTGTTTTCATGAATCTGTATCTGTCTTAAGAGAAATCAAAAGAAGAAATTCCGATTCAACCCTGTTTTGACACATTGCCGAAAAGGCCGTGCATAGCAAAATGACCACGAAGGGCAAAGTTAACCTCAGGGTTCTTTTAGCAATCCCAGGATGGTTTGGAATCGGCGTCTAAATGTAGTCCGGAACACAAATATCGTTCCGTGCAAGATCGCAGACAGCTAATGTCAACACTTCCTTGGAGCCCTATATGGGTTGAGGAACTTTTATAACTCAAGTTCCCAGCCCACTCAAAGCCCAGATCAGCAAAAGGTAGATGATGCACGATCTACTTGGAGGGGAGAATCAGGCCAACCATGTGTTTTCATGAATCTGTCTCTGTCTTAAGAGAAATCAAAAGAAGAAATTCCGAATCATCCCTATTTTGACATGTTGCCGAAAAGGCCGTGCATAGCAAAATGACCACGAAGGGCAAAGTTAACCTCAGGGTTCTTTTAGCAATCCCAGGATGGTTTGGAATCGGCGTCTAAATGTAGTCCGGACCACAAATATCGTTTCGTGCAAGATCGCAAACAGCTAATGTCAGCGCTTCCTAGGAGTCCTATCTGGGTGAAGGAGGAACTTTTATAACTCAAGCTCCCAGCGCACTGAAAGCCCAGATCAGCAAAAGGGTAGATGATGCACGATCTACTTGGAAGGGAGAATCAGGCCAACCATGTGTTTTCATGAATCTGTCTCTGTCTTAAGAGAAATCAAAAGAAGAAATTCCGAATCATCGCTATTTTGACATGTTGCCGAAAAGGCCGTGCATAGCAAAATGACCACGAAGGGCAAAGTTAACCTCAGGGTTCTTTTAGCAATCCCAGGATGGTTTGGAATCGGCGTCTAAATGTAGTCCGGAACACAAATATCGTTCCGTGCAAGATCGCAGAAAGCTAATGTCAACACTTCCTAGGAGCCCTATCTGGGTTAAGGAGGAACTTTTATAACTCAAGTTCCCAGCCCACTCAAAGCCCAGATCAGCAAAAGGGTAGATGATGCACGATCTACTTGGAGGGGAGAATCAGGCCAACCATGTGTTTTCATGAATCTGTCTCTGTCTTAAGAGAAATCAAAAGAAGAAATTCCGAATCATCCCTATTTTGACATGTTGCCGAAAAGGCCGTGCATAGCAAAATGACCACGAAGGGCAAAGTTAACCTCAGGGTTCTTTTAGCAATCCCAGGATGGTTTGGAATCGGCGTCTAAATGTAGTCCGGACCACAAATATCGTTTCGTGCAAGATCGCAAACAGCTAATGTCAGCGCTTCCTAGGAGTCCTATCTGGGTGAAGGAGGAACTTTTATAACTCAAGCTCCCAGCGCACTGAAAGCCCAGATCAGCAAAAGGGTAGATGATGCACGATCTACTTGGAAGGGAGAATCAGGCCAACCATGTGTTTTCATGAATCTGTATCTGTCTTAAGAGAAATCAAAAGAAGAAATTCCGATTCAACCCTGTTTTGACACATTGCCGAAAAGGCCGTGCATAGCAAAATGACCACGAAGGGCAAAGTTAACCTCAGGGTTCTTTTAGCAATCCCAGGATGGTTTGGAATCGGCGTCTAAATGTAGTCCGGAACACAAATATCGTTCCGTGCAAGATCGCAGACAGCTAATGTCAACACTTCCTTGGAGCCCTATATGGGTTGAGGAACTTTTATAACTCAAGTTCCCAGCCCACTCAAAGCCCAGATCAGCAAAAGGGTAGATGATGCACGATCTACTTGGAAGGGAGAATCAGGCCAACCATGTGTTTTCATGAATCTGTATCTGTCTTAAGAGAAATCAAAAGAAGAAATTCCGATTCAACCCTGTTTTGACACATTGCCGAAAAGGCCGTGCATAGCAAAATGACCACGAAGGGCAAAGTTAACCTCAGGGTTCTTTTAGCAATCCCAGGATGGTTTGGAATCGGCGTCTAAATGTAGTCCGGAACACAAATATCGTTCCGTGCAAGATCGCAGACAGCTAATGTCAACACTTCCTTGGAGCCCTATATGGGTTGAGGAACTTTTATAACTCAAGTTCCCAGCCCACTCAAAGCCCAGATCAGCAAAAGGGTAGATGATGCACGATCTACTTGGAGGGGAGAATCAGGCCAACCATGTGTTTTCATGAATCTGTCCCTGTCTTAAGAGAAATCAAAAGAAGAAATTCCGAATCATCCCTATTTTGACATGTTGCCGAAAAGGCCGTGCATAGCAAAATGACCACGAAGGGCAAAGTTAACCTCAGGGTTCTTTTAGCAATCCCAGGATGGTTTGGAATCGGCGTCTAAATGTAGTCCGGACCACAAATATCGTTTCGTGCAAGATCGCAAACAGCTAATGTCAGCGCTTCCTAGGAGTCCTATCTGGGTGAAGGAGGAACTTTTATAACTCAAGCTCCCAGCGCACTGAAAGCCCAGATCAGCAAAAGGGTAGATGATGCACGATCTACTTGGAAGGGAGAATCAGGCCAACCATGTGTTTTCATGAATCTGTCTCTGTCTTAAGAGAAATCAAAAGAAGAAATTCCGAATCATCGCTATTTTGACATGTTGCCGAAAAGGCCGTGCATAGCAAAATGACCACGAAGGGCAAAGTTAACCTCAGGGTTCTTTTAGCAATCCCAGGATGGTTTGGAATCGGCGTCTAAATGTAGTCCGGAACACAAATATCGTTCCGTGCAAGATCGCAGACAGCTAATGTCAACACTTCCTTGGAGCCCTATATGGGTTGAGGAACTTTTATAACTCAAGTTCCCAGCCCACTCAAAGCCCAGATCAGCAAAAGGGTAGATGATGCACGATCTACTTGGAGGGGAGAATCAGGCCAACCATGTGTTTTCATGAATCTGTCCCTGTCTTAAGAGAAATCAAAAGAAGAAATTCCGAATCATCCCTATTTTGACATGTTGCCGAAAAGGCCGTGCATAGCAAAATGACCACGAAGGGCAAAGTTAACCTCAGGGTTCTTTTAGCAATCCCAGGATGGTTTGGAATCGGCGTCTAAATGTAGTCCGGACCACAAATATCGTTTCGTGCAAGATCGCAAACAGCTAATGTCAGCGCTTCCTAGGAGTCCTATCTGGGTGAAGGAGGAACTTTTATAACTCAAGCTCCCAGCGCACTGAAAGCCCAGATCAGCAAAAGGGTAGATGATGCACGATCTACTTGGAAGGGAGAATCAGGCCAACCATGTGTTTTCATGAATCTGTCTCTGTCTTAAGAGAAATCAAAAGAAGAAATTCCGAATCATCGCTATTTTGACATGTTGCCGAAAAGGCCGTGCATAGCAAAATGACCACGAAGGGCAAAGTTAACCTCAGGGTTCTTTTAGCAATCCCAGGATGGTTTGGAATCGGCGTCTAAATGTAGTCCGGAACACAAATATCGTTCCGTGCAAGATCGCAGAAAGCTAATGTCAACACTTCCTAGGAGCCCTATCTGGGTGAAGGAGGAACTTTTATAACTCAAGTTCCCAGCCCACTCAAAGCCCAGATCAGCAAAAGGGTAGATGATGCACGATCTACTTGGAGGGGAGAATCAGGCCAACCATGTGTTTTCATGAATCTGTCTCTGTCTTAAGAGAAATCAAAAGAAGAAATTACAAATCATCCCTATTTTGACATGTTGCCGAAAAGGCCGTGCATAGCAAAATGACCACGAAGGGCAAAGTTAACCTCAGGGTTCTTTTAGCAATCCCAGGATGGTTTGGAATCGGCGTCTAAATGTAGTCCGGAACACAAATATCGTTCCGTGCAAGATCGCAAACAGCTAATGTCAGCGCTTCCTAGGAGTCCTATCTGGGTGAAGGAGGAACTTTTATAACTCAAGCTCCCAGCGCACTGAAAGCCCAGATCAGCAAAAGGGTAGATGATGCACGATCTACTTGGAAGGGAGAATCAGGCCAACCATGTGTTTTCATGAATCTGTATCTGTCTTAAGAGAAATCAAAAGAAGAAATTCCGATTCAACCCTGTTTTGACACATTGCCGAAAAGGCCGTGCATAGCAAAATGACCAAGAAGGGCAAAGTTAACCTCAGGGTTCTTTTAGCAATCCCAGGATGGTTTGGAATCGGCGTCTAAATGTAGTCCGGAACACAAATATCGTTCCGTGCAAGATCGCAGACAGCTAATGTCAACACTTACTTGGAGCCCTATATGGGTTGAGGAACTTTTATAACTCAAGTTCCCAGCCCACTCAAAGCCCAGATCAGCAAAAGGGTAGATGATGCACGATCTACTTGGAGGGGAGAATCAGGCCAACCATGTGTTTTCATGAATCTGTCCCTGTCTTAAGAGAAATCAAAAGAAGAATTTCCGAATCATCCCTATTTTGACATGTTGCCGAAAAGGCCGTGCATAGCAAAATGACCACGAAGGGCAAAGTTAACCTCAGGGTTCTTTTAGCAATCCCAGGATGGTTTGGAATCGGCGTCTAAATGTAGTCCGGACCACAAATATCGTTTCGTGCAAGATCGCAAACAGCTAATGTCAGCGCTTCCTAGGAGTCCTATCTGGGTGAAGGAGGAACTTTTATAACTCAAGCTCCCAGCGCACTGAAAGCCCAGATCAGCAAAAGGGTAGATGATGCACGATCTACTTGGAAGGGAGAATCAGGCCAACCATGTGTTTTCATGAATCTGTATCTGTCTTAAGAGAAATCAAAAGAAGAAATTCCGAATCATCGCTATTTTGACATGTTGCCGAAAAGGCCGTGCATAGCAAAATGACCACGAAGGGCAAAGTTAACCTCAGGGTTCTTTTAGCAATCCCAGGATGGTTTGGAATCGGCGTCTAAATGTAGTCCGGAACACAAATATCGTTCCGTGCAAGATCGCAGAAAGCTAATGTCAACACTTCCTAGGAGCCCTATCTGGGTGAAGGCGGAACTTTTATAACTCAAGTTCCCAGCCCACTCAAAGCCCAGATCAGCAAAAGGGTAGATGATGCACGATCTACTTGGAGGGGAGAATCAGGCCAACCATGTGTTTTCATGAATCTGTCTCTGTCTTAAGAGAAATCAAAAGAAGAAATTCCGAATCATCCCTATTTTGACATGTTGCCGAAAAGGCCGTGCATAGCAAAATGACCACGAAGGGCAAAGTTAACCTCAGGGTTCTTTTAGCAATCCCAGGATGGTTTGGAATCGGCGTCTAAATGTAGTCCGGAACACAAATATCGTTTCGTGCAAGATCGCAGACAGCTAATGTCAGCGCTTCCTAGGAGCCCTATCTGGGTGAAGGAGGAACTTTTATAACTCAAGTTCCCAGCCCACTCAAAGCCCAGATCAGCAAAAGGGTAGATGATGCACGATCTACTTGGAAGGGAGAATCAGGCCAACCATGTGTTTTCATGAATCTGTCTCTGTCTTAAGAGAAATCAAAAGAAGAAATTACAAATCATCCCTATTTTGACATGTTGCCGAAAAGGCCGTGCATAGCAAAATGACCACGAAGGGCAAAGTTAACCTCAGGGTTCTTTTAGCAATCCCAGGATGGTTTGGAATCGGCGTCTAAATGTAGTCCGGAACACAAATATCGTTCCGTGCAAGATCGCAAACAGCTAATGTCAGCGCTTCCTAGGAGTCCTATCTGGGTGAAGGAGGAACTTTTATAACTCAAGCTCCCAGCGCACTGAAAGCCCAGATCAGCAAAAGGGTAGATGATGCACGATCTACTTGGAAGGGAGAATCAGGCCAACCATGTGTTTTCATGAATCTGTATCTGTCTTAAGAGAAATCAAAAGAAGAAATTCCGATTCAACCCTGTTTTGACACATTGCCGAAAAGGCCGTGCATAGCAAAATGACCAAGAAGGGCAAAGTTAACCTCAGGGTTCTTTTAGCAATCCCAGGATGGTTTGGAATCGGCGTCTAAATGTAGTCCGGAACACAAATATCGTTCCGTGCAAGATCGCAGACAGCTAATGTCAACACTTACTTGGAGCCCTATATGGGTTGAGGAACTTTTATAACTCAAGTTCCCAGCCCACTCAAAGCCCAGATCAGCAAAAGGGTAGATGATGCACGATCTACTTGGAGGGGAGAATCAGGCCAACCATGTGTTTTCATGAATCTGTCCCTGTCTTAAGAGAAATCAAAAGAAGAATTTCCGAATCATCGCTATTTTGACATGTTGCCGAAAAGGCCGTGCATAGCAAAATGACCACGAAGGGCAAAGTTAACCTCAGGGTTCTTTTAGCAATCCCAGGATGGTTTGGAATCGGCGTCTAAATGTAGTCCGGAACACAAATATCGTTCCGTGCAAGATCGCAGAAAGCTAATGTCAACACTTCCTAGGAGCCCTATCTGGGTGAAGGCGGAACTTTTATAACTCAAGTTCCCAGCCCACTCAAAGCCCAGATCAGCAAAAGGGTAGATGATGCACGATCTACTTGGAGGGGAGAATCAGGCCAACCATGTGTTTTCATGAATCTGTCTCTGTCTTAAGAGAAATCAAAAGAAGAAATTCCGAATCATCCCTATTTTGACATGTTGCCGAAAAGGCCGTGCATAGCAAAATGACCACGAAGGGCAAAGTTAACCTCAGGGTTCTTTTAGCAATCCCAGGATGGTTTGGAATCGGCGTCTAAATGTAGTCCGGAACACAAATATCGTTTCGTGCAAGATCGCAGACAGCTAATGTCAGCGCTTCCTAGGAGCCCTATCTGGGTGAAGGAGGAACTTTTATAACTCAAGTTCCCAGCCCACTCAAAGCCCAGATCAGCAAAAGGGTAGATGATGCACGATCTACTTGGAAGGGAGAATCAGGCCAACCATGTGTTTTCATGAATCTGTCTCTGTCTTAAGAGAAATCAAAAGAAGAAATTACAAATCATCCCTATTTTGACATGTTGCCGAAAAGGCCGTGCATAGCAAAATGACCACGAAGGGCAAAGTTAACCTCAGGGTTCTTTTAGCAATCCCAGGATGGTTTGGAATCGGCGTCTAAATGTAGTCCGGAACACAAATATCGTTCCGTGCAAGATCGCAAACAGCTAATGTCAGCGCTTCCTAGGAGTCCTATCTGGGTGAAGGAGGAACTTTTATAACTCAAGCTCCCAGCGCACTGAAAGCCCAGATCAGCAAAAGGGTAGATGATGCACGATCTACTTGGAAGGGAGAATCAGGCCAACCATGTGTTTTCATGAATCTGTATCTGTCTTAAGAGAAATCAAAAGAAGAAATTCCGATTCAACCCTGTTTTGACACATTGCCGAAAAGGCCGTGCATAGCAAAATGACCAAGAAGGGCAAAGTTAACCTCAGGGTTCTTTTAGCAATCCCAGGATGGTTTGGAATCGGCGTCTAAATGTAGTCCGGAACACAAATATCGTTCCGTGCAAGATCGCAGACAGCTAATGTCAACACTTACTTGGAGCCCTATATGGGTTGAGGAACTTTTATAACTCAAGTTCCCAGCCCACTCAAAGCCCAGATCAGCAAAAGGGTAGATGATGCACGATCTACTTGGAGGGGAGAATCAGGCCAACCATGTGTTTTCATGAATCTGTCCCTGTCTTAAGAGAAATCAAAAGAAGAATTTCCGAATCATCCCTATTTTGACATGTTGCCGAAAAGGCCGTGCATAGCAAAATGACCACGAAGGGCAAAGTTAACCTCAGGGTTCTTTTAGCAATCCCAGGATGGTTTGGAATCGGCGTCTAAATGTAGTCCGGACCACAAATATCGTTTCGTGCAAGATCGCAAACAGCTAATGTCAGCGCTTCCTAGGAGTCCTATGTGGGTGAAGGAGGAACTTTTATAACTCAAGCTCCCAGCGCACTGAAAGCCCAGATCAGCAAAAGGGTAGATGATGCACGATCTACTTGGAAGGGAGAATCAGGCCAACCATGTGTTTTCATGAATCTGTATCTGTCTTAAGAGAAATCAAAAGAAGAAATTCCGAATCATCGCTATTTTGACATGTTGCCGAAAAGGCCGTGCATAGCAAAATGACCACGAAGGGCAAAGTTAACCTCAGGGTTCTTTTAGCAATCCCAGGATGGTTTGGAATCGGCGTCTAAATGTAGTCCGGAACACAAATATCGTTCCGTGCAAGATCGCAGAAAGCTAATGTCAACACTTCCTAGGAGCCCTATCTGGGTGAAGGCGGAACTTTTATAACTCAAGTTCCCAGCCCACTCAAAGCCCAGATCAGCAAAAGGGTAGATGATGCACGATCTACTTGGAGGGGAGAATCAGGCCAACCATGTGTTTTCATGAATCTGTCTCTGTCTTAAGAGAAATCAAAAGAAGAAATTCCGAATCATCCCTATTTTGACATGTTGCCGAAAAGGCCGTGCATAGCAAAATGACCACGAAGGGCAAAGTTAACCTCAGGGTTCTTTTAGCAATCCCAGGATGGTTTGGAATCGGCGTCTAAATGTAGTCCGGAACACAAATATCGTTTCGTGCAAGATCGCAGACAGCTAATGTCAGCGCTTCCTAGGAGCCCTATCTGGGTGAAGGAGGAACTTTTATAACTCAAGTTCCCAGCCCACTCAAAGCCCAGATCAGCAAAAGGGTAGATGATGCACGATCTACTTGGAAGGGAGAATCAGGCCAACCATGTGTTTTCATGAATCTGTCTCTGTCTTAAGAGAAATCAAAAGAAGAAATTACAAATCATCCCTATTTTGACATGTTGCCGAAAAGGCCGTGCATAGCAAAATGACCACGAAGGGCAAAGTTAACCTCAGGGTTCTTTTAGCAATCCCAGGATGGTTTGGAATCGGCGTCTAAATGTAGTCCGGAACACAAATATCGTTCCGTGCAAGATCGCAAACAGCTAATGTCAGCGCTTCCTAGGAGTCCTATCTGGGTGAAGGAGGAACTTTTATAACTCAAGCTCCCAGCGCACTGAAAGCCCAGATCAGCAAAAGGGTAGATGATGCACGATCTACTTGGAAGGGAGAATCAGGCCAACCATGTGTTTTCATGAATCTGTATCTGTCTTAAGAGAAATCAAAAGAAGAAATTCCGATTCAACCCTGTTTTGACACATTGCCGAAAAGGCCGTGCATAGCAAAATGACCAAGAAGGGCAAAGTTAACCTCAGGGTTCTTTTAGCAATCCCAGGATGGTTTGGAATCGGCGTCTAAATGTAGTCCGGAACACAAATATCGTTCCGTGCAAGATCGCAGAAAGCTAATGTCAACACTTCCTAGGAGCCCTATCTGGGTTAAGGAGGAACTTTTATAACTCAAGTTCCCAGCCCACTCAAAGCCCAGATCAGCAAAAGGGTAGATGATGCACGATCTACTTGGAGGGGAGAATCAGGCCAACCATGTGTTTTCATGAATCTGTCTCTGTCTTAAGAGAAATCAAAAGAAGAAATTCCGAATCATCCCTATTTTGACATGTTGCCGAAAAGGCCGTGCATAGCAAAATGACCACGAAGGGCAAAGTTAACCTCAGGGTTCTTTTAGCAATCCCAGGATGGTTTGGAATCGGCGTCTAAATGTAGTCCGGACCACAAATATCGTTTCGTGCAAGATCGCAAACAGCTAATGTCAGCGCTTCCTAGGAGTCCTATCTGGGTGAAGGAGGAACTTTTATAACTCAAGCTCCCAGCGCACTGAAAGCCCAGATCAGCAAAAGGGTAGATGATGCACGATCTACTTGGAAGGGAGAATCAGGCCAACCATGTGTTTTCATGAATCTGTATCTGTCTTAAGAGAAATCAAAAGAAGAAATTCCGATTCAACCCTGTTTTGACACATTGCCGAAAAGGCCGTGCATAGCAAAATGACCACGAAGGGCAAAGTTAACCTCAGGGTTCTTTTAGCAATCCCAGGATGGTTTGGAATCGGCGTCTAAATGTAGTCCGGAACACAAATATCGTTCCGTGCAAGATCGCAGACAGCTAATGTCAACACTTCCTTGGAGCCCTATATGGGTTGAGGAACTTTTATAACTCAAGTTCCCAGCCCACTCAAAGCCCAGATCAGCAAAAGGGTAGATGATGCACGATCTACTTGGAAGGGAGAATCAGGCCAACCATGTGTTTTCATGAATCTGTATCTGTCTTAAGAGAAATCAAAAGAAGAAATTCCGATTCAACCCTGTTTTGACACATTGCCGAAAAGGCCGTGCATAGCAAAATGACCACGAAGGGCAAAGTTAACCTCAGGGTTCTTTTAGCAATCCCAGGATGGTTTGGAATCGGCGTCTAAATGTAGTCCGGAACACAAATATCGTTCCGTGCAAGATCGCAGACAGCTAATGTCAACACTTCCTTGGAGCCCTATATGGGTTGAGGAACTTTTATAACTCAAGTTCCCAGCCCACTCAAAGCCCAGATCAGCAAAAGGGTAGATGATGCACGATCTACTTGGAGGGGAGAATCAGGCCAACCATGTGTTTTCATGAATCTGTCCCTGTCTTAAGAGAAATCAAAAGAAGAAATTCCGAATCATCCCTATTTTGACATGTTGCCGAAAAGGCCGTGCATAGCAAAATGACCACGAAGGGCAAAGTTAACCTCAGGGTTCTTTTAGCAATCCCAGGATGGTTTGGAATCGGCGTCTAAATGTAGTCCGGACCACAAATATCGTTTCGTGCAAGATCGCAAACAGCTAATGTCAGCGCTTCCTAGGAGTCCTATCTGGGTGAAGGAGGAACTTTTATAACTCAAGCTCCCAGCGCACTGAAAGCCCAGATCAGCAAAAGGGTAGATGATGCACGATCTACTTGGAAGGGAGAATCAGGCCAACCATGTGTTTTCATGAATCTGTCTCTGTCTTAAGAGAAATCAAAAGAAGAAATTCCGAATCATCGCTATTTTGACATGTTGCCGAAAAGGCCGTGCATAGCAAAATGACCACGAAGGGCAAAGTTAACCTCAGGGTTCTTTTAGCAATCCCAGGATGGTTTGGAATCGGCGTCTAAATGTAGTCCGGAACACAAATATCGTTCCGTGCAAGATCGCAGACAGCTAATGTCAACACTTCCTTGGAGCCCTATATGGGTTGAGGAACTTTTATAACTCAAGTTCCCAGCCCACTCAAAGCCCAGATCAGCAAAAGGGTAGATGATGCACGATCTACTTGGAGGGGAGAATCAGGCCAACCATGTGTTTTCATGAATCTGTCCCTGTCTTAAGAGAAATCAAAAGAAGAAATTCCGAATCATCCCTATTTTGACATGTTGCCGAAAAGGCCGTGCATAGCAAAATGACCACGAAGGGCAAAGTTAACCTCAGGGTTCTTTTAGCAATCCCAGGATGGTTTGGAATCGGCGTCTAAATGTAGTCCGGACCACAAATATCGTTTCGTGCAAGATCGCAAACAGCTAATGTCAGCGCTTCCTAGGAGTCCTATCTGGGTGAAGGAGGAACTTTTATAACTCAAGCTCCCAGCGCACTGAAAGCCCAGATCAGCAAAAGGGTAGATGATGCACGATCTACTTGGAAGGGAGAATCAGGCCAACCATGTGTTTTCATGAATCTGTCTCTGTCTTAAGAGAAATCAAAAGAAGAAATTCCGAATCATCGCTATTTTGACATGTTGCCGAAAAGGCCGTGCATAGCAAAATGACCACGAAGGGCAAAGTTAACCTCAGGGTTCTTTTAGCAATCCCAGGATGGTTTGGAATCGGCGTCTAAATGTAGTCCGGAACACAAATATCGTTCCGTGCAAGATCGCAGAAAGCTAATGTCAACACTTCCTAGGAGCCCTATCTGGGTGAAGGAGGAACTTTTATAACTCAAGTTCCCAGCCCACTCAAAGCCCAGATCAGCAAAAGGGTAGATGATGCACGATCTACTTGGAGGGGAGAATCAGGCCAACCATGTGTTTTCATGAATCTGTCTCTGTCTTAAGAGAAATCAAAAGAAGAAATTACAAATCATCCCTATTTTGACATGTTGCCGAAAAGGCCGTGCATAGCAAAATGACCACGAAGGGCAAAGTTAACCTCAGGGTTCTTTTAGCAATCCCAGGATGGTTTGGAATCGGCGTCTAAATGTAGTCCGGAACACAAATATCGTTCCGTGCAAGATCGCAAACAGCTAATGTCAGCGCTTCCTAGGAGTCCTATCTGGGTGAAGGAGGAACTTTTATAACTCAAGCTCCCAGCGCACTGAAAGCCCAGATCAGCAAAAGGGTAGATGATGCACGATCTACTTGGAAGGGAGAATCAGGCCAACCATGTGTTTTCATGAATCTGTATCTGTCTTAAGAGAAATCAAAAGAAGAAATTCCGATTCAACCCTGTTTTGACACATTGCCGAAAAGGCCGTGCATAGCAAAATGACCAAGAAGGGCAAAGTTAACCTCAGGGTTCTTTTAGCAATCCCAGGATGGTTTGGAATCGGCGTCTAAATGTAGTCCGGAACACAAATATCGTTCCGTGCAAGATCGCAGACAGCTAATGTCAACACTTACTTGGAGCCCTATATGGGTTGAGGAACTTTTATAACTCAAGTTCCCAGCCCACTCAAAGCCCAGATCAGCAAAAGGGTAGATGATGCACGATCTACTTGGAGGGGAGAATCAGGCCAACCATGTGTTTTCATGAATCTGTCCCTGTCTTAAGAGAAATCAAAAGAAGAATTTCCGAATCATCCCTATTTTGACATGTTGCCGAAAAGGCCGTGCATAGCAAAATGACCACGAAGGGCAAAGTTAACCTCAGGGTTCTTTTAGCAATCCCAGGATGGTTTGGAATCGGCGTCTAAATGTAGTCCGGACCACAAATATCGTTTCGTGCAAGATCGCAAACAGCTAATGTCAGCGCTTCCTAGGAGTCCTATCTGGGTGAAGGAGGAACTTTTATAACTCAAGCTCCCAGCGCACTGAAAGCCCAGATCAGCAAAAGGGTAGATGATGCACGATCTACTTGGAAGGGAGAATCAGGCCAACCATGTGTTTTCATGAATCTGTATCTGTCTTAAGAGAAATCAAAAGAAGAAATTCCGAATCATCGCTATTTTGACATGTTGCCGAAAAGGCCGTGCATAGCAAAATGACCACGAAGGGCAAAGTTAACCTCAGGGTTCTTTTAGCAATCCCAGGATGGTTTGGAATCGGCGTCTAAATGTAGTCCGGAACACAAATATCGTTCCGTGCAAGATCGCAGAAAGCTAATGTCAACACTTCCTAGGAGCCCTATCTGGGTGAAGGCGGAACTTTTATAACTCAAGTTCCCAGCCCACTCAAAGCCCAGATCAGCAAAAGGGTAGATGATGCACGATCTACTTGGAGGGGAGAATCAGGCCAACCATGTGTTTTCATGAATCTGTCTCTGTCTTAAGAGAAATCAAAAGAAGAAATTCCGAATCATCCCTATTTTGACATGTTGCCGAAAAGGCCGTGCATAGCAAAATGACCACGAAGGGCAAAGTTAACCTCAGGGTTCTTTTAGCAATCCCAGGATGGTTTGGAATCGGCGTCTAAATGTAGTCCGGAACACAAATATCGTTTCGTGCAAGATCGCAGACAGCTAATGTCAGCGCTTCCTAGGAGCCCTATCTGGGTGAAGGAGGAACTTTTATAACTCAAGTTCCCAGCCCACTCAAAGCCCAGATCAGCAAAAGGGTAGATGATGCACGATCTACTTGGAAGGGAGAATCAGGCCAACCATGTGTTTTCATGAATCTGTCTCTGTCTTAAGAGAAATCAAAAGAAGAAATTACAAATCATCCCTATTTTGACATGTTGCCGAAAAGGCCGTGCATAGCAAAATGACCACGAAGGGCAAAGTTAACCTCAGGGTTCTTTTAGCAATCCCAGGATGGTTTGGAATCGGCGTCTAAATGTAGTCCGGAACACAAATATCGTTCCGTGCAAGATCGCAAACAGCTAATGTCAGCGCTTCCTAGGAGTCCTATCTGGGTGAAGGAGGAACTTTTATAACTCAAGCTCCCAGCGCACTGAAAGCCCAGATCAGCAAAAGGGTAGATGATGCACGATCTACTTGGAAGGGAGAATCAGGCCAACCATGTGTTTTCATGAATCTGTATCTGTCTTAAGAGAAATCAAAAGAAGAAATTCCGATTCAACCCTGTTTTGACACATTGCCGAAAAGGCCGTGCATAGCAAAATGACCAAGAAGGGCAAAGTTAACCTCAGGGTTCTTTTAGCAATCCCAGGATGGTTTGGAATCGGCGTCTAAATGTAGTCCGGAACACAAATATCGTTCCGTGCAAGATCGCAGACAGCTAATGTCAACACTTACTTGGAGCCCTATATGGGTTGAGGAACTTTTATAACTCAAGTTCCCAGCCCACTCAAAGCCCAGATCAGCAAAAGGGTAGATGATGCACGATCTACTTGGAGGGGAGAATCAGGCCAACCATGTGTTTTCATGAATCTGTCCCTGTCTTAAGAGAAATCAAAAGAAGAATTTCCGAATCATCGCTATTTTGACATGTTGCCGAAAAGGCCGTGCATAGCAAAATGACCACGAAGGGCAAAGTTAACCTCAGGGTTCTTTTAGCAATCCCAGGATGGTTTGGAATCGGCGTCTAAATGTAGTCCGGAACACAAATATCGTTCCGTGCAAGATCGCAGAAAGCTAATGTCAACACTTCCTAGGAGCCCTATCTGGGTGAAGGCGGAACTTTTATAACTCAAGTTCCCAGCCCACTCAAAGCCCAGATCAGCAAAAGGGTAGATGATGCACGATCTACTTGGAGGGGAGAATCAGGCCAACCATGTGTTTTCATGAATCTGTCTCTGTCTTAAGAGAAATCAAAAGAAGAAATTCCGAATCATCCCTATTTTGACATGTTGCCGAAAAGGCCGTGCATAGCAAAATGACCACGAAGGGCAAAGTTAACCTCAGGGTTCTTTTAGCAATCCCAGGATGGTTTGGAATCGGCGTCTAAATGTAGTCCGGAACACAAATATCGTTTCGTGCAAGATCGCAGACAGCTAATGTCAGCGCTTCCTAGGAGCCCTATCTGGGTGAAGGAGGAACTTTTATAACTCAAGTTCCCAGCCCACTCAAAGCCCAGATCAGCAAAAGGGTAGATGATGCACGATCTACTTGGAAGGGAGAATCAGGCCAACCATGTGTTTTCATGAATCTGTCTCTGTCTTAAGAGAAATCAAAAGAAGAAATTACAAATCATCCCTATTTTGACATGTTGCCGAAAAGGCCGTGCATAGCAAAATGACCACGAAGGGCAAAGTTAACCTCAGGGTTCTTTTAGCAATCCCAGGATGGTTTGGAATCGGCGTCTAAATGTAGTCCGGAACACAAATATCGTTCCGTGCAAGATCGCAAACAGCTAATGTCAGCGCTTCCTAGGAGTCCTATCTGGGTGAAGGAGGAACTTTTATAACTCAAGCTCCCAGCGCACTGAAAGCCCAGATCAGCAAAAGGGTAGATGATGCACGATCTACTTGGAAGGGAGAATCAGGCCAACCATGTGTTTTCATGAATCTGTATCTGTCTTAAGAGAAATCAAAAGAAGAAATTCCGATTCAACCCTGTTTTGACACATTGCCGAAAAGGCCGTGCATAGCAAAATGACCAAGAAGGGCAAAGTTAACCTCAGGGTTCTTTTAGCAATCCCAGGATGGTTTGGAATCGGCGTCTAAATGTAGTCCGGAACACAAATATCGTTCCGTGCAAGATCGCAGACAGCTAATGTCAACACTTACTTGGAGCCCTATATGGGTTGAGGAACTTTTATAACTCAAGTTCCCAGCCCACTCAAAGCCCAGATCAGCAAAAGGGTAGATGATGCACGATCTACTTGGAGGGGAGAATCAGGCCAACCATGTGTTTTCATGAATCTGTCCCTGTCTTAAGAGAAATCAAAAGAAGAATTTCCGAATCATCCCTATTTTGACATGTTGCCGAAAAGGCCGTGCATAGCAAAATGACCACGAAGGGCAAAGTTAACCTCAGGGTTCTTTTAGCAATCCCAGGATGGTTTGGAATCGGCGTCTAAATGTAGTCCGGACCACAAATATCGTTTCGTGCAAGATCGCAAACAGCTAATGTCAGCGCTTCCTAGGAGTCCTATGTGGGTGAAGGAGGAACTTTTATAACTCAAGCTCCCAGCGCACTGAAAGCCCAGATCAGCAAAAGGGTAGATGATGCACGATCTACTTGGAAGGGAGAATCAGGCCAACCATGTGTTTTCATGAATCTGTATCTGTCTTAAGAGAAATCAAAAGAAGAAATTCCGAATCATCGCTATTTTGACATGTTGCCGAAAAGGCCGTGCATAGCAAAATGACCACGAAGGGCAAAGTTAACCTCAGGGTTCTTTTAGCAATCCCAGGATGGTTTGGAATCGGCGTCTAAATGTAGTCCGGAACACAAATATCGTTCCGTGCAAGATCGCAGAAAGCTAATGTCAACACTTCCTAGGAGCCCTATCTGGGTGAAGGCGGAACTTTTATAACTCAAGTTCCCAGCCCACTCAAAGCCCAGATCAGCAAAAGGGTAGATGATGCACGATCTACTTGGAGGGGAGAATCAGGCCAACCATGTGTTTTCATGAATCTGTCTCTGTCTTAAGAGAAATCAAAAGAAGAAATTCCGAATCATCCCTATTTTGACATGTTGCCGAAAAGGCCGTGCATAGCAAAATGACCACGAAGGGCAAAGTTAACCTCAGGGTTCTTTTAGCAATCCCAGGATGGTTTGGAATCGGCGTCTAAATGTAGTCCGGAACACAAATATCGTTTCGTGCAAGATCGCAGACAGCTAATGTCAGCGCTTCCTAGGAGCCCTATCTGGGTGAAGGAGGAACTTTTATAACTCAAGTTCCCAGCCCACTCAAAGCCCAGATCAGCAAAAGGGTAGATGATGCACGATCTACTTGGAAGGGAGAATCAGGCCAACCATGTGTTTTCATGAATCTGTCTCTGTCTTAAGAGAAATCAAAAGAAGAAATTACAAATCATCCCTATTTTGACATGTTGCCGAAAAGGCCGTGCATAGCAAAATGACCACGAAGGGCAAAGTTAACCTCAGGGTTCTTTTAGCAATCCCAGGATGGTTTGGAATCGGCGTCTAAATGTAGTCCGGAACACAAATATCGTTCCGTGCAAGATCGCAAACAGCTAATGTCAGCGCTTCCTAGGAGTCCTATCTGGGTGAAGGAGGAACTTTTATAACTCAAGCTCCCAGCGCACTGAAAGCCCAGATCAGCAAAAGGGTAGATGATGCACGATCTACTTGGAAGGGAGAATCAGGCCAACCATGTGTTTTCATGAATCTGTATCTGTCTTAAGAGAAATCAAAAGAAGAAATTCCGATTCAACCCTGTTTTGACACATTGCCGAAAAGGCCGTGCATAGCAAAATGACCAAGAAGGGCAAAGTTAACCTCAGGGTTCTTTTAGCAATCCCAGGATGGTTTGGAATCGGCGTCTAAATGTAGTCCGGAACACAAATATCGTTCCGTGCAAGATCGCAGACAGCTAATGTCAACACTTACTTGGAGCCCTATATGGGTTGAGGAACTTTTATAACTCAAGTTCCCAGCCCACTCAAAGCCCAGATCAGCAAAAGGGTAGATGATGCACGATCTACTTGGAGGGGAGAATCAGGCCAACCATGTGTTTTCATGAATCTGTCCCTGTCTTAAGAGAAATCAAAAGAAGAATTTCCGAATCATCCCTATTTTGACATGTTGCCGAAAAGGCCGTGCATAGCAAAATGACCACGAAGGGCAAAGTTAACCTCAGGGTTCTTTTAGCAATCCCAGGATGGTTTGGAATCGGCGTCTAAATGTAGTCCGGACCACAAATATCGTTTCGTGCAAGATCGCAAACAGCTAATGTCAGCGCTTCCTAGGAGTCCTATCTGGGTGAAGGAGGAACTTTTATAACTCAAGCTCCCAGCGCACTGAAAGCCCAGATCAGCAAAAGGGTAGATGATGCACGATCTACTTGGAAGGGAGAATCAGGCCAACCATGTGTTTTCATGAATCTGTATCTGTCTTAAGAGAAATCAAAAGAAGAAATTCCGAATCATCGCTATTTTGACATGTTGCCGAAAAGGCCGTGCATAGCAAAATGACCACGAAGGGCAAAGTTAACCTCAGGGTTCTTTTAGCAATCCCAGGATGGTTTGGAATCGGCGTCTAAATGTAGTCCGGAACACAAATATCGTTCCGTGCAAGATCGCAGAAAGCTAATGTCAACACTTCCTAGGAGCCCTATCTGGGTGAAGGCGGAACTTTTATAACTCAAGTTCCCAGCCCACTCAAAGCCCAGATCAGCAAAAGGGTAGATGATGCACGATCTACTTGGAGGGGAGAATCAGGCCAACCATGTGTTTTCATGAATCTGTCTCTGTCTTAAGAGAAATCAAAAGAAGAAATTCCGAATCATCCCTATTTTGACATGTTGCCGAAAAGGCCGTGCATAGCAAAATGACCACGAAGGGCAAAGTTAACCTCAGGGTTCTTTTAGCAATCCCAGGATGGTTTGGAATCGGCGTCTAAATGTAGTCCGGAACACAAATATCGTTTCGTGCAAGATCGCAGACAGCTAATGTCAGCGCTTCCTAGGAGCCCTATCTGGGTTAAGGAGGAACTTTTATAACTCAAGTTCCCAGCCCACTCAAAGCCCAGATCAGCAAAAGGGTAGATGATGCACGATCTACTTGGAAGGGAGAATCAGGCCAACCATGTGTTTTCATGAATCTGTCTCTGTCTTAAGAGAAATCAAAAGAAGAAATTCCGAATCATCCCTATTTTGACATGTTGCCGAAAAGGCCGTGCATAGCAAAATGACCACGAAGGGCAAAGTTAACCTCAGGGTTCTTTTAGCAATCCCAGGATGGTTTGGAATCAGCTTCTAAATGTAGTCCGGACCACAAATATCGTTTCGTGCAAGATCGCAAACAGCTAATGTCAGCGCTTCCTAGGAGTCCTATCTGGGTGAAGGAGGA
Source organism: Candoia aspera (assembly GCF_035149785.1). Taxonomy (NCBI): domain Eukaryota; kingdom Metazoa; phylum Chordata; class Lepidosauria; order Squamata; family Candoiidae; genus Candoia; species Candoia aspera. The sequence continues at coordinate 8,302,438 of NC_086169.1, forward strand.
ACTTTTATAACTCAAGTTCCCAGCCCACTGAAAGCCCAGATCAGCAAAAGGGTAGATGATGCACGATCTACTTGGAAGGGAGAATCAGGCCAACCATGTGTTTTCATGAATCTGTCTCTGTCTTAAGAGAAATCAAAAGAAGAAATTACAAATCATCCCTATTTTGACATGTTGCCCAAAAGGCCGTGCATAGCAAAATGACCACGAAGGGCAAAGTTAACCTCAGGGTTCTTTTAGCAATCCCAGGATGGTTTGGAATCGGCGTCTAAATGTAGTCCGGAACACAAATATCGTTTCGTGCAAGATCGCAGACAGCTAATGTCAGCGCTTCCTAGGAGCCCTATCTGGGTTAAGGAGGAACTTTTATAACTCAAGTTCCCAGCCCACTCAAAGCCCAGATCAGCAAAAGGGTAGATGATGCACGATCTACTTGGAAGGGAGAATCAGGCCAACCATGTGTTTTCATGAATCTGTCTCTGTCTTAAGAGAAATCAAAAGAAGAAATTCCGAATCATCCCTATTTTGACATGTTGCCGAAAAGGCCGTGCATAGCAAAATGACCACGAAGGGCAAAGTTAACCTCAGGGTTCTTTTAGCAATCCCAGGATGGTTTGGAATCAGCTTCTAAATGTAGTCCGGACCACAAATATCGTTTCGTGCAAGATCGCAAACAGCTAATGTCAGCGCTTCCTAGGAGTCCTATCTGGGTGAAGGAGGAACTTTTATAACTCAAGTTCCCAGCGCACTGAAAGCCCAGATCAGCAAAAGGGTAGATGATGCACGATCTACTTGGAAGGGAGAATCAGGCCAACCATGTGTTTTCATGAATCTGTCTCTGTCTTAAGAGAAATCAAAAGAAGAAATTACAAATCATCCCTATTTTGACATGTTGCCGAAAAGGCCGTGCATAGCAAAATGACCACGAAGGGCAAAGTTAACCTCAGGGTTCTTTAAGCAATCCCAGGATGGTTTGGAATCGGCGTCTAAATGTAGTCCGGAACACAAATATCGTTCCGTGCAAGATCGCAGACAGCTAATGTCAACACTTCCTTGGAGCCCTATATGGGTTGAGGAACTTTTATAACTCAAGTTCCCAGCCCACTCAAAGCCCAGATCAGCAAAAGGGTAGATGATGCACGATCTACTTGGAGGGGAGAATCAGGCCAACCATGTGTTTTCATGAATCTGTCTCTGTCTTAAGAGAAATCAAAAGAAGAAATTCCGAATCATCCCTATTTTGACATGTTGCCGAAAAGGCCGTGCATAGCAAAATGACCACGAAGGGCAAAGTTAACCTCAGGGTTCTTTTAGCAATCCCAGGATGGTTTGGAATCGGCGTCTAAATGTAGTCCGGACCACAAATATCGTTTCGTGCAAGATCGCAAACAGCTAATGTCAGCGCTTCCTAGGAGTCCTATCTGGGTGAAGGAGGAACTTTTATAACTCAAGCTCCCAGCGCACTGAAAGCCCAGATCAGCAAAAGGGTAGATGATGCACGATCTACTTGGAAGGGAGAATCAGGCCAACCATGTGTTTTCATGAATCTGTCTCTGTCTTAAGAGAAATCAAAAGAAGAAATTCCGAATCATCGCTATTTTGACATGTTGCCGAAAAGGCCGTGCATAGCAAAATGACCACGAAGGGCAAAGTTAACCTCAGGGTTCTTTTAGCAATCCCAGGATGGTTTGGAATCGGCGTCTAAATGTAGTCCGGAACACAAATATCGTTCCGTGCAAGATCGCAGAAAGCTAATGTCAACACTTCCTAGGAGCCCTATCTGGGTTAAGGAGGAACTTTTATAACTCAAGTTCCCAGCCCACTCAAAGCCCAGATCAGCAAAAGGGTAGATGATGCACGATCTACTTGGAGGGGAGAATCAGGCCAACCATGCGTTTTCATGAATCTGTCTCTGTCTTAAGAGAAATCAAAAGAAGAAATTCCGAATCATCCCTATTTTGACATGTTGCCGAAAAGGCCGTGCATAGCAAAATGACCACGAAGGGCAAAGTTAACCTCAGGGTTCTTTTAGCAATCCCAGGATGGTTTGGAATCGGCGTCTAAATGTAGTCCGGACCACAAATATCGTTTCGTGCAAGATCGCAAACAGCTAATGTCAGCGCTTCCTAGGAGTCCTATCTGGGTGAAGGAGGAACTTTTATAACTCAAGCTCCCAGCGCACTGAAAGCCCAGATCAGCAAAAGGGTAGATGATGCACGATCTACTTGGAAGGGAGAATCAGGCCAACCATGTGTTTTCATGAATCTGTATCTGTCTTAAGAGAAATCAAAAGAAGAAATTCCGATTCAACCCTGTTTTGACACATTGCCGAAAAGGCCGTGCATAGCAAAATGACCACGAAGGGCAAAGTTAACCTCAGGGTTCTTTTAGCAATCCCAGGATGGTTTGGAATCGGCGTCTAAATGTAGTCCGGACCACAAATATCGTTTCGTGCAAGATCGCAAACAGCTAATGTCAGCGCTTCCTAGGAGTCCTATCTGGGTGAAGGAGGAACTTTTATAACTCAAGCTCCCAGCGCACTGAAAGCCCAGATCAGCAAAAGGGTAGATGATGCACGATCTACTTGGAAGGGAGAATCAGGCCAACCATGTGTTTTCATGAATGTGTATCTGTCTTAAGAGAAATCAAAAGAAGAAATTCCGATTCAACCCTGTTTTGACACATTGCCGAAAAGGCCGTGCATAGCAAAATGACCAAGAAGGGCAAAGTTAACCTCAGGGTTCTTTTAGCAATCCCAGGATGGTTTGGAATCGGCGTCTAAATGTAGTCCGGAACACAAATATCGTTCCGTGCAAGATCGCAGACAGCTAATGTCAACACTTACTTGGAGCCCTATATGGGTTGAGGAACTTTTATAACTCAAGTTCCCAGCCCACTCAAAGCCCAGATCAGCAAAAGGGTAGATGATGCACGATCTACTTGGAGGGGAGAATCAGGCCAACCATGTGTTTTCATGAATCTGTCCCTGTCTTTAGAGAAATCAAAAGAAGAATTTCCGAATCATCCCTATTTTGACATGTTGCCGAAAAGGCCGTGCATAGCAAAATGACCACGAAGGGCAAAGTTAACCTCAGGGTTCTTTTAGCAATCCCAGGATGGTTTGGAATCGGCGTCTAAATGTAGTCCGGACCACAAATATCGTTTCGTGCAAGATCGCAAACAGCTAATGTCAGCGCTTCCTAGGAGTCCTATCTGGGTGAAGGAGGAACTTTTATAACTCAAGCTCCCAGCGCACTGAAAGCCCAGATCAGCAAAAGGGTAGATGATGCACGATCTACTTGGAAGGGAGAATCAGGCCAACCATGTGTTTTCATGAATCTGTATCTGTCTTAAGAGAAATCAAAAGAAGAAATTCCGAATCATCGCTATTTTGACATGTTGCCGAAAAGGCCGTGCATAGCAAAATGACCACGAAGGGCAAAGTTAACCTCAGGGTTCTTTTAGCAATCCCAGGATGGTTTGGAATCGGCGTCTAAATGTAGTCCGGAACACAAATATCGTTCCGTGCAAGATCGCAGAAAGCTAATGTCAACACTTCCTAGGAGCCCTATCTGGGTGAAGGCGGAACTTTTATAACTCAAGTTCCCAGCCCACTCAAAGCCCAGATCAGCAAAAGGGTAGATGATGCACGATCTACTTGGAGGGGAGAATCAGGCCAACCATGTGTTTTCATGAATCTGTCTCTGTCTTAAGAGAAATCAAAAGAAGAAATTCCGAATCATCCCTATTTTGACATGTTGCCGAAAAGGCCGTGCATAGCAAAATGACCACGAAGGGCAAAGTTAACCTCAGGGTTCTTTTAGCAATCCCAGGATGGTTTGGAATCGGCGTCTAAATGTAGTCCGGAACACAAATATCGTTTCGTGCAAGATCGCAGACAGCTAATGTCAGCGCTTCCTAGGAGCCCTATCTGGGTTAAGGAGGAACTTTTATAACTCAAGTTCCCAGCCCACTCAAAGCCCAGATCAGCAAAAGGGTAGATGATGCACGATCTACTTGGAAGGGAGAATCAGGCCAACCATGTGTTTTCATGAATCTGTCTCTGTCTTAAGAGAAATCAAAAGAAGAAATTCCGAATCATCCCTATTTTGACATGTTGCCGAAAAGGCCGTGCATAGCAAAATGACCACGAAGGGCAAAGTTAACCTCAGGGTTCTTTTAGCAATCCCAGGATGGTTTGGAATCAGCTTCTAAATGTAGTCCGGACCACAAATATCGTTTCGTGCAAGATCGCAAACAGCTAATGTCAGCGCTTCCTAGGAGTCCTATCTGGGTGAAGGAGGAACTTTTATAACTCAAGTTCCCAGCCCACTGAAAGCCCAGATCAGCAAAAGGGTAGATGATGCACGATCTACTTGGAAGGGAGAATCAGGCCAACCATGTGTTTTCATGAATCTGTCTCTGTCTTAAGAGAAATCAAAAGAAGAAATTCCGAATCATCCCTATTTTGACATGTTGCCGAAAAGGCCGTGCATAGCAAAATGACCACGAAGGGCAAAGTTAACCTCAGGGTTCTTTTAGCAATCCCAGGATGGTTTGGAATCGGCGTCTAAATGTAGTCCGGAACACAAATATCGTTTCGTGCAAGATCGCAGACAGCTAATGTCAGCGCTTCCTAGGAGCCCTATCTGGGTTAAGGAGGAACTTTTATAACTCAAGTTCCCAGCCCACTCAAAGCCCAGATCAGCAAAAGGGTAGATGATGCACGATCTACTTGGAAGGGAGAATCAGGCCAACCATGTGTTTTCATGAATCTGTCTCTGTCTTAAGAGAAATCAAAAGAAGAAATTCCGAATCATCCCTATTTTGACATGTTGCCGAAAAGGCCGTGCATAGCAAAATGACCACGAAGGGCAAAGTTAACCTCAGGGTTCTTTTAGCAATCCCAGGATGGTTTGGAATCAGCTTCTAAATGTAGTCCGGACCACAAATATCGTTTCGTGCAAGATCGCAAACAGCTAATGTCAGCGCTTCCTAGGAGTCCTATCTGGGTGAAGGAGGAACTTTTATAACTCAAGTTCCCAGCGCACTGAAAGCCCAGATCAGCAAAAGGGTAGATGATGCACGATCTACTTGGAAGGGAGAATCAGGCCAACCATGTGTTTTCATGAATCTGTCTCTGTCTTAAGAGAAATCAAAAGAAGAAATTACAAATCATCCCTATTTTGACATGTTGCCGAAAAGGCCGTGCATAGCAAAATGACCACGAAGGGCAAAGTTAACCTCAGGGTTCTTTAAGCAATCCCAGGATGGTTTGGAATCGGCGTCTAAATGTAGTCCGGAACACAAATATCGTTCCGTGCAAGATCGCAGACAGCTAATGTCAACACTTCCTTGGAGCCCTATATGGGTTGAGGAACTTTTATAACTCAAGTTCCCAGCCCACTCAAAGCCCAGATCAGCAAAAGGGTAGATGATGCACGATCTACTTGGAGGGGAGAATCAGGCCAACCATGTGTTTTCATGAATCTGTCTCTGTCTTAAGAGAAATCAAAAGAAGAAATTCCGAATCATCCCTATTTTGACATGTTGCCGAAAAGGCCGTGCATAGCAAAATGACCACGAAGGGCAAAGTTAACCTCAGGGTTCTTTTAGCAATCCCAGGATGGTTTGGAATCGGCGTCTAAATGTAGTCCGGACCACAAATATCGTTTCGTGCAAGATCGCAAACAGCTAATGTCAGCGCTTCCTAGGAGTCCTATCTGGGTGAAGGAGGAACTTTTATAACTCAAGCTCCCAGCGCACTGAAAGCCCAGATCAGCAAAAGGGTAGATGATGCACGATCTACTTGGAAGGGAGAATCAGGCCAACCATGTGTTTTCATGAATCTGTCTCTGTCTTAAGAGAAATCAAAAGAAGAAATTCCGAATCATCGCTATTTTGACATGTTGCCGAAAAGGCCGTGCATAGCAAAATGACCACGAAGGGCAAAGTTAACCTCAGGGTTCTTTTAGCAATCCCAGGATGGTTTGGAATCGGCGTCTAAATGTAGTCCGGAACACAAATATCGTTCCGTGCAAGATCGCAGAAAGCTAATGTCAACACTTCCTAGGAGCCCTATCTGGGTTAAGGAGGAACTTTTATAACTCAAGTTCCCAGCCCACTCAAAGCCCAGATCAGCAAAAGGGTAGATGATGCACGATCTACTTGGAGGGGAGAATCAGGCCAACCATGCGTTTTCATGAATCTGTCTCTGTCTTAAGAGAAATCAAAAGAAGAAATTCCGAATCATCCCTATTTTGACATGTTGCCGAAAAGGCCGTGCATAGCAAAATGACCACGAAGGGCAAAGTTAACCTCAGGGTTCTTTTAGCAATCCCAGGATGGTTTGGAATCGGCGTCTAAATGTAGTCCGGACCACAAATATCGTTTCGTGCAAGATCGCAAACAGCTAATGTCAGCGCTTCCTAGGAGTCCTATCTGGGTGAAGGAGGAACTTTTATAACTCAAGCTCCCAGCGCACTGAAAGCCCAGATCAGCAAAAGGGTAGATGATGCACGATCTACTTGGAAGGGAGAATCAGGCCAACCATGTGTTTTCATGAATCTGTATCTGTCTTAAGAGAAATCAAAAGAAGAAATTCCGATTCAACCCTGTTTTGACACATTGCCGAAAAGGCCGTGCATAGCAAAATGACCACGAAGGGCAAAGTTAACCTCAGGGTTCTTTTAGCAATCCCAGGATGGTTTGGAATCGGCGTCTAAATGTAGTCCGGAACACAAATATCGTTTCGTGCAAGATCGCAGACAGCTAATGTCAGCGCTTCCTAGGAGCCCTATCTGGGTTAAGGAGGAACTTTTATAACTCAAGTTCCCAGCCCACTCAAAGCCCAGATCAGCAAAAGGGTAGATGATGCACGATCTACTTGGAAGGGAGAATCAGGCCAACCATGTGTTTTCATGAATCTGTCTCTGTCTTAAGAGAAATCAAAAGAAGAAATTCCGAATCATCCCTATTTTGACATGTTGCCGAAAAGGCCGTGCATAGCAAAATGACCACGAAGGGCAAAGTTAACCTCAGGGTTCTTTTAGCAATCCCAGGATGGTTTGGAATCGGCGTCTAAATGTAGTCCGGACCACAAATATCGTTTCGTGCAAGATCGCAAACAGCTAATGTCAGCGCTTCCTAGGAGTCCTATCTGGGTGAAGGAGGAACTTTTATAACTCAAGCTCCCAGCGCACTGAAAGCCCAGATCAGCAAAAGGGTAGATGATGCACGATCTACTTGGAAGGGAGAATCAGGCCAACCATGTGTTTTCATGAATCTGTCTCTGTCTTAAGAGAAATCAAAAGAAGAAATTCCGAATCATCGCTATTTTGACATGTTGCCGAAAAGGCCGTGCATAGCAAAATGACCACGAAGGGCAAAGTTAACCTCAGGGTTCTTTTAGCAATCCCGGGATGGTTTGGAATCGGCGTCTAAATGTAGTCCGGAACACAAATATCGTTCCGTGCAAGATCGCAGAAAGCTAATGTCAACACTTCCTAGGAGCCCTATCTGGGTTAAGGAGGAACTTTTATAACTCAAGTTCCCAGCCCACTCAAAGCCCAGATCAGCAAAAGGGTAGATGATGCACGATCTACTTGGAGGGGAGAATCAGGCCAACCATGTGTTTTCATGAATCTGTCTCTGTCTTAAGAGAAATCAAAAGAAGAAATTCCGAATCATCCCTATTTTGACATGTTGCCGAAAAGGCCGTGCATAGCAAAATGACCACGAAGGGCAAAGTTAACCTCAGGGTTCTTTTAGCAATCCCAGGATGGTTTGGAATCGGCGTCTAAATGTAGTCCGGACCACAAATATCGTTCCGTGCAAGATCGCAAACAGCTAATGTCAGCGCTTCCTAGGAGTCCTATCTGGGTGAAGGAGGAACTTTTATAACTCAAGCTCCCAGCGCACTGAAAGCCCAGATCAGCAAAAGGGTAGATGATGCACGATCTACTTGGAAGGGAGAATCAGGCCAACCATGTGTTTTCATGAATCTGTCTCTGTCTTAAGAGAAATCAAAAGAAGAAATTCCGAATCATCGCTATTTTGACATGTTGCCGAAAAGGCCGTGCATAGCAAAATGACCACGAAGGGCAAAGTTAACCTCAGGGTTCTTTTAGCAATCCCAGGATGGTTTGGAATCGGCGTCTAAATGTAGTCCGGAACACAAATATCGTTCCGTGCAAGATCGCAGAAAGCTAATGTCAACACTTCCTAGGAGCCCTATTTGGGTTAAGGAGGAACTTTTATAACTCAAGTTCCCAGCCCACTCAAAGCCCAGATCAGCAAAAGGGTAGATGATGCACGATCTACTTGGAGGGGAGAATCAGGCCAACCATGTGTTTTCATGAATCTGTCTCTGTCTTAAGAGAAATCAAAAGAAGAAATTCCGAATCATCCCTATTTTGACATGTTGCCGAAAAGGCCGTGCATAGCAAAATGACCACGAAGGGCAAAGTTAACCTCAGGGTTCTTTTAGCAATCCCAGGATGGTTTGGAATCAGCTTCTAAATGTAGTCCGGAACACAAATATCATTTCGTGCAAGATCGCAAACAGCTAATGTCAGCGCTTCCTAGGAGCCCTATCTGGGTTAAGGAGGAACTTTTATAACTCAAGTTCCCAGCCCACTGAAAGCCCAGATCAGCAAAAGGGTAGATGATGCACGATCTACTTGGGAGGGAGAATCAGGCCAACCATGTGTTTTCATGAATCTGTATCTGTCTTAAGAGAAATCAAAAGAAGAAATTCCGATTCAACCCTGTTTTGACACATTGCCGAAAAGGCCGTGCATAGCAAAATGACCACGAAGGGCAAAGTTAACCTCAGGGTTCTTTTAGCAATCCCAGGATGGTTTGGAATCGGCGTCTAAATGTAGTCCGGAACACAAATATCGTTCCGTGCAAGATCGCAGACAGCTAATGTCAACACTTCCTTGGAGCCCTATATGGGTTGAGGAACTTTTATAACTCAAGTTCCCAGCCCACTCAAAGCCCAGATCAGCAAAAGGGTAGATGATGCACGATCTACTTGGAGGGGAGAATCAGGCCAACCATGTGTTTTCATGAATCTGTATCTGTCTTAAGAGAAATCAAAAGAAGAAATTCCGATTCAACCCTGTTTTGACACATTGCCGAAAAGGCCGTGCATAGCAAAATGACCACGAAGGGCAAAGTTAACCTCAGGGTTCTTTTAGCAATCCCAGGATGGTTTGGAATCGGCGTCTAAATGTAGTCCGGAACACAAATATCGTTCCGTGCAAGATCGCAGACAGCTAATGTCAACACTTCCTTGGAGCCCTATATGGGTTGAGGAACTTTTATAACTCAAGTTCCCAGCCCACTCAAAGCCCAGATCAGCAAAAGGGTAGATGATGCACGATCTACTTGGAAGGGAGAATCAGGCCAACCATGTGTTTTCATGAATCTGTCTCTGTCTTAAGAGAAATCAAAAGAAGAAATTCCGAATCATCGCTATTTTGACATGTTGCCGAAAAGGCCGTGCATAGCAAAATGACCACGAAGGGCAAAGTTAACCTCAGGGTTCTTTTAGCAATCCCAGGATGGTTTGGAATCGGCGTCTAAATGTAGTCCGGAACACAAATATCGTTCCGTGCAAGATCGCAGACAGCTAATCAACACTTCCTAGGAGCCCTATATGGGTTAAGGAGGAACTTTTATAACTCAAGTTCCCAGCCCACTCAAAGCCCAGATCAGCAAAAGGGTAGATGATGCACGATCTACTTGGAAGGGAGAATCAGGCCAACCATGTGTTTTCATGAATCTGTATCTGTCTTAAGAGAAATCAGAAGAAGAAATTCCGATTCAACCCTGTTTTGACACATTGCCGAAAAGGCCGTGCATAGCAAAATGACCACGAAGGGCAAAGTTAACCTCAGGGTTCTTTTAGCAATCCCAGGATGGTTTGGAATCGGCGTCTAAATGTAGTCCGGAACACAAATATCGTTCCGTGCAAGATCGCAGACAGCTAATGTCAACACTTCCTTGGAGCCCTTTATGGGTTGAGGAACTTTTATAACTCAAGTTCCCAGCCCACTCAAAGCCCAGATCAGCAAAAGGGTAGATGATGCACGATCTACTTGGAGGGGAGAATCAGGCCAACCATGTGTTTTCATGAATCTGTCTCTGTCTTAAGAGAAATCAAAAGAAGAAATTCCGAATCATCCCTATTTTGACATGTTGCTGAAAAGGCCGTGCATAGCAAAATGACCACGAAGGGCAAAGTTAACCTCAGGGTTCTTTTAGCAATCCCAGGATGGTTTGGAATCGGCGTCTAAATGTAGTCCGGACCACAAATATCGTTTCGTGCAAGATCGCAAACAGCTAATGTCAGCGCTTCCTAGGAGTCCTATCTGGGTGAAGGAGGAACTTTTGTAACTCAAGTTCCCAGCGCACTGAAAGCCCAGATCAGCAAAAGGGTAGATGATGCACGATCTACTTGGAAGGGAGAATCAGGCCAACCATGTGTTTTCATGAATCTGTCTCTGTCTTAAGAGAAATCAAAAGAAGAAATTCCGAATCATCGCTATTTTGACATGTTGCCGAAAAGGCCGTGCATAGCAAAATGACCACGAAGGGCAAAGTTAACCTCAGGGTTCTTTTAGCAATCCCAGGATGGTTTGGAATCGGCGTCTAAATGTAGTCCGGAACACAAATATCGTTCCGTGCAAGATCGCAGAAAGCTAATGTCAACACTTCCTAGGAGCCCTATCTGGGTTAAGGAGGAACTTTTATAACTCAAGTTCCCAGCCCACTCAAAGCCCAGATCAGCAAAAGGGTAGATGATGCACGATCTACTTGGGAGGGAGAATCAGGCCAACCATGTGTTTTCATGATTCTGTATCTGTCTTAAGAGAAATCAAAAGAAGAAATTCCGATTCAACCCTGTTTTGACACATTGCCGAAAAGGCCGTGCATAGCAAAATGACCACGAAGGGCAAAGTTAACCTTAGGGTTCTTTTAGCAATCCCAGGATGGTTTGGAATCGGCGTCTAAATGTAGTCCGGAACACAAATATCGTTCCGTGCAAGATCGCAGACAGCTAATCAACACTTCCTAGGAGCCCTATATGGGTTAAGGAGGAACTTTTATAACTCAAGTTCCCAGCCCACTCAAAGCCCAGATCAGCAAAAGGGTAGATGATGCATGATCTACTTGGAGGGGAGAATCAGGCCAACCATGTGTTTTCATGAATCTCTCTCTGTCTTAAGAGAAATCAAAAGAAGAAATTCCGAATCATCGCTATTTTGACACGTTGCCGAAAAGGCCGTGCATAGCAAAATGACCACGAAGGGCAAAGTTAACCTCAGGGTTCTTTTAGCAATCCCAGGATGGTTTGGAATCGGCGTCTAAATGTAGTCCGGAACACAAATATCGTTCCGTGCAAGATCGCAGACAGCTAATGTCAGCGCTTCCTAGGAGCCCTATCTGGGTTAAGGAGGAACTTTTATAACTCAAGTTCCCAGCCCACTCAAAGCCCAGATCAGCAAAAGGGTAGATGATGCACGATCTACTTGGAAGGGAGAATCAGGCCAACCATGTGTTTTCATGAATCTGTATCTGTCTTAAGAGAAATCAAAAGAAGAAATTCCGATTCAACCCTGTTTTGACACGTTGCCGAAAAGGCCGTGCATAGCAAAATGACCACGAAGGGCAAAGTTAACCTCAGGGTTCTTTTAGCAATCCCAGGATGGTTTGGAATCGGCGTCTAAATGTAGTCCGGAACACAAATATCGTTCCGTGCAAGATCGCAGACAGCTAATCAACACTTCCTAGGAGCCCTATATGGGTTAAGGAGGAACTTTTATAACTCAAGTTCCCAGCCCACTCAAAGCCCAGATCAGCAAAAGGGTAGATGATGCATGATCTACTTGGAGGGGAGAATCAGGCCAACCATGTGTTTTCATGAATCTGTCTCTGTCTTAAGAGAAATCAAAAGAAGAAATTCCGAATCATCGCTATTTTGACACGTTGCCGAAAAGGCCGTGCATAGCAAAATGACCACGAAGGGCAAAGTTAACCTCAGGGTTCTTTTAGCAATCCCAGGATGGTTTGGAATCGGCGTCTAAATGTAGTCCGGAACACAAATATCGTTTCGTGCAAGATCGCAGACAGCTAATGTCAGCGCTTCCTAGGAGCCCTATCTGGGTTAAGGAGGAACTTTTATAACTCAAGTTCCCAGCCCACTCAAAGCCCAGATCAGCAAAAGGGTAGATGATGCACGATCTACTTGGAAGGGAGAATCAGGCCAACCATGTGTTTTCATGAATCTGTCTCTGTCTTAAGAGAAATCAAAAGAAGAAATTACAAATCATCCCTATTTTGACATGTTGCCGAAAAGGCCGTGCATAGCAAAATGACCACGAAGGGCAAAGTTAACCTCAGGGTTCTTTTAGCAATCCCAGGATGGTTTGGAATCGGCGTCTAAATGTAGTCCGGAACACAAATATCGTTTCGTGCAAGATCGCAGACAGCTAATGTCACCGCTTCCTAGGAGCCCTATCTGGGTTAAGGAGGAACTTTTATAACTCAAGTTCCCAGCCCACTCAAAGCCCAGATCAGCAAAAGGGTAGATGATGCACGATCTACTTGGAAGGGAGAATCAGGCCAACCATGTGTTTTCATGAATCTGTCTCTGTCTTAAGAGAAATCAAAAGAAGAAATTCCGAATCATCCCTATTTTGACATGTTGCCGAAAAGGCCGTGCATAGCAAAATGACCACGAAGGGCAAAGTTAACCTCAGGGTTCTTTTAGCAATCCCAGGATGGTTTGGAATCAGCTTCTAAATGTAGTCCGGACCACAAATATCGTTTCGTGCAAGATCGCAAACAGCTAATGTCAGCGCTTCCTAGGAGTCCTATCTGGGTGAAGGAGGAACTTTTATAACTCAAGTTCCCAGCGCACTGAAAGCCCAGATCAGCAAAAGGGTAGATGATGCACGATCTACTTGGAAGGGAGAATCAGGCCAACCATGTGTTTTCATGAATCTGTCTCTGTCTTAAGAGAAATCAAAAGAAGAAATTACAAATCATCCCTATTTTGACATGTTGCCGAAAAGGCCGTGCATAGCAAAATGACCACGAAGGGCAAAGTTAACCTCAGGGTTCTTTAAGCAATCCCAGGATGGTTTGGAATCGGCGTCTAAATGTAGTCCGGAACACAAATATCGTTCCGTGCAAGATCGCAGACAGCTAATGTCAACACTTCCTTGGAGCCCTATATGGGTTGAGGAAGTTTTATAACTCAAGTTCCCAGCCCACTCAAAGCCCAGATCAGCAAAAGGGTAGATGATGCACGATCTACTTGGAGGGGAGAATCAGGCCAACCATGTGTTTTCATGAATCTGTCTCTGTCTTAAGAGAAATCAAAAGAAGAAATTCCGAATCATCCCTATTTTGACATGTTGCCGAAAAGGCCGTGCATAGCAAAATGACCACGAAGGGCAAAGTTAACCTCAGGGTTCTTTTAGCAATCCCAGGATGGTTTGGAATCGGCGTCTAAATGTAGTCCGGACCACAAATATCGTTTCGTGCAAGATCGCAAACAGCTAATGTCAGCGCTTCCTAGGAGTCCTATCTGGGTGAAGGAGGAACTTTTGTAACTCAAGTTCCCAGCGCACTGAAAGCCCAGATCAGCAAAAGGGTAGATGATGCACGATCTACTTGGAAGGGAGAATCAGGCCAACCATGTGTTTTCATGAATCTGTCTCTGTCTTAAGAGAAATCAAAAGAAGAAATTCCGAATCATCGCTATTTTGACATGTTGCCGAAAAGGCCGTGCATAGCAAAATGACCACGAAGGGCAAAGTTAACCTCAGGGTTCTTTTAGCAATCCCAGGATGGTTTGGAATCGGCGTCTAAATGTAGTCCGGAACACAAATATCGTTCCGTGCAAGATCGCAGAAAGCTAATGTCAACACTTCCTAGGAGCCCTATCTGGGTTAAGGAGGAACTTTTATAACTCAAGTTCCCAGCCCACTCAAAGCCCAGATCAGCAAAAGGGTAGATGATGCACGATCTACTTGGAGGGGAGAATCAGGCCAACCATGTGTTTTCATGAATCTGTCTCTGTCTTAAGAGAAATCAAAAGAAGAAATTCCGAATCATCCCTATTTTGACATGTTGCCGAAAAGGCCGTGCATAGCAAAATGACCACGAAGGGCAAAGTTAACCTCAGGCTTCTTTTAGCAATCCCAGGATGGTTTGGAATCGGCGTCTAAATGTAGTCCGGACCACAAATATCGTTTCGTGCAAGATCGCAAACAGCTAATGTCAGCGCTTCCTAGGAGTCCTATCTGGGTGAAGGAGGAACTTTTGTAACTCAAGTTCCCAGCGCACTGAAAGCCCAGATCAGCAAAAGGGTAGATGATGCACGATCTACTTGGAAGGGAGAATCAGGCCAACCATGTGTTTTCATGAATCTGTCTCTGTCTTAAGAGAAATCAAAAGAAGAAATTCCGAATCATCGCTATTTTGACATGTTGCCGAAAAGGCCGTGCATAGCAAAATGACCACGAAGGGCAAAGTTAACCTCAGGGTTCTTTTAGCAATCCCAGGATGGTTTGGAATCGGCGTCTAAATGTAGTCCGGAACACAAATATCGTTCCGTGCAAGATCGCAGAAAGCTAATGTCAACACTTCCTAGGAGCCCTATCTGGGTTAAGGAGGAACTTTTATAACTCAAGTTCCCAGCCCACTCAAAGCCCAGATCAGCAAAAGGGTAGATGATGCACGATCTACTTGGAGGGGAGAATCAGGCCAACCATGTGTTTTCATGAATCTGTCTCTGTCTTAAGAGAAATCAAAAGAAGAAATTCCGAATCATCCCTATTTTGACATGTTGCCGAAAAGGCCGTGCATAGCAAAATGACCACGAAGGGCAAAGTTAACCTCAGGGTTCTTTTAGCAATCCCAGGATGGTTTGGAATCGGCGTCTAAATGTAGTCCGGAACACAAATATCGTTTCGTGCAAGATCGCAGACAGCTAATGTCAGCGCTTCCTAGGAGCCCTATCTGGGTTAAGGAGGAACTTTTATAACTCAAGTTCCCAGCCCACTCAAAGCCCAGATCAGCAAAAGGGTAGATGATGCACGATCTACTTGGAAGGGAGAATCAGGCCAACCATGTGTTTTCATGAATCTGTATCTGTCTTAAGAGAAATCAAAAGAAGAAATTCCGATTCAACCCTGTTTTGACACGTTGCCGAAAAGGCCGTGCATAGCAAAATGACCACGAAGGGCAAAGTTAACCTCAGGGTTCTTTTAGCAATCCCAGGATGGTTTGGAATCGGCGTCTAAATGTAGTCCGGAACACAAATATCGTTCCGTGCAAGATCGCAGACAGCTAATCAACACTTCCTAGGAGCCCTATATGGGTTAAGGAGGAACTTTTATAACTCAAGTTCCCAGCCCACTCAAAGCCCAGATCAGCAAAAGGGTAGATGATGCATGATCTACTTGGAGGGGAGAATCAGGCCAACCATGTGTTTTCATGAATCTGTCTCTGTCTTAAGAGAAATCAAAAGAAGAAATTCCGAATCATCGCTATTTTGACACGTTGCCGAAAAGGCCGTGCATAGCAAAATGACCACGAAGGGCAAAGTTAACCTCAGGGTTCTTTTAGCAATCCCAGGATGGTTTGGAATCGGCGTCTAAATGTAGTCCGGAACACAAATATCGTTTCGTGCAAGATCGCAGACAGCTAATGTCAGCGCTTCCTAGGAGCCCTATCTGGGTTAAGGAGGAACTTTTATAACTCAAGTTCCCAGCCCACTCAAAGCCCAGATCAGCAAAAGGGTAGATGATGCACGATCTACTTGGAAGGGAGAATCAGGCCAACCATGTGTTTTCATGAATCTGTCTCTGTCTTAAGAGAAATCAAAAGAAGAAATTACAAATCATCCCTATTTTGACATGTTGCCGAAAAGGCCGTGCATAGCAAAATGACCACGAAGGGCAAAGTTAACCTCAGGGTTCTTTTAGCAATCCCAGGATGGTTTGGAATCGGCGTCTAAATGTAGTCCGGAACACAAATATCGTTTCGTGCAAGATCGCAGACAGCTAATGTCAGCGCTTCCTAGGAGCCCTATCTGGGTTAAGGAGGAACTTTTATAACTCAAGTTCCCAGCCCACTCAAAGCCCAGATCAGCAAAAGGGTAGATGATGCACGATCTACTTGGAAGGGAGAATCAGGCCAACCATGTGTTTTCATGAATCTGTCTCTGTCTTAAGAGAAATCAAAAGAAGAAATTCCGAATCATCCCTATTTTGACATGTTGCCGAAAAGGCCGTGCATAGCAAAATGACCACGAAGGGCAAAGTTAACCTCAGGGTTCTTTTAGCAATCCCAGGATGGTTTGGAATCAGCTTCTAAATGTAGTCCGGACCACAAATATCGTTTCGTGCAAGATCGCAAACAGCTAATGTCAGCGCTTCCTAGGAGTCCTATCTGGGTGAAGGAGGAACTTTTATAACTCAAGTTCCCAGCGCACTGAAAGCCCAGATCAGCAAAAGGGTAGATGATGCACGATCTACTTGGAAGGGAGAATCAGGCCAACCATGTGTTTTCATGAATCTGTCTCTGTCTTAAGAGAAATCAAAAGAAGAAATTACAAATCATCCCTATTTTGACATGTTGCCGAAAAGGCCGTGCATAGCAAAATGACCACGAAGGGCAAAGTTAACCTCAGGGTTCTTTAAGCAATCCCAGGATGGTTTGGAATCGGCGTCTAAATGTAGTCCGGAACACAAATATCGTTCCGTGCAAGATCGCAGACAGCTAATGTCAACACTTCCTTGGAGCCCTATATGGGTTGAGGAACTTTTATAACTCAAGTTCCCAGCCCACTCAAAGCCCAGATCAGCAAAAGGGTAGATGATGCACGATCTACTTGGAGGGGAGAATCAGGCCAACCATGTGTTTTCATGAATCTGTCTCTGTCTTAAGAGAAATCAAAAGAAGAAATTCCGAATCATCCCTATTTTGACATGTTGCCGAAAAGGCCGTGCATATCAAAATGACCACGAAGGGCAAAGTTAACCTCAGGGTTCTTTTAGCAATCCCAGGATGGTTTGGAATCGGCGTCTAAATGTAGTCCGGACCACAAATATCGTTTCGTGCAAGATCGCAAACAGCTAATGTCAGCGCTTCCTAGGAGTCCTATCTGGGTGAAGGAGGAACTTTTATAACTCAAGCTCCCAGCGCACTGAAAGCCCAGATCAGCAAAAGGGTAGATGATGCACGATCTACTTGGAAGGGAGAATCAGGCCAACCATGTGTTTTCATGAATCTGTATCTGTCTTAAGAGAAATCAAAAGAAGAAATTCCGATTCAACCCTGTTTTGACACATTGCCGAAAAGGCCGTGCATAGCAAAATGACCACGAAGGGCAAAGTTAACCTCAGGGTTCTTTTAGCAATCCCAGGATGGTTTGGAATCGGCGTCTAAATGTAGTCCGGAACACAAATATCGTTCCGTGCAAGATCGCAGACAGCTAATGTCAACACTTCCTTGGAGCCCTATATGGGTTGAGGAACTTTTATAACTCAAGTTCCCAGCCCACTCAAAGCCCAGATCAGCAAAAGGGTAGATGATGCACGATCTACTTGGAGGGGAGAATCAGGCCAACCATGTGTTTTCATGAATCTGTCTCTGTCTTAAGAGAAATCAAAAGAAGAAATTCCGAATCATCCCTATTTTGACATGTTGCCGAAAAGGCCGTGCATAGCAAAATGACCACGAAGGGCAAAGTTAACCTCAGGGTTCTTTTAGCAATCCCAGGATGGTTTGGAATCGGCGTCTAAATGTAGTCCGGACCACAAATATCGTTTCGTGCAAGATCGCAAACAGCTAATGTCAGCGCTTCCTAGGAGTCCTATCTGGGTGAAGGAGGAACTTTTATAACTCAAGCTCCCAGCGCACTGAAAGCCCAGATCAGCAAAAGGGTAGATGATGCACGATCTACTTGGAAGGGAGAATCAGGCCAACCATGTGTTTTCATGAATCTGTCTCTGTCTTAAGAGAAATCAAAAGAAGAAATTCCGAATCATCGCTATTTTGACACGTTGCCGAAAAGGCCGTGCATAGCAAAATGACCACGAAGGGCAAAGTTAACCTCAGGGTTCTTTTAGCAATCCCAGGATGGTTTGGAATCGGCGTCTAAATGTAGTCCGGAACACAAATATCGTTTCGTGCAAGATCGCAGACAGCTAATGTCAGCGCTTCCTAGGAGCCCTATCTGGGTTAAGGAGGAACTTTTATAACTCAAGTTCCCAGCCCACTCAAAGCCCAGATCAGCAAAAGGGTAGATGATGCACGATCTACTTGGAAGGGAGAATCAGGCCAACCATGTGTTTTCATGAATCTGTATCTGTCTTAAGAGAAATCAAAAGAAGAAATTCCGATTCAACCCTGTTTTGACACGTTGCCGAAAAGGCCGTGCATAGCAAAATGACCACGAAGGGCAAAGTTAACCTCAGGGTTCTTTTAGCAATCCCAGGATGGTTTGGAATCGGCGTCTAAATGTAGTCCGGAACACAAATATCGTTCCGTGCAAGATCGCAGACAGCTAATCAACACTTCCTAGGAGCCCTATATGGGTTAAGGAGGAACTTTTATAACTCAAGTTCCCAGCCCACTCAAAGCCCAGATCAGCAAAAGGGTAGATGATGCATGATCTACTTGGAGGGGAGAATCAGGCCAACCATGTGTTTTCATGAATCTGTCTCTGTCTTAAGAGAAATCAAAAGAAGAAATTCCGAATCATCGCTATTTTGACACGTTGCCGAAAAGGCCGTGCATAGCAAAATGACCACGAAGGGCAAAGTTAACCTCAGGGTTCTTTTAGCAATCCCAGGATGGTTTGGAATCGGCGTCTAAATGTAGTCCGGAACACAAATATCGTTTCGTGCAAGATCGCAGACAGCTAATGTCAGCGCTTCCTAGGAGCCCTATCTGGGTTAAGGAGGAACTTTTATAACTCAAGTTCCCAGCCCACTCAAAGCCCAGATCAGCAAAAGGGTAGATGATGCACGATCTACTTGGAAGGGAGAATCAGGCCAACCATGTGTTTTCATGAATCTGTCTCTGTCTTAAGAGAAATCAAAAGAAGAAATTACAAATCATCCCTATTTTGACATGTTGCCGAAAAGGCCGTGCATAGCAAAATGACCACGAAGGGCAAAGTTAACCTCAGGGTTCTTTTAGCAATCCCAGGATGGTTTGGAATCGGCGTCTAAATGTAGTCCGGAACACAAATATCGTTTCGTGCAAGATCGCAGACAGCTAATGTCAGCGCTTCCTAGGAGCCCTATCTGGGTTAAGGAGGAACTTTTATAACTCAAGTTCCCAGCCCACTCAAAGCCCAGATCAGCAAAAGGGTAGATGATGCACGATCTACTTGGAAGGGAGAATCAGGCCAACCATGTGTTTTCATGAATCTGTCTCTGTCTTAAGAGAAATCAAAAGAAGAAATTCCGAATCATCCCTATTTTGACATGTTGCCGAAAAGGCCGTGCATAGCAAAATGACCACGAAGGGCAAAGTTAACCTCAGGGTTCTTTTAGCAATCCCAGGATGGTTTGGAATCAGCTTCTAAATGTAGTCCGGACCACAAATATCGTTTCGTGCAAGATCGCAAACAGCTAATGTCAGCGCTTCCTAGGAGTCCTATCTGGGTGAAGGAGGAACTTTTATAACTCAAGTTCCCAGCGCACTGAAAGCCCAGATCAGCAAAAGGGTAGATGATGCACGATCTACTTGGAAGGGAGAATCAGGCCAACCATGTGTTTTCATGAATCTGTATCTGTCTTAAGAGAAATCAAAAGAAGAAATTCCGATTCAACCCTGTTTTGACACATTGCCGAAAAGGCCGTGCATAGCAAAATGACCACGAAGGGCAAAGTTAACCTCAGGGTTCTTTTAGCAATCCCAGGATGGTTTGGAATCGGCGTCTAAATGTAGTCCGGAACACAAATATCGTTCCGTGCAAGATCGCAGACAGCTAATGTCAACACTTCCTTGGAGCCCTATATGGGTTGAGGAACTTTTATAACTCAAGTTCCCAGCCCACTCAAAGCCCAGATCAGCAAAAGGGTAGATGATGCACGATCTACTTGGAGGGGAGAATCAGGCCAACCATGTGTTTTCATGAATCTGTCTCTGTCTTAAGAGAAATCAAAAGAAGAAATTCCGAATCATCCCTATTTTGACATGTTGCCGAAAAGGCCGTGCATAGCAAAATGACCACGAAGGGCAAAGTTAACCTCAGGGTTCTTTTAGCAATCCCAGGATGGTTTGGAATCGGCGTCTAAATGTAGTCCGGAACACAAATATCGTTCCGTGCAAGATCGCAGAAAGCTAATGTCAACACTTCCTAGGAGCCCTATCTGGGTTAAGGAGGAACTTTTATAACTCAAGTTCCCAGCCCACTCAAAGCCCAGATCAGCAAAAGGGTAGATGATGCACGATCTACTTGGAGGGGAGAATCAGGCCAACCATGTGTTTTCATGAATCTGTCTCTGTCTTAAGAGAAATCAAAAGAAGAAATTCCGAATCATCCCTATTTTGACATGTTGCCGAAAAGGCCGTGCATAGCAAAATGACCACGAAGGGCAAAGTTAACCTCAGGGTTCTTTTAGCAATCCCAGGATGGTTTGGAATCAGCTTCTAAATGTAGTCCGGAACACAAATATCATTTCGTGCAAGATCGCAAACAGCTAATGTCAGCGCTTCCTAGGAGCCCTATCTGGGTTAAGGAGGAACTTTTATAACTCAAGTTCCCAGCCCACTCAAAGCCCAGATCAGCAAAAGGGTAGATGATGCACGATCTACTTGGGAGGGAGAATCAGGCCAACCATGTGTTTTCATGAATCTGTATCTGTCTTAAGAGAAATCAAAAGAAGAAATTCCGATTCAACCCTGTTTTGACACATTGCCGAAAAGGCCGTGCATAGCAAAATGACCACGAAGGGCAAAGTTAACCTCAGGGTTCTTTTAGCAATCCCAGGATGGTTTGGAATCGGCGTCTAAATGTAGTCCGGAACACAAATATCGTTCCGTGCAAGATCGCAGACAGCTAATGTCAACACTTCCTTGGAGCCCTATATGGGTTGAGGAACTTTTATAACTCAAGTTCCCAGCCCACTCAAAGCCCAGATCAGCAAAAGGGTAGATGATGCACGATCTACTTGGAGGGGAGAATCAGGCCAACCATGTGTTTTCATGAATCTGTATCTGTCTTAAGAGAAATCAAAAGAAGAAATTCCGATTCAACCCTGTTTTGACACATTGCCGAAAAGGCCGTGCATAGCAAAATGACCACGAAGGGCAAAGTTAACCTCAGGGTTCTTTTAGCAATCCCAGGATGGTTTGGAATCGGCGTCTAAATGTAGTCCGGAACACAAATATCGTTCCGTGCAAGATCGCAGACAGCTAATGTCAACACTTCCTTGGAGCCCTATATGGGTTGAGGAACTTTTATAACTCAAGTTCCCAGCCCACTCAAAGCCCAGATCAGCAAAAGGGTAGATGATGCACGATCTACTTGGAAGGGAGAATCAGGCCAACCATGTGTTTTCATGAATCTGTCTCTGTCTTAAGAGAAATCAAAAGAAGAAATTCCGAATCATCGCTATTTTGACATGTTGCCGAAAAGGCCGTGCATAGCAAAATGACCACGAAGGGCAAAGTTAACCTCAGGGTTCTTTTAGCAATCCCAGGATGGTTTGGAATCGGCGTCTAAATGTAGTCCGGAACACAAATATCGTTCCGTGCAAGATCGCAGACAGCTAATCAACACTTCCTAGGAGCCCTATATGGGTTAAGGAGGAACTTTTATAACTCAAGTTCCCAGCCCACTCAAAGCCCAGATCAGCAAAAGGGTAGATGATGCATGATCTACTTGGAGGGGAGAATCAGGCCAACCATGTGTTTTCATGAATCTGTCTCTGTCTTAAGAGAAATCAAAAGAAGAAATTCCGAATCATCCCTATTTTGACACGTTGCCGAAAAGGCCGTGCATAGCAAAATGACCACGAAGGGCAAAGTTAACCTCAGGGTTCTTTTAGCAATCCCAGGATGGTTTGGAATCGGCGTCTAAATGTAGTCCGGAACACAAATATCGTTTCTTGCAAGATCGCAGACAGCTAATGTCAGCGCTTCCTAGGAGCCCTATCTGGGTTAAGAAGGAACTTTTATAACTCAAGTTCCCAGCCCACTCAAAGCCCAGATCAGCAAAAGGGTAGATGATGCACGATCTACTTGGAAGGGAGAATCAGGCCAACCATGTGTTTTCATGAATCTGTATCTGTCTTAAGGGAAATCAGAAGAAGAAATTCCGATTCAACCCTGTTTTGACACGTTGCCGAAAAGGCCGTGCATAGCAAAATGACCACGAAGGGCAAAGTTAACCTCAGGGTTCTTTTAGCAATCCCAGGATGGTTTGGAATCGGCGTCTAAATGTAGTCCGGAACACAAATATCGTTCCGTGCAAGATCGCAGACAGCTAATGTCAACACTTCCTTGGAGCCCTATATGGGTTGAGGAACTTTTATAACTCAAGTTCCCAGCCCACTCAAAGCCCAGATCAGCAAAAGGGTAGATGATGCACGATCTACTTGGAGGGGAGAATCAGGCCAACCATGTGTTTTCATGAATCTGTCTCTGTCTTAAGAGAAATCAAAAGAAGAAATTCCGAATCATCCCTATTTTGACATGTTGCCGAAAAGGCCGTGCATAGCAAAATGACCACGAAGGGCAAAGTTAACCTCAGGGTTCTTTTAGCAATCCCAGGATGGTTTGGAATCGGCGTCTAAATGTAGTCCGGACCACAAATATCGTTTCGTGCAAGATCGCAAACAGCTAATGTCAGCGCTTCCTAGGAGTCCTATCTGGGTGAAGGAGGAACTTTTGTAACTCAAGTTCCCAGCGCACTGAAAGCCCAGATCAGCAAAAGGGTAGATGATGCACGATCTACTTGGAAGGGAGAATCAGGCCAACCATGTGTTTTCATGAATCTGTCTCTGTCTTAAGAGAAATCAAAAGAAGAAATTCCGAATCATCGCTATTTTGACATGTTGCCGAAAAGGCCGTGCATAGCAAAATGACCACGAAGGGCAAAGTTAACCTCAGGGTTCTTTTAGCAATCCCAGGATGGTTTGGAATCGGCGTCTAAATGTAGTCCGGAACACAAATATCGTTCCGTGCAAGATCGCAGAAAGCTAATGTCAACACTTCCTAGGAGCCCTATCTGGGTTAAGGAGGAACTTTTATAACTCAAGTTCCCAGCCCACTCAAAGCCCAGATCAGCAAAAGGGTAGATGATGCACGATCTACTTGGAGGGGAGAATCAGGCCAACCATGTGTTTTCATGAATCTGTCTCTGTCTTAAGAGAAATCAAAAGAAGAAATTCCGAATCATCCCTATTTTGACATGTTGCCGAAAAGGCCGTGCATAGCAAAATGACCACGAAGGGCAAAGTTAACCTCAGGGTTCTTTTAGCAATCCCAGGATGGTTTGGAATCAGCTTCTAAATGTAGTCCGGAACACAAATATCATTTCGTGCAAGATCGCAAACAGCTAATGTCAGCGCTTCCTAGGAGCCCTATCTGGGTTAAGGAGGAACTTTTATAACTCAAGTTCCCAGCCCACTCAAAGCCCAGATCAGCAAAAGGGTAGATGATGCACGATCTACTTGGGAGGGAGAATCAGGCCAACCATGTGTTTTCATGATTCTGTATCTGTCTTAAGAGAAATCAAAAGAAGAAATTCCGATTCAACCCTGTTTTGACACATTGCCGAAAAGGCCGTGCATAGCAAAATGACCACGAAGGGCAAAGTTAACCTCAGGGTTCTTTTAGCAATCCCAGGATGGTTTGGAATCGGCGTCTAAATGTAGTCCGGAACACAAATATCGTTCCGTGCAAGATCGCAGACAGCTAATCAACACTTCCTAGGAGCCCTATATGGGTTAAGGAGGAACTTTTATAACTCAAGTTCCCAGCCCACTCAAAGCCCAGATCAGCAAAAGGGTAGATGATGCATGATCTACTTGGAGGGGAGAATCAGGCCAACCATGTGTTTTCATGAATCTGTCTCTGTCTTAAGAGAAATCAAAAGAAGAAATTCCGAATCATCGCTATTTTGACACGTTGCCGAAAAGGCCGTGCATAGCAAAATGACCACGAAGGGCAAAGTTAACCTCAGGGTTCTTTTAGCAATCCCAGGATGGTTTGGAATCGGCGTCTAAATGTAGTCCGGAACACAAATATCGTTTCGTGCAAGATCGCAGACAGCTAATGTCAGCGCTTCCTAGGAGCCCTATCTGGGTTAAGGAGGAACTTTTATAACTCAAGTTCCCAGCCCACTCAAAGCCCAGATCAGCAAAAGGGTAGATGATGCACGATCTACTTGGAAGGGAGAATCAGGCCAACCATGTGTTTTCATGAATCTGTATCTGTCTTAAGAGAAATCAAAAGAAGAAATTCCGATTCAACCCTGTTTTGACACGTTGCCGAAAAGGCCGTGCATAGCAAAATGACCACGAAGGGCAAAGTTAACCTCAGGGTTCTTTTAGCAATCCCAGGATGGTTTGGAATCGGCGTCTAAATGTAGTCCGGAACACAAATATCGTTCCGTGCAAGATCGCAGACAGCTAATCAACACTTCCTAGGAGCCCTATATGGGTTAAGGAGGAACTTTTATAACTCAAGTTCCCAGCCCACTCAAAGCCCAGATCAGCAAAAGGGTAGATGATGCATGATCTACTTGGAGGGGAGAATCAGGCCAACCATGTGTTTTCATGAATCTGTCTCTGTCTTAAGAGAAATCAAAAGAAGAAATTCCGAATCATCGCTATTTTGACACGTTGCCGAAAAGGCCGTGCATAGCAAAATGACCACGAAGGGCAAAGTTAACCTCAGGGTTCTTTTAGCAATCCCAGGATGGTTTGGAATCGGCGTCTAAATGTAGTCCGGAACACAAATATCGTTTCGTGCAAGATCGCAGACAGCTAATGTCAGCGCTTCCTAGGAGCCCTATCTGGGTTAAGGAGGAACTTTTATAACTCAAGTTCCCAGCCCACTCAAAGCCCAGATCAGCAAAAGGGTAGATGATGCACGATCTACTTGGAAGGGAGAATCAGGCCAACCATGTGTTTTCATGAATCTGTATCTGTCTTAAGAGAAATCAAAAGAAGAAATTCCGATTCAACCCTGTTTTGACACGTTGCCGAAAAGGCCGTGCATAGCAAAATGACCACGAAGGGCAAAGTTAACCTCAGGGTTCTTTTAGCAATCCCAGGATGGTTTGGAATCGGCGTCTAAATGTAGTCCGGAACACAAATATCGTTCCGTGCAAGATCGCAGAAAGCTAATGTCAACACTTCCTTGGAGCCCTATATGGGTTGAGGAACTTTTATAACTCAAGTTCCCAGCCCACTCAAAGCCCAGATCAGCAAAAGGGTAGATGATGCACGATCTACTTGGAAGGGAGAATCAGGCCAACCATGTGTTTTCATGAATCTGTATCTGTCTTAAGAGAAATCAACAGAAGAAATTCCGATTCAACCCTGTTTTGACACATTGCCGAAAAGGCCGTGCATAGCAAAATGTCCACGAAGGGCAAAGTTAACCTCAGGGTTCTTTTAGCAATCCCAGGATGGTTTGGAATCGGCGTCTAAATGTAGTCCGGAACACAAATATCGTTCCGTGCAAGATCGCAGACAGCTAATGTCAACACTTCCTTGGAGCCCTATATGGGTTGAGGAACTTTTATAACTCAAGTTCCCAGCCCACTCAAAGCCCAGATCAGCAAAAGGGTAGATGATGCACGATCTACTTGGAGGGGAGAATCAGGCCAACCATGTGTTTTCATGAATCTGTCTCTGTCTTAAGAGAAATCAAAAGAAGAAATTCCGAATCATCCCTATTTTGACATGTTGCCGAAAAGGCCGTGCATAGCAAAATGACCACGAAGGGCAAAGTTAACCTCAGGGTTCTTTTAGCAATCCCAGGATGGTTTGGAATCGGCGTCTAAATGTAGTCCGGACCACAAATATCGTTTCGTGCAAGATCGCAAACAGCTAATGTCAGCGCTTCCTAGGAGTCCTATCTGGGTGAAGGAGGAACTTTTATAACTCAAGCTCCCAGCGCACTGAAAGCCCAGATCAGCAAATGGGTAGATGATGCACGATCTACTTGGAAGGGAGAATCAGGCCAACCATGTGTTTTCATGAATCTGTCTCTGTCTTAAGAGAAATCAAAAGAAGAAATTCCGAATCATCGCTATTTTGACATGTTGCCGAAAAGGCCGTGCATAGCAAAATGACCACGAAGGGCAAAGTTAACCTCAGGGTTCTTTTAGCAATCCCAGGATGGTTTGGAATCGGCGTCTAAATGTAGTCCGGAACACAAATATCGTTCCGTGCAAGATCGCAGAAAGCTAATGTCAACACTTCCTAGGAGCCCTATCTGGGTTAAGGAGGAACTTTTATAACTCAAGTTCCCAGCCCACTCAAAGCCCAGATCAGCAAAAGGGTAGATGATGCACGATCTACTTGGAGGGGAGAATCAGGCCAACCATGTGTTTTCATGAATCTGTCTCGGTCTTAAGAGAAATCAAAAGAAGAAATTCCGAATCATCCCTATTTTGACATGTTGCCGAAAAGGCCGTGCATAGCAAAATGACCACGAAGGGCAAAGTTAACCTCAGGGTTCTTTTAGCAATCCCAGGATGGTTTGGAATCAGCTTCTAAATGTAGTCCGGAACACAAATATCATTTCGTGCAAGATCGCAAACAGCTAATGTCAGCGCTTCCTAGGAGCCCTATCTGGGTTAAGGAGGAACTTTTATAACTCAAGTTCCCAGCCCACTCAAAGCCCAGATCAGCAAAAGGGTAGATGATGCACGATCTACTTGGGAGGGAGAATCAGGCCAACCATGTGTTTTCATGAATCTGTATCTGTCTTAAGAGAAATCAAAGAAGAAATTCCGATTCAACCCTGTTTTGACACATTGCCGAAAAGGCCGTGCATAGCAAAATGACCACGAAGGGCAAAGTTAACCTCAGGGTTCTTTTAGCAATCCCAGGATGGTTTGGAATCGGCGTCTAAATGTAGTCCGGAACACAAATATCGTTCCGTGCAAGATCGCAGACAGCTAATGTCAACACTTCCTTGGAGCCCTATATGGGTTGAGGAACTTTTATAACTCAAGTTCCCAGCCCACTCAAAGCCCAGATCAGCAAAAGGGTAGATGATGCACGATCTACTTGGAGGGGAGAATCAGGCCAACCATGTGTTTTCATGAATATGTATCTGTCTTAAGAGAAATCAAAAGAAGAAATTCCGATTCAACCCTGTTTTGACACATTGCCGAAAAGGCCGTGCATAGCAAAATGACCACGAAGGGCAAAGTTAACCTCAGGGTTCTTTTAGCAATCCCAGGATGGTTTGGAATCGGCGTCTAAATGTAGTCCGGAACACAAATATCGTTCCGTGCAAGATCGCAGACAGCTAATCAACACTTCCTAGGAGCCCTATATGGGTTAAGGAGGAACTTTTATAACTCAAGTTCCCAGCCCACTCAAAGCCCAGATCAGCAAAAGGGTAGATGATGCACGATCTACTTGGAAGGGAGAATCAGGCCAACCATGTGTTTTCATGAATCTGTATCTGTCTTAAGAGAAATCAAAAGAAGAAATTCCGATTCAACCCTGTTTTGACACGTTGCCGAAAAGGCCGTGCATAGCAAAATGACCACGAAGGGCAAAGTTAACCTCAGGGTTCTTTTAGCAATCCCAGGATGGTTTGGAATCGGCGTCTAAATGTAGTCCGGAACACAAATATCGTTCCGTGCAAGATCGCAGAAAGCTAATGTCAACACTTCCTTGGAGCCCTATATGGGTTGAGGAACTTTTATAACTCAAGTTCCCAGCCCACTCAAAGCCCAGATCAGCAAAAGGGTAGATGATGCACGATCTACTTGGAAGGGAGAATCAGGCCAACCATGTGTTTTCATGAATCTGTATCTGTCTTAAGAGAAATCAACAGAAGAAATTCCGATTCAACCCTGTTTTGACACATTGCCGAAAAGGCCGTGCATAGCAAAATGACCACGAAGGGCAAAGTTAACCTCAGGGTTCTTTTAGCAATCCCAGGATGGTTTGGAATCGGCGTCTAAATGTAGTCCGGAACACAAATATCGTTCCGTGCAAGATCGCAGACAGCTAATGTCAACACTTCCTTGGAGCCCTATATGGGTTGAGGAACTTTTATAACTCAAGTTCCCAGCCCACTCAAAGCCCAGATCAGCAAAAGGGTAGATGATGCACGATCTACTTGGAGGGGAGAATCAGGCCAACCATGTGTTTTCATGAATCTGTCTCTGTCTTAAGAGAAATCAAAAGAAGAAATTCCGAATCATCCCTATTTTGACATGTTGCCGAAAAGGCCGTGCATAGCAAAATGACCACGAAGGGCAAAGTTAACCTCAGGGTTCTTTTAGCAATCCCAGGATGGTTTGGAATCGGCGTCTAAATGTAGTCCGGACCACAAATATCGTTTCGTGCAAGATCGCAAACAGCTAATGTCAGCGCTTCCTAGGAGTCCTATCTGGGTGAAGGAGGAACTTTTATAACTCAAGCTCCCAGCGCACTGAAAGCCCAGATCAGCAAAAGGGTAGATGATGCACGATCTACTTGGAAGGGAGAATCAGGCCAACCATGTGTTTTCATGAATCTGTCTCTGTCTTAAGAGAAATCAAAAGAAGAAATTCCGAATCATCGCTATTTTGACATGTTGCCGAAAAGGCCGTGCATAGCAAAATGACCACGAAGGGCAAAGTTAACCTCAGGGTTCTTTTAGCAATCCCAGGATGGTTTGGAATCGGCGTCTAAATGTAGTCCGGAACACAAATATCGTTCCGTGCAAGATCGCAGAAAGCTAATGTCAACACTTCCTAGGAGCCCTATCTGGGTTAAGGAGGAACTTTTATAACTCAAGTTCCCAGCCCACTCAAAGCCCAGATCAGCAAAAGGGTAGATGATGCACGATCTACTTGGAGGGGAGAATCAGGCCAACCATGTGTTTTCATGAATCTGTCTCGGTCTTAAGAGAAATCAAAAGAAGAAATTCCGAATCATCCCTATTTTGACATGTTGCCGAAAAGGCCGTGCATAGCAAAATGACCACGAAGGGCAAAGTTAACCTCAGGGTTCTTTTAGCAATCCCAGGATGGTTTGGAATCAGCTTCTAAATGTAGTCCGGAACACAAATATCATTTCGTGCAAGATCGCAAACAGCTAATGTCAGCGCTTCCTAGGAGCCCTATCTGGGTTAAGGAGGAACTTTTATAACTCAAGTTCCCAGCCCACTCAAAGCCCAGATCAGCAAAAGGGTAGATGATGCACGATCTACTTGGGAGGGAGAATCAGGCCAACCATGTGTTTTCATGAATCTGTATCTGTCTTAAGAGAAATCAAAGAAGAAATTCCGATTCAACCCTGTTTTGACACATTGCCGAAAAGGCCGTGCATAGCAAAATGACCACGAAGGGCAAAGTTAACCTCAGGGTTCTTTTAGCAATCCCAGGATGGTTTGGAATCGGCGTCTAAATGTAGTCCGGAACACAAATATCGTTCCGTGCAAGATCGCAGACAGCTAATGTCAACACTTCCTTGGAGCCCTATATGGGTTGAGGAACTTTTATAACTCAAGTTCCCAGCCCACTCAAAGCCCAGATCAGCAAAAGGGTAGATGATGCACGATCTACTTGGAGGGGAGAATCAGGCCAACCATGTGTTTTCATGAATCTGTATCTGTCTTAAGAGAAATCAAAAGAAGAAATTCCGATTCAACCCTGTTTTGACACATTGCCGAAAAGGCCGTGCATAGCAAAATGACCACGAAGGGCAAAGTTAACCTCAGGGTTCTTTTAGCAATCCCAGGATGGTTTGGAATCGGCGTCTAAATGTAGTCCGGAACACAAATATCGTTCCGTGCAAGATCGCAGACAGCTAATGTCAACACTTCCTTGGAGCCCTATATGGGTTGAGGAACTTTTATAACTCAAGTTCCCAGCCCACTCAAAGCCCAGATCAGCAAAAGGGTAGATGATGCACGATCTACTTGGAAGGGAGAATCAGGCCAACCATGTGTTTTCATGAATCTGTCTCTGTCTTAAGAGAAATCAAAAGAAGAAATTGCGAATCATCGCTATTTTGACATGTTGCCGAAAAGGCCGTGCATAGCAAAATGACCACGAAGGGCAAAGTTAACCTCAGGGTTCTTTTAGCAATCCCAGGATGGTTTGGAATCGGCGTCTAAATGTAGTCCGGACCACAAATATCGTTTCGTGCAAGATCGCAAACAGCTAATGTCAGCGCTTCCTAGGAGCCCTATCTGGGTTAAGGAGGAACTTTTATAACTCAAGTTCCCAGCCCACTCAAAGCCCAGATCAGCAAAAGGGTAGATGATGCACGATCTACTTGGAAGGGAGAATCAGGCCAACCATGTGTTTTCATGAATCTGTATCTGTCTTAAGAGAAATCAAAAGAAGAAATTCCGATTCAACCCTGTTTTGACACGTTGCCGAAAAGGCCGTGCATAGCAAAATGACCACGAAGGGCAAAGTTAACCTCAGGGTTCTTTTAGCAATCCCAGGATGGTTTGGAATCGGCGTCTAAATGTAGTCCGGAACACAAATATCGTTCCGTGCAAGATCGCAGAAAGCTAATGTCAACACTTCCTTGGAGCCCTATATGGGTTGAGGAACTTTTATAACTCAAGTTCCCAGCCCACTCAAAGCCCAGATCAGCAAAAGGGTAGATGATGCACGATCTACTTGGAGGGGAGAATCAGGCCAACCATGTGTTTTCATGAATCTGTCTCTGTCTTAAGAGAAATCAAAAGAAGAAATTACAAATCATCCCTATTTTGACATGTTGCCGAAAAGGCCGTGCATAGCAAAATGACCACGAAGGGCAAAGTTAACCTCAGGGTTCTTTTAGCAATCCCAGGATGGTTTGGAATCGGCGTCTAAATGTAGTCCGGACCACAAATATCGTTTCGTGCAAGATCGCAAACAGCTAATGTCAGCGCTTCCTAGGAGTCCTATCTGGGTGAAGGAGGAACTTTTATAACTCAAGCTCCCAGCGCACTGAAAGCCCAGATCAGCAAAAGGGTAGATGATGCACGATCTACTTGGAAGGGAGAATCAGGCCAACCATGTGTTTTCATGAATCTGTATCTGTCTTAAGAGAAATCAAAAGAAGAAATTCCGATTCAACCCTGTTTTGACACATTGCCGAAAAGGCCGTGCATAGCAAAATGACCACGAAGGGCAAAGTTAACCTCAGGGTTCTTTTAGCAATCCCAGGATGGTTTGGAATCGGCGTCTAAATGTAGTCCGGAACACAAATATCGTTCCGTGCAAGATCGCAGACAGCTAATGTCAACACTTCCTTGGAGCCCTATATGGGTTGAGGAACTTTTATAACTCAAGTTCCCAGCCCACTCAAAGCCCAGATCAGCAAAAGGGTAGATGATGCACGATCTACTTGGAGGGGAGAATCAGGCCAACCATGTGTTTTCATGAATCTGTCTCTGTCTTAAGAGAAATCAAAAGAAGAAATTCCGAATCATCCCTATTTTGACATGTTGCCGAAAAGGCCGTGCATAGCAAAATGACCACGAAGGGCAAAGTTAACCTCAGGGTTCTTTTAGCAATCCCAGGATGGTTTGGAATCAGCTTCTAAATGTAGTCCGGAACACAAATATCATTTCGTGCAAGATCGCAAACAGCTAATGTCAGCGCTTCCTAGGAGCCCTATCTGGGTTAAGGAGGAACTTTTATAACTCAAGTTCCCAGCCCACTCAAAGCCCAGATCAGCAAAAGGGTAGATGATGCACGATCTACTTGGGAGGGAGAATCAGGCCAACCATGTGTTTTCATGAATCTGTATCTGTCTTAAGAGAAATCAAAGAAGAAATTCCGATTCAACCCTGTTTTGACACATTGCCGAAAAGGCCGTGCATAGCAAAATGACCACGAAGGGCAAAGTTAACCTCAGGGTTCTTTTAGCAATCCCAGGATGGTTTGGAATCGGCGTCTAAATGTAGTCCGGAACACAAATATCGTTCCGTGCAAGATCGCAGACAGCTAATGTCAACACTTCCTTGGAGCCCTATATGGGTTGAGGAACTTTTATAACTCAAGTTCCCAGCCCACTGAAAGCCCAGATCAGCAAAAGGGTAGATGATGCACGATCTACTTGGAGGGGAGAATCAGGCCAACCATGTGTTTTCATGAATCTGTATCTGTCTTAAGAGAAATCAAAAGAAGAAATTCCGATTCAACCCTGTTTTGACACATTGCCGAAAAGGCCGTGCATAGCAAAATGACCACGAAGGGCAAAGTTAACCTCAGGGTTCTTTTAGCAATCCCAGGATGGTTTGGAATCGGCGTCTAAATGTAGTCCGGAACACAAATATCGTTCCGTGCAAGATCGCAGACAGCTAATGTCAACACTTCCTTGGAGCCCTATATGGGTTGAGGAACTTTTATAACTCAAGTTCCCAGCCCACTCAAAGCCCAGATCAGCAAAAGGGTAGATGATGCACGATCTACTTGGAAGGGAGAATCAGGCCAACCATGTGTTTTCATGAATCTGTCTCTGTCTTAAGAGAAATCAAAAGAAGAAATTGCGAATCATCGCTATTTTGACATGTTGCCGAAAAGGCCGTGCATAGCAAAATGACCACGAAGGGCAAAGTTAACCTCAGGGTTCTTTTAGCAATCCCAGGATGGTTTGGAATCGGCGTCTAAATGTAGTCCGGAACACAAATATCGTTTCGTGCAAGATCGCAGACAGCTAATGTCAGCGCTTCCTAGGAGCCCTATCTGGGTTAAGGAGGAACTTTTATAACTCAAGTTCCCAGCCCACTCAAAGCCCAGATCAGCAAAAGGGTAGATGATGCACGATCTACTTGGAAGGGAGAATCAGGCCAACCATGTGTTTTCATGAATCTGTATCTGTCTTAAGAGAAATCAAAAGAAGAAATTCCGATTCAACCCTGTTTTGACACGTTGCCGAAAAGGCCGTGCATAGCAAAATGACCACGAAGGGCAAAGTTAACCTCAGGGTTCTTTTAGCAATCCCAGGATGGTTTGGAATCGGCGTCTAAATGTAGTCCGGAACACAAATATCGTTCCGTGCAAGATCGCAGAAAGCTAATGTCAACACTTCCTTGGAGCCCTATATGGGTTGAGGAACTTTTATAACTCAAGTTCCCAGCCCACTCAAAGCCCAGATCAGCAAAAGGGTAGATGATGCACGATCTACTTGGAGGGGAGAATCAGGCCAACCATGTGTTTTCATGAATCTGTCTCTGTCTTAAGAGAAATCAAAAGAAGAAATTCCGAATCATCCCTATTTTGACATGTTGCCGAAAAGGCCGTGCATAGCAAAATGACCACGAAGGGCAAAGTTAACCTCAGGGTTCTTTTAGCAATCCCAGGATGGTTTGGAATCGGCGTCTAAATGTAGTCCGGACCACAAATATCGTTTCGTGCAAGATCGCAAACAGCTAATGTCAGCGCTTCCTAGGAGTCCTATCTGGGTGAAGGAGGAACTTTTATAACTCAAGCTCCCAGCGCACTGAAAGCCCAGATCAGCAAAAGGGTAGATGATGCACGATCTACTTGGAAGGGAGAATCAGGCCAACCATGTGTTTTCATGAATCTGTCTCTGTCTTAAGAGAAATCAAAAGAAGAAATTCCGAATCATCGCTATTTTGACATGTTGCCGAAAAGGCCGTGCATAGCAAAATGACCACGAAGGGCAAAGTTAACCTCAGGGTTCTTTTAGCAATCCCAGGATGGTTTGGAATCGGCGTCTAAATGTAGTCCGGAACACAAATATCGTTCCGTGCAAGATCGCAGAAAGCTAATGTCAACACTTCCTAGGAGCCCTATCTGGGTTAAGGAGGAACTTTTATAACTCAAGTTCCCAGCCCACTCAAAGCCCAGATCAGCAAAAGGGTAGATGATGCACGATCTACTTGGAGGGGAGAATCAGGCCAACCATGTGTTTTCATGAATCTGTCTCGGTCTTAAGAGAAATCAAAAGAAGAAATTCCGAATCATCCCTATTTTGACATGTTGCCGAAAAGGCCGTGCATAGCAAAATGACCACGAAGGGCAAAGTTAACCTCAGGGTTCTTTTAGCAATCCCAGGATGTTTTGGAATCAGCTTCTAAATGTAGTCCGGAACACAAATATCATTTCGTGCAAGATCGCAAACAGCTAATGTCAGCGCTTCCTAGGAGCCCTATCTGGGTTAAGGAGGAACTTTTATAACTCAAGTTCCCAGCCCACTCAAAGCCCAGATCAGCAAAAGGGTAGATGATGCACGATCTACTTGGGAGGGAGAATCAGGCCAACCATGTGTTTTCATGAATCTGTATCTGTCTTAAGAGAAATCAAAGAAGAAATTCCGATTCAACCCTGTTTTGACACATTGCCGAAAAGGCCGTGCATAGCAAAATGACCACGAAGGGCAAAGTTAACCTCAGGGTTCTTTTAGCAATCCCAGGATGGTTTGGAATCGGCGTCTAAATGTAGTCCGGAACACAAATATCGTTCCGTGCAAGATCGCAGACAGCTAATGTCAACACTTCCTTGGAGCCCTATATGGGTTGAGGAACTTTTATAACTCAAGTTCCCAGCCCACTCAAAGCCCAGATCAGCAAAAGGGTAGATGATGCACGATCTACTTGGAGGGGAGAATCAGGCCAACCATGTGTTTTCATGAATCTGTATCTGTCTTAAGAGAAATCAAAAGAAGAAATTCCGATTCAACCCTGTTTTGACACATTGCCGAAAAGGCCGTGCATAGCAAAATGACCACGAAGGGCAAAGTTAACCTCAGGGTTCTTTTAGCAATCCCAGGATGGTTTGGAATCGGCGTCTAAATGTAGTCCGGAACACAAATATCGTTCCGTGCAAGATCGCAGACAGCTAATGTCAACACTTCCTTGGAGCCCTATATGGGTTGAGGAACTTTTATAACTCAAGTTCCCAGCCCACTCAAAGCCCAGATCAGCAAAAGGGTAGATGATGCACGATCTACTTGGAAGGGAGAATCAGGCCAACCATGTGTTTTCATGAATCTGTCTCTGTCTTAAGAGAAATCAAAAGAAGAAATTGCGAATCATCGCTATTTTGACATGTTGCCGAAAAGGCCGTGCATAGCAAAATGACCACGAAGGGCAAAGTTAACCTCAGGGTTCTTTTAGCAATCCCAGGATGGTTTGGAATCGGCGTCTAAATGTAGTCCGGACCACAAATATCGTTTCGTGCAAGATCGCAAACAGCTAATGTCAGCGCTTCCTAGGAGCCCTATCTGGGTTAAGGAGGAACTTTTATAACTCAAGTTCCCAGCCCACTCAAAGCCCAGATCAGCAAAAGGGTAGATGATGCACGATCTACTTGGAAGGGAGAATCAGGCCAACCATGTGTTTTCATGAATCTGTATCTGTCTTAAGAGAAATCAAAAGAAGAAATTCCGATTCAACCCTGTTTTGACACGTTGCCGAAAAGGCCGTGCATAGCAAAATGACCACGAAGGGCAAAGTTAACCTCAGGGTTCTTTTAGCAATCCCAGGATGGTTTGGAATCGGCGTCTAAATGTAGTCCGGAACACAAATATCGTTCCGTGCAAGATCGCAGAAAGCTAATGTCAACACTTCCTTGGAGCCCTATATGGGTTGAGGAACTTTTATAACTCAAGTTCCCAGCCCACTCAAAGCCCAGATCAGCAAAAGGGTAGATGATGCACGATCTACTTGGAGGGGAGAATCAGGCCAACCATGTGTTTTCATGAATCTGTCTCTGTCTTAAGAGAAATCAAAAGAAGAAATTACAAATCATCCCTATTTTGACATGTTGCCGAAAAGGCCGTGCATAGCAAAATGACCACGAAGGGCAAAGTTAACCTCAGGGTTCTTTTAGCAATCCCAGGATGGTTTGGAATCGGCGTCTAAATGTAGTCCGGACCACAAATATCGTTTCGTGCAAGATCGCAAACAGCTAATGTCAGCGCTTCCTAGGAGTCCTATCTGGGTGAAGGAGGAACTTTTATAACTCAAGCTCCCAGCGCACTGAAAGCCCAGATCAGCAAAAGGGTAGATGATGCACGATCTACTTGGAAGGGAGAATCAGGCCAACCATGTGTTTTCATGAATCTGTATCTGTCTTAAGAGAAATCAAAAGAAGAAATTCCGATTCAACCCTGTTTTGACACATTGCCGAAAAGGCCGTGCATAGCAAAATGACCACGAAGGGCAAAGTTAACCTCAGGGTTCTTTTAGCAATCCCAGGATGGTTTGGAATCGGCGTCTAAATGTAGTCCGGAACACAAATATCGTTCCGTGCAAGATCGCAGACAGCTAATGTCAACACTTCCTTGGAGCCCTATATGGGTTGAGGAACTTTTATAACTCAAGTTCCCAGCCCACTCAAAGCCCAGATCAGCAAAAGGGTAGATGATGCACGATCTACTTGGAGGGGAGAATCAGGCCAACCATGTGTTTTCATGAATCTGTCTCTGTCTTAAGAGAAATCAAAAGAAGAAATTCCGAATCATCCCTATTTTGACATGTTGCCGAAAAGGCCGTGCATAGCAAAATGACCACGAAGGGCAAAGTTAACCTCAGGGTTCTTTTAGCAATCCCAGGATGGTTTGGAATCAGCTTCTAAATGTAGTCCGGAACACAAATATCATTTCGTGCAAGATCGCAAACAGCTAATGTCAGCGCTTCCTAGGAGCCCTATCTGGGTTAAGGAGGAACTTTTATAACTCAAGTTCCCAGCCCACTCAAAGCCCAGATCAGCAAAAGGGTAGATGATGCACGATCTACTTGGGAGGGAGAATCAGGCCAACCATGTGTTTTCATGAATCTGTATCTGTCTTAAGAGAAATCAAAGAAGAAATTCCGATTCAACCCTGTTTTGACACATTGCCGAAAAGGCCGTGCATAGCAAAATGACCACGAAGGGCAAAGTTAACCTCAGGGTTCTTTTAGCAATCCCAGGATGGTTTGGAATCGGCGTCTAAATGTAGTCCGGAACACAAATATCGTTCCGTGCAAGATCGCAGACAGCTAATGTCAACACTTCCTTGGAGCCCTATATGGGTTGAGGAACTTTTATAACTCAAGTTCCCAGCCCACTCAAAGCCCAGATCAGCAAAAGGGTAGATGATGCACGATCTACTTGGAGGGGAGAATCAGGCCAACCATGTGTTTTCATGAATCTGTATCTGTCTTAAGAGAAATCAAAAGAAGAAATTCCGATTCAACCCTGTTTTGACACATTGCCGAAAAGGCCGTGCATAGCAAAATGACCACGAAGGGCAAAGTTAACCTCAGGGTTCTTTTAGCAATCCCAGGATGGTTTGGAATCGGCGTCTAAATGTAGTCCGGAACACAAATATCGTTCCGTGCAAGATCGCAGACAGCTAATGTCAACACTTCCTTGGAGCCCTATATGGGTTGAGGAACTTTTATAACTCAAGTTCCCAGCCCACTCAAAGCCCAGATCAGCAAAAGGGTAGATGATGCACGATCTACTTGGAAGGGAGAATCAGGCCAACCATGTGTTTTCATGAATCTGTCTCTGTCTTAAGAGAAATCAAAAGAAGAAATTGCGAATCATCGCTATTTTGACATGTTGCCGAAAAGGCCGTGCATAGCAAAATGACCACGAAGGGCAAAGTTAACCTCAGGGTTCTTTTAGCAATCCCAGGATGGTTTGGAATCGGCGTCTAAATGTAGTCCGGAACACAAATATCGTTTCGTGCAAGATCGCAGACAGCTAATGTCAGCGCTTCCTAGGAGCCCTATCTGGGTTAAGGAGGAACTTTTATAACTCAAGTTCCCAGCCCACTCAAAGCCCAGATCAGCAAAAGGGTAGATGATGCACGATCTACTTGGAAGGGAGAATCAGGCCAACCATGTGTTTTCATGAATCTGTATCTGTCTTAAGAGAAATCAAAAGAAGAAATTCCGATTCAACCCTGTTTTGACACGTTGCCGAAAAGGCCGTGCATAGCAAAATGACCACGAAGGGCAAAGTTAACCTCAGGGTTCTTTTAGCAATCCCAGGATGGTTTGGAATCGGCGTCTAAATGTAGTCCGGAACACAAATATCGTTCCGTGCAAGATCGCAGAAAGCTAATGTCAACACTTCCTTGGAGCCCTATATGGGTTGAGGAACTTTTATAACTCAAGTTCCCAGCCCACTCAAAGCCCAGATCAGCAAAAGGGTAGATGATGCACGATCTACTTGGAAGGGAGAATCAGGCCAACCATGTGTTTTCATGAATCTGTATCTGTCTTAAGAGAAATCAACAGAAGAAATTCCGATTCAACCCTGTTTTGACACATTGCCGAAAAGGCCGTGCATAGCAAAATGACCACGAAGGGCAAAGTTAACCTCAGGGTTCTTTTAGCAATCCCAGGATGGTTTGGAATCGGCGTCTAAATGTAGTCCGGAACACAAATATCGTTCCGTGCAAGATCGCAGACAGCTAATGTCAACACTTCCTTGGAGCCCTATATGGGTTGAGGAACTTTTATAACTCAAGTTCCCAGCCCACTCAAAGCCCAGATCAGCAAAAGGGTAGATGATGCACGATCTACTTGGAGGGGAGAATCAGGCCAACCATGTGTTTTCATGAATCTGTCTCTGTCTTAAGAGAAATCAAAAGAAGAAATTCCGAATCATCCCTATTTTGACATGTTGCCGAAAAGGCCGTGCATAGCAAAATGA
Source organism: Candoia aspera (assembly GCF_035149785.1). Classification (NCBI taxonomy): domain Eukaryota; kingdom Metazoa; phylum Chordata; class Lepidosauria; order Squamata; family Candoiidae; genus Candoia; species Candoia aspera. Next base: position 8,341,289 of record NC_086169.1, read on the forward strand.
CCACGAAGGGCAAAGTTAACCTCAGGGTTCTTTTAGCAATCCCAGGATGGTTTGGAATCGGCGTCTAAATGTAGTCCGGAACACAAATATCGTTCCGTGCAAGATCGCAGAAAGCTAATGTCAACACTTCCTAGGAGCCCTATCTGGGTTAAGGAGGAACTTTTATAACTCAAGTTCCCAGCCCACTCAAAGCCCAGATCAGCAAAAGGGTAGATGATGCACGATCTACTTGGAGGGGAGAATCAGGCCAACCATGTGTTTTCATGAATCTGTCTCGGTCTTAAGAGAAATCAAAAGAAGAAATTCCGAATCATCCCTATTTTGACATGTTGCCGAAAAGGCCGTGCATAGCAAAATGACCACGAAGGGCAAAGTTAACCTCAGGGTTCTTTTAGCAATCCCAGGATGGTTTGGAATCAGCTTCTAAATGTAGTCCGGAACACAAATATCATTTCGTGCAAGATCGCAAACAGCTAATGTCAGCGCTTCCTAGGAGCCCTATCTGGGTTAAGGAGGAACTTTTATAACTCAAGTTCCCAGCCCACTCAAAGCCCAGATCAGCAAAAGGGTAGATGATGCACGATCTACTTGGGAGGGAGAATCAGGCCAACCATGTGTTTTCATGAATCTGTATCTGTCTTAAGAGAAATCAAAGAAGAAATTCCGATTCAACCCTGTTTTGACACATTGCCGAAAAGGCCGTGCATAGCAAAATGACCACGAAGGGCAAAGTTAACCTCAGGGTTCTTTTAGCAATCCCAGGATGGTTTGGAATCGGCGTCTAAATGTAGTCCGGAACACAAATATCGTTCCGTGCAAGATCGCAGACAGCTAATGTCAACACTTCCTTGGAGCCCTATATGGGTTGAGGAACTTTTATAACTCAAGTTCCCAGCCCACTCAAAGCCCAGATCAGCAAAAGGGTAGATGATGCACGATCTACTTGGAGGGGAGAATCAGGCCAACCATGTGTTTTCATGAATCTGTATCTGTCTTAAGAGAAATCAAAAGAAGAAATTCCGATTCAACCCTGTTTTGACACATTGCCGAAAAGGCCGTGCATAGCAAAATGACCACGAAGGGCAAAGTTAACCTCAGGGTTCTTTTAGCAATCCCAGGATGGTTTGGAATCGGCGTCTAAATGTAGTCCGGAACACAAATATCGTTCCGTGCAAGATCGCAGACAGCTAATGTCAACACTTCCTTGGAGCCCTATATGGGTTGAGGAACTTTTATAACTCAAGTTCCCAGCCCACTCAAAGCCCAGATCAGCAAAAGGGTAGATGATGCACGATCTACTTGGAAGGGAGAATCAGGCCAACCATGTGTTTTCATGAATCTGTCTCTGTCTTAAGAGAAATCAAAAGAAGAAATTGCGAATCATCGCTATTTTGACATGTTGCCGAAAAGGCCGTGCATAGCAAAATGACCACGAAGGGCAAAGTTAACCTCAGGGTTCTTTTAGCAATCCCAGGATGGTTTGGAATCGGCGTCTAAATGTAGTCCGGACCACAAATATCGTTTCGTGCAAGATCGCAAACAGCTAATGTCAGCGCTTCCTAGGAGCCCTATCTGGGTTAAGGAGGAACTTTTATAACTCAAGTTCCCAGCCCACTCAAAGCCAGATCAGCAAAAGGGTAGATGATGCACGATCTACTTGGAAGGGAGAATCAGGCCAACCATGTGTTTTCATGAATCTGTATCTGTCTTAAGAGAAATCAAAAGAAGAAATTCCGATTCAACCCTGTTTTGACACGTTGCCGAAAAGGCCGTGCATAGCAAAATGACCACGAAGGGCAAAGTTAACCTCAGGGTTCTTTTAGCAATCCCAGGATGGTTTGGAATCGGCGTCTAAATGTAGTCCGGAACACAAATATCGTTCCGTGCAAGATCGCAGAAAGCTAATGTCAACACTTCCTTGGAGCCCTATATGGGTTGAGGAACTTTTATAACTCAAGTTCCCAGCCCACTCAAAGCCCAGATCAGCAAAAGGGTAGATGATGCACGATCTACTTGGAGGGGAGAATCAGGCCAACCATGTGTTTTCATGAATCTGTCTCTGTCTTAAGAGAAATCAAAAGAAGAAATTACAAATCATCCCTATTTTGACATGTTGCCGAAAAGGCCGTGCATAGCAAAATGACCACGAAGGGCAAAGTTAACCTCAGGGTTCTTTTAGCAATCCCAGGATGGTTTGGAATCGGCGTCTAAATGTAGTCCGGACCACAAATATCGTTTCGTGCAAGATCGCAAACAGCTAATGTCAGCGCTTCCTAGGAGTCCTATCTGGGTGAAGGAGGAACTTTTATAACTCAAGCTCCCAGCGCACTGAAAGCCCAGATCAGCAAAAGGGTAGATGATGCACGATCTACTTGGAAGGGAGAATCAGGCCAACCATGTGTTTTCATGAATCTGTATCTGTCTTAAGAGAAATCAAAAGAAGAAATTCCGATTCAACCCTGTTTTGACACATTGCCGAAAAGGCCGTGCATAGCAAAATGACCACGAAGGGCAAAGTTAACCTCAGGGTTCTTTTAGCAATCCCAGGATGGTTTGGAATCGGCGTCTAAATGTAGTCCGGAACACAAATATCGTTCCGTGCAAGATCGCAGACAGCTAATGTCAACACTTCCTTGGAGCCCTATATGGGTTGAGGAACTTTTATAACTCAAGTTCCCAGCCCACTCAAAGCCCAGAATCAGCAAAAGGGTAGATGATGCACGATCTACTTGGAGGGGAGAATCAGGCCAACCATGTGTTTTCATGAATCTGTCTCTGTCTTAAGAGAAATCAAAAGAAGAAATTCCGAATCATCCCTATTTTGACATGTTGCCGAAAAGGCCGTGCATAGCAAAATGACCACGAAGGGCAAAGTTAACCTCAGGGTTCTTTTAGCAATCCCAGGATGGTTTGGAATCGGCGTA